>NW_027397063.1:123578099-123926274 GCF_003265705.2 Callorhinus ursinus | reverse complement strand
AAAGAAAGAAAGAAAGAAAGAAAGAAAGAAAGAAAGAAAGAAAGAAAGAAAGAAAGAAATGGAGGAGGGGAAAGGAAGGGAGGGAGAGAGGAGGGGAAGGGAGAGGAGGGGAGGGCAGTCTGTACAAGAGTGAGGGTGTCTGCTGGCATGCCCTGCACTGAATCTCACGCAGCATTACAGGGTGAAATCCATGCTCCATGAAGACCCAGAGAACAGAGGTTTCCTTTAATTTTTAGTCTACCCAATTTTTTCCTTTTCAAACAAAAAAGAAGGGTGGGCCATATTTCAAGAAACAAACAACTGCATTTCAAACACCTTCATATGAGCATCAATGTCTCACTTAATCATTTATAACTTCCCTCAGCTCCCTCCATAGATTCTCAGTATGAGGCATTATTTTAGAGGGGGAAAAAAGTGCAAACTCCATACTATTCATAAAGAAAAACAAGTTTTAATGGATCATGTTATTATAATAAATGAATACATAACCACTTAGTCCTAACAACCCAATTAAGTACTAAATAAATGAGTTTATGTTTATAAAAGGGACCCAAAAAGGTAAAGCCATATAAAAGGAAATGCTGTTACACATTAGGAGTAAATCTCTAGCAATAGGATATAAATACAAACTTATCAGAATGAGATGGCTAAGGAAAGGCAGGCTGAAAGGAAGGAAACTGAAAGACAATTTGAGGAAGTGTCTGAAGTAGCAGAAAGTATCTGGAGAACAGGGTTCCAATCCTGGCTTCAACGTTCGCTGTGCATTCTTGTATGGGTCACATATTTTCTCTGATCCTTGAGGTCTCGTTTAAAAGTGGAGCTGAATTTTAGTCTCTCTTGAATTTTTTTTTTAAGATTTTATTTATTTATGTGAGACAGTTGGGAGAGGCAAAGGGAGAGGGAGAAGCAGACTCCCCATTGAGCAGAGAGCCTGCCATGGGGCTCCATCCCATGACACTTAGACCAAGACCTGAGCCGAAGGCAGACGCTTAACTGACTGAGGAACCCAGGTGCCCTTATCTCTCTTGAACTTTTAAAATAAGATACAAAAACTGATGTAGGGTCCAATGTAGAAGTGCCAACTTTTTTGTTTTATCTAAAAAGGACAATAGAAATAATCATATTTACAGCCAGCATTTCATAAGTGATGGGAAATTTGAAACCTCTAAATAAGAAGACCTAGTATCAAATAAAGAACAGTTCTTTAATTTGAAGAAACTTACTTTTAGGGAAACCTCATCACATGTATCCTTATTCTTCTCATTGCACCATAAGCCAGTGAAAATTTTGTCCCAGGCTTGTCCCCATCCATGAGTGGGCATTTGAGAATCACTGGAAGTGATATTCCTTCTTACTGCAAACACCTCTGTGGTTCGAAATCTCGATGTCCTTTCTAAACTCATACCTCCAAGTGAAATACCATCCAATCACCTGGAGCCCTAATGCTTTGCTGATAAACAGTGAGAGCTGTGTTATACTCCCACATAAGGCAGCCTGGGGAGGGAAACAAATAAGAAGAAATGTTCTCATTTGTATAATAAACAGATCTCTAAAAATTTCATATAAACTCCTTTTTTTGGTATACTAATGATTATTTTAAAGGTACCACAGGAATTTTTTATTCAAATTGAAACCTTTTCTTAAAAAAGGAAGAACTATATTTATAAAGCAAATAATAACCTATTAATTTGTCTTCTGTGTAAATCTACATTTTTATATACTGGGGTTACTTAAGCAGAGTCCACATGTATCATTAAAGATAATCTGATAAAGGCCAGTTCAGTAGTATGAATTTATTTACACTGAGGGTCTAATTATATTTCCCATGAACAGACACCTCTACTATAAATCTCCTCAAAACAATAATACATGTAAGTATTTCAAAGTACTGGAAAAAGCACAGGACTCATAACAATAATAACTGAAATAATAGCTAATACACATTTAGTACATATTTTATACATGTCATCTCATTTAATCTGCAGAATATTCTTATGAAATAGATTATGTTATTATCCCCATTTTACAGATGTCTAAATTGAGGCACAGAGAGGGTAAACGACTAGCTTCAGTTGAGGCAGCAAGGAAATGGTAGGACCAGAATGGAAAACCATAGAGTCTGACTCCAGAAGGGTTGCTCTTATCTATTCTGCTCTCCAACTGTGAAGAGTTTCTGTAGTACCACCTGGAAGGGTGGCTACATATGGACGGGTGGTGGAAGACTTCTCTGGAAATGATTTCATGAGGGTACCTTCACTGTTCATTGCAAGCCCCCAGGGAACGAGAAAGATGGTAACGTAATCGCATGTGCCTGCCTTTCCCAATTGGTTGAATGAGGTTAGTCGTCCTCAAATGTTCATGCATAAAGACCCCCTGGGGTGCTTGCTAAAGATACGGATATCCAGACCCCATCATCAGAATTTTGGATTTTCTCTGGCTTAGATGAGTGGAAAGGTATGTAGTAATTTCATGAATCAGTGAAGGCTCACAGTTGATTCTTAGGCCTCCCTTTCCCTCTGTGGTGATGAATGGCATTCCAGAATGACAGAGGCCCCTTCAGCTGAATCCATTCATTGTACTAGCTTATTTTTAAAGACACCCCTGGCTTCCTTCAATGTAGATGTTCTTTTGACCTGACTTAGAGACACCCTGAATCAGATGGTGTCCAAGTTTCATTCCAGCTCCTGCTCCTTGAATTTATCCTCATGTCATGTCTCAACCTAATATTCTCTTTAATTATCATAATAGTGGGGTTTGCCAATGTATAATTAAAAGAGTGATCTGCACACGCTGACAAAGCATAAGATGTAACTAGCTCTCATCTCTATCTCTCCCATTCATTCATGCATTCATTCATTCATCGGATATGTCTTGCTCAACCAATTTGTCAATCCCCAACTGAATTCTGGAGATTCAACAATGAATACATCAGTTTCACTCTTGCCCTTATGGACCTGACAGAGTTGTTAAACATCTGATAAAGGTTGTAAAGAGTCAACAGGAGTTGCAGGGGGGCACAGAGGAGGGGGATGTATCTGTGTTAGGCATGTTAAGTTAGGGTATGCTGTTAGTAACAGAGTAAGCACCCCAACTCAACCCAACAAAATTTTCTTTCTTACCTGTGCTCTATATTCAACATAGAGGTCTGCACTCCACCTTCAGGTTGAAGGAGATTCTACCATCTAGGATGTTATGTATCTTCACAGAGGAGAAGGGGAATCAGACATGAGCTTTCCCTGCTCATAGAATTGCTGTGTGCCTATTCCACTCTCCCTTCATTGACCAGCAAAAAGTCACAGGACTCTGCCAAACTATAAGGGGACTAGGAGATATGGAGGAGCAACCAGAATGTTTGGAAAGCATTATTGTGAGTCTCTGTCCAATATCTTGTCTGGGTCAGAAGAGTAAGAGAAGTCTCCCCTGAGGAAGTGAGGTTTGGATTGAGACTTGAAGGCCAGATGAAGGGGACTGATGATGGCAGCAGTGGGGAAGGGGGTTAGAGAAAAGCATCACATGTATGGCAGAGGGAACCATCCGTGTGAAGCCCCAGCAGCAAGGGAGAGCATGACAAGTCTTTGGAACTGAAGGCTTGTAATATGGCTAGACAGTGGAGATTAAAGCAATATGCTAAGGGGTCTGTGTCATTTGTTGCTTTATCCTAAGACAGACAGGAAGTCATTGAAAATTCACTAATTTTAATGATCATTTTGGATAATCAAGTCATGGATTTTGTTTGCTGGTAACTTCTGAGTCAAAGTAACTGTGAATGGTATCTATTTTAAAAAGAAGTTTCAAGGGAAGCTGTTGTAAGATGTTCCTGGAAGTAAAATATCATTCCTTATTCATCTTTCCTAATGGGATCAACCAAGTGATAATCTGTAAATTACCAAATACTGATCCCTAAAACAGTGGTTTTTCTATCTTGGCTGCCCACTAGATAGAATCCCCTGGGAAGCCTCTAAGAATCCCAGTGCTCAATTAAGGCAGAATTTCTGAGTGTGGGACCCAGGCATCAGTAGTTTTAAAACCCCGCAGGTGATTCCAATGTGCAGCCAAGGATGAGAATGACAGCCCTGCAAGCTTTCAGGAACAGTGACTCTCAGTGGGACACTGAAGTGTGAGAAGGCATGTGGGAGCAACCTGGGGACTTTTTGGAACTACCCCTTACCCAGATTCTGTTAAGCCTCTCCCCCTTGAGGAGGAGGTACCCAATGGGAGAAGAGCACAGTAGGGAGTGGAGGGCACTGTTTTTAATAGGATTGTGTTATATATCTCAGATTTGTTAGAGGAATAAAAAAAGTTGAGAACAACTGATCTAGAGTGTCACTGTCAAATGGAACTTCCCATGATGATGGAAAGGTTCTATAATCTACAATGTCCAATATAGTTGCCACCTGCCACGTGTAAGAATTGAGCACTTAAAATGAGACTGATGTGATCCAGGAACTGAATTTTTAAATTTAAAAAAAAAAAACTTTTTTTCTTTTAAATAGGCTCCATGCCCAGGGTGGAGCCCAATGCGGGGCTTGAACTCACAACCCTGAGTTCAAGACCTGTGCTGAGATCTAGAGTCAGAAGCTCAACTGACTGAGTCACCGAGGCACCCCTTAAATTTTATTTTTATTTTAATTAATTTAAGTTGGATTAGGAATAACCGAAGGCATCTACAGCTCGTATGTTGTATAGCACATAATAGAGCCTTAACCTGAAATGTTTGTCTGAATTACACCTGACAAGTACCACACGTGCATGTGTTACCTGTGTCTATTGCTTAAGAATATTATATTTACGATACATCATTTTTCTATAGAAAACTCCATCTTTCAATCAAGGTGTGTAGGTAGACATTTTGGATAGTTTGGTCTGTAAAATTCACTTCCTAATGTGAACCAGCAATTACTTCCCCCTTGATATTCACACAATAGTGAGCTACCTGGAAGCTTCAAGGTCATCTAGTCTAGGACCATGAACTCAAATATCTAAGGGAGCTGGGCAGGTAAAATAAATGAGCAGACCATGTTATTTGCATATTACACCCAGAGAAATGCATTCTTTTCACAAAGAAATATGCTCTCTGCCATTTTTCTGGAAACATGGGCCTCTCTGTCTAGCTATCGTGTTCCTGTCCCCTCTCCTAGCCTACTATAGACTTAGCCCCTCATATCCAGAATGCAAAAGTAGAGAAAACTTCAAATGTCAGGGACCCTGAGGTAAGAGTGGTAGGTACTTGGCAGAGTCAGAAACACAGGAGCAGGATAGAATTTTAAGGCTGGAAGAGAGCTTTGAGGTCAGCAAATCCAAGTGCCTTGGAAAAGCCACCTAACTTTTATCACGCTCTAGTGTTTTCCTCTCTAAAATGGGACTATTTATCTCTTTACCATACTCATCTGAGGTCATAGGACTAGCTAGTGCCAGATCCAAAGCTAGAACCTCCATTAAACTCTTACCCAAGCTTCTTGCAATGAGCCAATGAAGTCAGATCTGGAGCTTCTTGCAATGAGCCAATGAAGTCAGATCTAGACATGTTTTGCAAGCTATAAATTTCTATACTAAAATCTATTGTTATTGTTACTGCTTATCTCAAACACCATACACAAAGCTATAGCATGTTCAATTTCAGGTACTTATCATTATAACTTAGTTGTTCCAAACTCTACCAGCTTATAACTGTCATATAAGTTTCTCGAATCAGTTTGGAATTGTTTTTAGCTGCTAATAACAGACACTGTACATAACAGTGGCTTCAGAGAGAAAAGGTTATTATTTGCTCATGAAAATGAAATCCATTACTCTGAGAATGGTAGAAAGGCCTCCAATATGTTGTCAGTGCAGTCAACAACTGAATAATCTCCGAAAGCAGATTTGGATTTCTCATCTTAGAAGGCAAAAGGTGTTTGGGATTTTTAGATGACAATTTTTCTTTTTCTTTTTTTCTGTCTTAGCTCACATTTTATTTAATTTTTTATTAATTTATACAGTACTTGATTACTTTTTGATGTAGTGTTCCATGATTCATTATTTGTGTATAACACCCAGTGCTCATTGCAATACGTGCCCTCCTTAATACCCATCAGTGGGCTAACCCATCCCTCCACTCGCCCCCCACCCCCGAAACCCTCAGTTTGTTTCCCGGAGTCCAGAGTCTCTCATGGTTCATCTCCCCCTCTGGTTCCCCCCCCTTCATTTTTCCCTTCCTTCTCCTAATGTTCTCCATGCTCTTCCTTATGTTCCACAAATAAGTGAAACCATATGATAATTGACTCTCTCTGCTTGACTTATTTCACTTAGCATAATCTCCTCCAGTCCCATCCATGTCGATGTAAAAGTTGGGTAGTCATCCTTTCTGATGGCTGAGTAATATTCCATTGTATACATGGACCACATCTTCTTTATCCATTCGTCTGTTGAAAGGCATCTCAGCTCCTTCCACAGTTTGACTATTGTTGCTGCTATGAACATTGGGGTTTATGTGTCTCTTCTTTTCACTACATCTGTGTCTTTGGGGTAAATACCCAGTAGTGCAATTGCTGGGTCATAAGGTATCTCTATTTTTACCTTTTTGAGGAAAGTCCATACTGTTTTCCAAAGTGGCTGTACCAACTTACATTCCCACCAACAGTGTAGGAGGGTTCCCCTTTCTCCACAACCTCTCCAACATTTGTTGTTTCCTGCCCTGTTAATTTTTGCCATTCTAACTGGTCTAAGGTGGTATCTCTATGTGGTTTCGATTTGAATTTCCCTGATGGCTAATGATATTGAACATTTTTTCATGTGTCTGTTAGCCATTTGTATGTCTTCTTTGGAGAAGTGTCTATTCATGTCTTCTGCCCATTTTTTGACTTGATTATTTGTTTTTTGGGTGTTGAGTTTGAGAACTTCTTTATAGATCTTGGATACCAGTCTTAACTCTGGGAAACAAACTGAGGGTTTCAGAGAGGGGGGAGTGGAAGGATGGGTAAGCCCAGTGATGGGTATTAAGGAGGGCACGTATTGCAATGAGCACTGGGCGTTATATGCAAATAATGAATCACGGAACACTACATCGATGTCATTTACAAATATCTTTGCCCATTCCATGGGTTGCCTCTTAGTTTTATTGACTGTTTCCTTTGCTGTGCAGAAGCTTTTTATCCTGATGAAGTCCCAAAAGTTCATTTTTGCTTTTGTTTCCCTTGCCTTTGGAGACATGTCTTGAAAGAAGCTGCTGTGGCCCATGTCGAAGAGGTTATTGCCTATGTTCTCCTCTAGGATTTTGATGGATTCTTGTCTCACATTGAGGTCTTTCATCCATTTAGAGTTTATCTTTGTGAATGGTGTAAGAGAATGGTCGAGTTTCATTCTTCTGCATATAATGGTAGACCACTTTTCTGATTTTGAAAAAAAAAAAGTCATGTGATCCTGTCTCTGCTTACCACAGGAAGTTATGGGAACTTCTGTTTTTTGAACACAGTTCCACAAAGTGATGACTTAGAATAACAGAGAAAGATCATATCATGTCCCATAAACAATCTAACCATAATCCAACCATTTATATACAATCCAACATCATTGCATATTAATCTTTTATAATATTTCTAGTTGCCTGATGATAGGTTTCTGGAAGTGGAAATATAGGATGTAGACATGTATTGGCAAAAAGCCTTCATAAAGTTGGAACCACTTTTGGTATCACTAGTAGGAGATGAAAACATTTCTCACCATAAAATCACCAAGGTTGAGAATATTCTACTTTTTCCCCCAAAGACAGGGAGTGAAGGAAGGAGAGGGATGCAAAATTTGGCATTGAAACGTTTTATTTTTCACCCTTTGAATTATGAATGAGCAGCCATGAAATGTAGTTCATTGAGTGTCATCATATTATAATGGAGGTTGCCATAAAGCAACCCTGTAAAATGGTCTGTCATCAATAGGACAAGAAAGTCATTGAAATCCAGAAGGTTTGTCAAAAGACAGCCTGAATGGTACAAAAGAGAGTCTTAAATATGTGTGTTCTTCAAAATTTTTTCAGCTTATTTTGATACTCTCCTCTTTCTCTCTGTCTCTGTCTCTGTCTCTGTCTCTCTCTCTCTCCACACACACACACACACACACACACACACACACACACACACACAATCTTTTAGGAATCATTGGATAACAAGTTAGGCTCTTCCTATCCAGATACTTCTGGTAGTTTCAGATTTGCTAAAAAATAAACAAACAAACAACAACAACAAAAACGATGTACTAACCAAATTATTGCCAGTCATTAGGATTTATCTGATTTTTGAGATTAAATCAGCAGATTAGCTGACTGTAGTTGATAAAACTGCTCCAAATTCCCAGTTGCTTTGGCACTTCTGGAATGAACATATATGTCTAAAAGGAATACGACTATTTCAACATGAAGGCTTTAAACAAATATTTACACTTTACCATTATTACATGAATATATTCAAGAGAAGCATAGGACTGGTATAATGGTTTGTGATTGGGTGAAGTAATTTAAGCAAAACTTTTGGGAGAAATTAAACTTTACTTAGAATTTTAAAAATGGAGAAATGAGATTTGGAAGATGTTGGGAAGGCATTAAAACATATATTTGAGATTACTGGGAGGGGGAGAAGGAGACAAATATGAGAAAGAAGGCCAAATCTAGCAGAGGTAGGTGGGTGACAAGGAGGCAGAGACATGGCATAAGATCACTTCAAACAGGCAAATTTAGCTCAGGTTGTGGGAGGCCTTCAACAGCAAGAGTGGAAGATTTATTCTGACTAGAGCCCTAAAGGGCCACTGCAAGATTAAGTCACTGGGTATCACGATCCCAGTGCCAGGTATGGGAATTATTTTGGCAGCCATGTGCAGAATAATTTGGAGTGGATAGAGACTGTGTGTTAGAGTTTGAGAAAGAAGAATGTTCTGGTAATCCAAGAAGTAAACCAGAAACTGGATGCAGTGGAAACATAGGGAAGATTTGGAAGAGTCCAGGTACATCAGAAAAGGGCACGGGAAATATCACAGCAGTTCACAAAATAGGTCTGTTGGGAGCAGTGTTCGCTTTTGGCAATGGCACCAACATGGTGGCAGGCTTCTTTGAGCATGGCTATTGCTTCCTTGGCACCCAGAAGACTTCAGCCATTTGCCTCCTCCTTCCCCTCATGAGTTCACTTGGGCTCTCTCATGTCTGAATGTCTCCAAACAGTTCCTGAGCCTATTTCTATCTTCAGCAGGCATGGTTTCTTAGTATAAGCAGTTGCCTTTTGCAGGTGACTATTTGTGGCCAAAGACAGATAGGAAGGAACTAAAGATCACCCTGAAGTTTGGGGCTTAATGGGTCATTGGATAATAAAGATAGCATAGGAAGAAAAAGCAGGAGGGGAAATTCCAGCAGCTGAAGACTAGGAAATGGATTCGTGGCTGCACAGGCACAAAATGCAGGTCAACAACAATTATTGCATTATAATGGAGGGGGCTGGAGGAGAGTCTCCACTTGGAATGCAGTGAGAGCAGTCCTACAAGACGGATCGCATTAATATGAAAAGAATATTATTGAAATCAAGAAGGTACAACAGAGGGCAACCAGAATGATACAAGAACTCGAGGACCTTAATTATTTACAAAGGTGGAAACACAGTCGCTCTATTTTCCTCTAAAAAAAAAAAGAAAGAAAGAAAGAAAGAAAGAAAGAAAGAAAGAAAGAAAGAAAGAAAGAAAGAAAATGTAAAGGGAATTCACCAAGAATGTCCTCAATTTCAAGGTAACAGAATAGAGGGAGATTTGCAAGGACGGAAAGCCAAAGAGAAAGAAAAAAGAAGGGCTGTGTACTTAAGCCCAGAAAGAACGTGGTATTAAATAAGTTTTAGTGGGATTTCTTTAAAAAACAGGGGTAAATTTACAATGCAAACGGCTATGCAGGTTCAGATTGCTAATATGTGTGTACTGTGCCTATGCATATGCGTATTTATACAAATACTATATATTTTAAGGAGATAAACATTACAAAGGAAAGTAATTATGGGGTGGCACAATTGCAGACTCAACCAGACTTACAGGGATTTCCTGTTCTAAAATTTCCTGTGTTCCCTAACCCTTCCATGTAATTTTCAATGTTTTGAGTGCCCACTGGCAATACAGACTAAATACTGAAACAACCTAGAATGATATTCAAGTGAAACTTACAGGAATATAAATCTGATCTCGAGCTGTCAAATCACCACTTGAAATACAGCATATCAACACTCAAACTAAGGAACCTCTAAAGAATGCCTTCTGAGGAATAAACCACAGAAACACTGAAAATCCATTTACCCTAGCCAACAGGTTCTGAACCCACCCTGAACTCACAATGGACTCTGGTATTTTCAATCTATATTTTTGTGTTTTTTTTTTTTTTAAGATTTTATTTATTTACTTGACAGAGAGAGAGAGTGAGAGCAGGAACACAAGCAGGGGGAGTGGGAGAGGGAGAAGCAGGCTTCCCGCCAAGCAGGGAGCCCGATACGGGACTCTATCCCAGGACCCTGAGATCATGACCTGAGCCAAAGGCAGACGCTTAACTGATTGAGCCACCCAGGAGCCCCTCAATCTGTTTTGACTACCGTTACAAAGCAACAATATTTCTTAAACTCCTATCATACACGCTATAATCTATTTTGCAACGTGAAATAAAACAGAAATATAAGGACTGGTCCCTATTTCCAAGAAGTTACTAGTAAGCTTTTCTTGCTCACAGCTATATCCCCAGGACTGAGTGCTGTGCCTGACACTTGGTGGGCGCTCAATAAATCAGGATAATAAGGGGACATCATTAGTTATTGTTTATGGAGAACCTACTAAGAGCTGGGCTGTTGGGATACATTATGACATTTCTTCTTCATGAAGACTGTGTGAAGTCCGTAGTTTAAACCCTATTTTATGGAGGCACAGATAAGCTAAGTACATCCTGTAAGGGTACGCATAGACAGGACACAAGCCCAGACCTGTGCACTTCCCTCTAAGCCACAGTATGTTCTTTGATCTAGTTGTGAAAACAAGATAAATGCATTTGAAACAATGGTAAGTGAGGCAAAATGGAAAATACTTAAAAGCTAGAGGGTATGGCCCAGACTCCACATGTTAGATTCAGAGCAGATCAGCCTGGAGTGGCCAGGAGCTCCTTAGAAGCAGGATCACAGAATGGGCCTTGAATGATGAGAGGATCAGAAGGAAAGGTCACTCAAAACCAGCTGTGTGGTTAGCTAGTTGTAAAGGTTAATGGTTGCCAAACCTGGCTGGGCAAGTCTGAATTAGCATTGAAAAGAGTCACTGGTGTAGAAAACTGGTATGTGTTATTTCCTTCATGATAATCTCTCTGTGATGGAAAGAGGGGAAAATGTTTAAAAACACTGACTCCAGCCTTCTAAATTTTTGAGGGAAAGTTGGTAGAGCTTGCAGTACAAAGAAGGCAACACTTCGTACTACTTACTCTTTTCTACTTCTGTGTAAGGTTTCAGCTGAGCCACGTTAAGGAGGGGTAATTTCAAAACGTTAGCAGTGCTTTGCGCTGCTAAAGCTATGCTGTCCCAGACAGTAGCCACTGGCCATTTATATCTGTGGAGCATTTGAAAGGTGGCTGACCCAAATTGGGATGTGTCATAAGTGTAAAATCCACACCAATTTTTTATGAAAAAAATGTAAAGTATTTTATTATTTTTATATTGGTTGCATATTGATATTTTGCATGTATTGGGTTAACTACAATACATTATTATGAATTTCACTTGTTTCTTTGTTAATGTGGCTACTAAAAATTTTTAAATCAGGTATGTGGCTTGAGTTATATTTCTATTGGTCATACATTAGTTTGCTAGGGTTTTCATAACACAGTAGGATGGACAGGGTGAATTAAACAGCAGGAATTTATTTTCTTACGATTCTGGAGGCTAGAACCTCAAGATCAAGGTGTCAGCAGGACTGGTTTCTTCTGAGGCCCCTCTCCTTGGCAGGTAGATGGCTCTTCTTGTGTCTTCACATCGTCTGGTGTGTGTGTGTGTGTGTGTCCTAATCTCTTCTTCTTATGAGGACACTGTTGGATTAAGGCCCATTCTAATGACCTCATTTAACCTTAATTACCTCCTTAAAGACCCTATCTCCAAATACAATCACATTCAGAGGTACTGGGGTTAGAATTTCAACATGAATTTTGGAGCAACACAATTCAACCCATCATAGATCAACACCTTGCTAGAAGGAAGGGGGAGGTGGCAGGAAGATGTTTTTGATTGACCATGATACCTTCTGAAGTGTTTTAAATGCTTTCTTAATGTGGGCCTGAGAGGCAAGAAGGCACAGAATTCCTTACTGAGCTGAACAAAATGGGAGATTGAGGCAGAGACAAAGAGTAGACAAGCTAGGTTGAGGAACGTGGACCAGTGCAGGAACAGGAAAGTCAGAGAAATGATCAATAGCATCATTGGAGAGCAGAGATTTAAGAAAAGGAAAGTTGCCGGTGTACATTCTGTGTGGCAAGAATTCCAAGGGAATTTTAAGAATAGGAATATTATCTAGTACTTAATATGTGTCTGCTTTGCTGGGGAATCCTTCTCATGACCAGCGATACTAAAGCACCTGCCACAGCAGCTCCAGCAGCAAAGCACACCACTGCTCTGTGCAAGTCATTGCCTTGAAAACCCAAAGCAAAAGGGGTGGTGTGGGACAGAAATGAAGGAACAGTCACAGAAGGCACGAAGTGAAGGAAATCAGGAATTCAGCTGGTAAAAGGAACTGGAGAAGTAGAAGAAACGTGAGTCGGTTGAGATTCTATATCAGTGTTGACCTGAAGCTCACGGGAAGGTGGGGGAGAGTTCATGGTCTCCTACCATTTGGGGATTAAAGGCTTGAACCCATCTCATTTCACTATTTAAAGAGAGTATAAGGGGGATGCCCGAGTGGCTCAGTCGGTTAAGTGTCTGCCTTCGGCTCAGGTCATGATCCCAGGGTCCTGGGATCAAGTCCCACATCAGGCTCCTTGCTCAGCGGGGAGTCTGCTTCTCCCTCTGCCTGACACTCCCCTGCTTGTGCTCTCTCTCTCTCTCTCTCTCAAATAAATAAATACAACCTTAAAAAAGAGAAAGAGAATATACGACCACAAGGCTAAAGTATGGAGGGATACCCTGATGCCTGGATTTTGAGTCCTACCTGGTAAAATTCACCGTATTTGCAGGTGGTTGTCCACATCAAGTCCTTTACACACATCATCTCATGGGATTTTCAAAACAAACATGTGAAGCAGACAACTATACCGCACCACTTACCATTCCCATTTTATGGATGAAAAAACAGAGGCTCAGAAGATTTGCATGATTTTTGGAATGAAAACACCAGATGTATGTGGTGCTATTTCACCCTTCCCATAGCTCTCTGCCATCCTCACCCCAAACAGCGTGCACACACACACACACACACACACAGCTGCTGGACCAGTGTATGTGGGCTGGACTCCTAATGCTCAGTTTTATGTCACAATCTCTCATGATCCATTGTTTCAGCCTGTAAATTTATGTATTATCCAATTCTAAACAGTTCGGGTAACAAAATGAATGCCAGGAAATTATCCAGAAAGTTCACGTCAAATTGAAAAATATGTTTGTTTTCTTTGTGGTTTTTTTGGGGGGGAGGAGGTATTGTTTTATTTATTTTATTTTTTATTATTATGTTCAGTTAGCCAACATATAGTACACCATTAGTTTTTGATGTAGTGTTCAACGATTCATTAGTTGCGTATCACACCCAGTGCTCATCACCACACGTGCCCTCCTTAATACCCATCACCCTGTTACCCCATCCCTCCCACCTCCCTTCTGTAACCCTCAGACACAGACACTTCTCCAAAGAAGACATCCAAATGGCCAACAGACACATGAAAAAATGTTCAACATCGCTAGGCATCAGGGAAATCCAAATCAAAACCTCAATGAGATACCACCTCACACCAGTCAGAATGGCTGAAATTAACAAGTCAGGAAAGGACAGATGTTGGCGAGGATTCAGAGAAAGGGGAACCCTCCTACACTGTTGGTGGGAATGCAAGCTGGTGCAGCCACTCTGGAAAACAGTATGGAGGTACCTCAAGACATTAAAAAATAGAACTACCCAGCAATTGCACTCCTAGGAAAAATATGTTTTAAAAAATACCAGCTACATGTTCATTACAGGTATTTTAACAGAACTGTGGCCTAAATTGGGTGAAACATCTCAGCATCTCAGATCTGTTATCTTTTTTATGGGGATTTTTGCCCTGCGTGAAGATTTGGAGAAAGAGGATTCATTGGTTTAAAATGTATCAAGAGAGGGCGCCTGGGTGGCTCAGTTGGTTAAGTGACTGCCTTCGGCTCAGGTCATGATCCTGGAGTCCCGGAATCGAGTCCCACGTCGGGCTCCCTGCTCAGCGGGGAGTCTGCTTCTCCCTCTGACCCTCTTCCCTCTCGTGCTCTCTATCTCTCATTCTCTCTCTTTCTCAAATAAATAAAAAAATCTTAAAAAAAAGTTTAAAAAAAATAAAAAATAAAAAAATAAAATGTATCAAGAGAGAAAGAGGATGTTTTAAATCTTTTCTCCCTCTGTCAGCATGAAAATGAAAACATACAAAGTGGGGAAAAGGTGACTTTTCATTCAGTGATACATTAAAAAAATTTACTAAGCATAGTTCTCTTTATTCAGTACCCACCACCTTCCTCCCAGCATAAGTTGTTCATAAGTCCCCTCCCTGATTCAAGGAATGGTGCCACAAATTGTGCATGGAGGTGATCTGACTTACCTTAATGTCTTTTTCTAGGTGGTTGTTTTCTTATTTTTTAATTTGTAACTGACACATGGTCATCAGGGTGGTGTGCTAACATTTTCAGAGCAATCATAACTAAGAAAACAATCTATAGACATCTTTCCATGACTAGCTAGCCAAATGTTTAGTGATTTGGTTGAAGAGACAAGCTCTAGAAAAATTTTAGGAGGAAAAAGTCACATGATGCATTCTAGACCAAAGGCAGTTTCCACGGATCTCCAGAGAAAAATATGGGACATTTCTGAAGAGTCCCCTAGTCACCTCACTCTTATTCTTGCTATTCAAAGTGTGATCCACAGACCAGGAGCATCAGCATCTCAGGTGAGATTTTTTTGAAATGCAGGTGTTCAGGTCCCAAGTTAAATATAATGATTCAGAAATGATGCTTTAAAGCATCTGCAGCTGATATACTTGGACATTTAAAAAGCACACTGCTCTAGGTAATTCTCAAATACAGCACCTAAATCTTGACAGAGCAGAATTTTAAGCCCTAGCTTCAGTGACACTTGGGGTTGAAATCATGGGCAGACTCTTTGGGAAGAACTTCATAACCCAGAGAGCAAACATCTGTGACCCACTGCTCCACTGGATAGAATCATGGCAGCCTGAAATACAGCACCTATTCTTACTTCAAGTGATGGCTGAAATTCCACAGTAGGCTCCCAAGCTAGTCTTTAGGGACAGTGCCCACATAACCAAACAGATTGCCTGGCACTGCAGCCCAAAGCCAGAGAACTGGGACTGGTCATTCCTGCTCAGTGGGGAGAGGTGTGAGAAAGCCTGTGGGGGTCTCAGAATAGGGGCAGGAATGAGGGGGAGCAGAAACGGAACAAGAGAGAAAACAGCTTAGGTGTGCTGGGCAGCCAAAGATGGGTTTAGAGAGAGGAGACAGGGAACAAAGTGGGAAGGGGTAAAGATGCCTTTTTGAGGCTAACGGAATCACATAGGATCCCTTAAGTCTGGATGACAACACTCCCCCGAGAATAAACAGATTTCTTGGCTTTCCTAGAGGAGATGGCGCAGCATGACATGAGTCCCCAGCCCACCCTGCATGCAATCCTGCCGTTTCCTGACAGATTTTAGGGCCGAGGACTTGCCCTCAGGCCATGGTTTCCATCAACATTTATATGCCAATTCCAAAGTGGTGACTGTGGGAGGAAAAGATCCAATTGTCTGATACACTTCAACAACAATAATAATCTAAAGATCTTTAACCTGTTAACAGTGCACTGACAAACCCTGAGTTTGCCTTTATTGGAAGAAATGATGCTGGGGCCAGAACAGAGGCTGCAGATTGATTGATTTTTTTAATTTAATATTTGTTCATGGGGAGGCTGGCTTTTTTATTGTGGCGGCACCTGCTAGTGCCATTATAGTTACAAGGCCTGTTGGAGAGGCTTTATGGTGAAGGCTTATTTCTATTATAAATACTGGTTGGGGCTGGTGGTTAATATCCTTACAGTTTCCTGTTATACTGGGCTCAATCAAATCTGGCCCATATTGTTAAATCACACACATCAACTCTGCACACAAAAATTTTAAAATACATGTTGTGCCAAAATCAACATCGTTAATTAAGTCATGGAGAAAATATTACCCAAGTCAAACCTTAAATTAATCACTAACTTCAGATTAAGAATGTGAACAAACAAATTCCTTAAATCTCATTTTGAACTCAACTCAGTTATAAAAGCTCAATTTTTAAAACTATGTTATAAAAATATATACATTTGATTGCTATAAAAATACTTATCTAAAACAATCAACTCAGCACATGGATTTCCCTCCATTTACTCAAAGACAATAAAAGAATATTAATCACACAGTTCATTGTTCTATCAGCCAAGAAGCTATTATGTGTTTAACAATCATACCATATATATCCCAACTTTCCAAACTCAGGTACGTACTGTAAAATATTTATATATGCTACTGGGTACTAAGTGTAAATTCTATTCCCTAAACCAATACATCAAAATGGGTTTTGCCTTTGGAAGGTGAGGTGTCCCTCATGTACTGAGCGATTGCAAGCATAGGCATGAAGTGAGATACACTTGGATTCCAGTCCCGTTCTTCATCTCAGCCCCTCTCCATCTGTGTGACCACGGGCTGGATAATTAACCTCTCTGTATTTCATTAGTCTCATTAATCAAACAAGAGTAATAATAGCATCTACCATTGATGTTGTTGGAAATATTAAAACAGCAACAAATGGTTAATTCCAGGTCAAGGGTAAAGAAAGCACAAAGTGGAAGGCGGAGCAAGATGGCGGAGGAGTAGGAGACCTAGATTTCGTCTGGTCTCAGGAATTCAGCTGAATAGGGATCAAACCATTCTGAACACCTACGAACTCAACAGGAGATCGAACAGGAGAGTAGCAACAACTCTCTGAACAGAGAAGCGATCACTTACTGGAAGGTAGGACGTGCGGAGAAGTGAATCCAAGGCGATATTCGAGAGGATAGATGGCAGGGGAGGGGCCTCCGCCAGTCGCTTCTGGCAAGTGATAGAGCCCCGGAGCACAAAATCAGACCTTTTAGAAGTTGGCTCGGCGGAGGGACGTCGCTGCAGTGGCTAAGCAGGGGGTGGAATCCTCCTGGGACAGTATGGTCTCAGGACCCTTGGGGTCACAGAAAGACCGGGGGTGCCTGAGTGCGCCAGAGCTCCCAGGTATCAAAGCGGGGAAGCCGGCTGCAGAGACGGAGCCGAGGCGTGGGCTCTCAGCTCGGGGTTGCCATAAACTGTGATCCACGGCCCAATCAGGCCACTTCTCCTCCAGCAGGGACCCAACAAGCGGCAGAGCTGGGGAGACTCCCCTTCCTTCCCGGGGAGGAGCGGCGCGGGAACGCACCGCAGGGATCTGCTGGGTTTGGAGACTCCACACGGGGTCGGGTGCCAGAGATAGCAACGCTCGGTCACAGGCTGGGTGAGCACAGAGTGCGGCCGGAGACCAGGGAGACGGGAGTGACTGCTTTTCTCTGGGGGCACACTGAGGAGCGGGGCCCCGAGTTCTCATCTCCTCCGGGTGGAGATTGGGAGGCCACCATTTTTGCCCTGGTCCTCCAAAGCTGTACCGAGAGCTTGCAGGGAACAAAAGCTCCTGAGAGCAAACCCGAGCAGCTTCCTTAGCCCGGACTGACAAGGGCGGGGCAATTCAGCCTCCGGCAAAGACATTTGGAAATGACAGCAACAGGCCCCTCCCCCAGAAGATCAGCACGAACAGCCAGCAAGCCAAGACCAAGTTTACCGATCAAGGAGAACGGGAGAACTCCAGCGCTAGGGGAATACTGCACATAGAAATCATGGCTTTTTTTTTACCATGATTCATTAGTTCATCAAAGTTAATTTTTGTTAACTGTTTTTTTTATTTTTTTTTCCCTTTTTCAACCAACATCTTATCAATCCCTTTTTTAAAAAAAAAATTTTTTTATTTTTCATTTTTAGAGTCATATTTTATCCCTTCATAGTAGTTACCCTTATTTTTGGCATAAATATATATGTTGTTCTCTCTTCAAAATTTTGAGATACAGTTTCTTCTAACAGATCAAAATATACCCTAAATCACTAGTGTATGGCTTTGTTCTAGTCTCTTGCCTGATCACATTCTCTCCCTTTTTCCTTTTTTTTTTTCTTAAATCTTCTTTCTTTTTTCAAACAACTTCTTATCTTATCAAGTCCTTTTATAAAATCTTTTATAATTTTCATATTTACAGTCATCTTCCATCCCTTCGTTGTATCAACCCTTATTTTGTACATATATGTCTTTATTCCTTTAAAATTTTAGGAGGCACTTTTTTCTAACAGACCAAAATACACCCAAAATCTAGTGTGTGGCACTGATCTATGCACTAGCCTGATCATATATAATCATATTCTGCTTTTTTAGTATTGTTCTGTTTTTGTTTTTATCTTTTTATCTTTTTTTTTCTCTCTTTCTTTTTTCTTTCTTTCCCTTTCTTTTCCCCTGGTTTCAGGTCTTTTCATTTGTATACAGTATATTTGCTGGGGACGTTGTAAACCTGTTAGCATTTTGTTCTCTCATTCATCTATTCTCCTCTGGACAAAATGACAAGACGAAAAAAATCACCTCAGCAAAAAGAACAAGAGGTAGTACCGTCAGCCAGGGACCTACTCAATATGGACATTGGTAAGATGTCGGACCTAGAGTTCAGAATCATGACTTTAAAGATACTAGCGGGGCTTGAAAAAAGCGTGGAAGTTATTAGAGAAACGCTTTCTAGAGAAAGAAAAGAACTAAAATCTAATCAAGTAGAAATCAAAAAGGCTATTGATGAGGTGCAATCAAAAATGGGGGCACTAACTGCTAGGATAAATGAGGCAGAAGAGAGAATCAGTGATATAGAAGACCAAATGATGGAAAATAAAGAGGCTGAGAAAAAGAGAGAGAAACAACTACAGGATCACGAGGGCAGAATTCGAGAGATAAGTGATACAATAAGACGAAACAACATTAGAATAATTGGGATCCCAGAAGAAGAAGAGAGAAAGAGAGGGGCAGAAGGTATATTGGAGCAAATAATAGCAGAGAACTTCCCTAATGTGAGGAAGGAAACAGGCATCAAAATCCAGGAGGCACAGAGAACCCCTCTCAAAATCAATAATAATAGGTCAACACCCCGACATCTAATAGTAAAACTTACGAGTCTCAGAGACAAAGAGAAAATCCTGAAAGCAGCTCGGGAGAAGAGATATGTAACCTACAATGGTAGAAACATTAGATTGGCAACAGACCTATCCACAGAGACCTGGCAGGCCAGAAAGGACTGGCAAGATATTTTCAGAGCACTAAACGAGAAAAATACACAGCCAAGAATACTATATCCAGCTAGGCTCCATTGAAAATAGAAGGAGAGATAAAAAGCTTCCAGAACAAACAAAAACTAAAGGAATTTGCAAACACAAAACCAGCCCTCCAAGAAATATTGAAAGGGGTCCTCTAAGCAAAGAGAGAGCCTAAAAGCAGCAAAGATCAGAAAGGAACACAGACAACATAGAGTAACAGTCACCTTACAGGCAATACAATGGCACTAAATTCATACCTTTCAATAGTTACCCTGAATGTAAATGGGCTAAATGCCCCAATCAAAAGACACAGGCTATCAGATTGGATTAAAAAACAAGACCCATCAATATGTTGTCTGCAAGAGACTCATTTTAGACCCAAAGACATGCCCAGATTGAAAGTGAGGGGGTGGAAAACCATTTACCATGCTAATGGACACCAAAAGAAAGCTGGGGTGGCAATCCTTATGTCAGACAAACTAGATTTTAAAACAAAGACTGTAATAAGAGATGAGGAAGGACACTATATCCTACTTAAAGGGTCTATCCAACAAGAAGATCTAACAATTGTAAATATCTATGCCCCGAACATGGGAGCAGCCAATTATATAAAGCAATTAATAACAAAAGCGAAGAAACACATTGACAACAATACAATAATAGTGGGGGACTTTAACACCCCCCCCTGACTGAAATGGACAGATCATCTAAGCAAAAGATCAACAAGGAAGTAAAGACTTTAAATGACACACTGGACCAAATGGACTTCACAGACATATTCAGAACATTCCATCCCAAAGCAACGGAATACACATTCTTCTCTAGTGCCCATGGAACATTCTCCAGAATTGATCACATCCTAGGTCACAAATCAGTTCTCAACCGGTACCAAAAGATAGGGATCATTCCCTGCATATTTTCAGACCACAGTGCTTTGAAACTAGAACTCAATCACAAGAAGAAAGTCGGAAAGAACTTAAATACATGGAGGCTAAAGAGCATCCTGTTAAAGAATGAATGGGTCAACCAGGAAATTAAAGAAGAATTTAAAAAATTCATGGAAACCAATGAAAATGAAAACACAACTGTTCAAACTCTTTGGGATACAGCAAAGGCAGTCCTGAGAGGAAAGTATATAGCAATACAAGCCTTTCTCAAGAAACAAGAAAGGTCTCAAATACAGAACCTAACTCTACACCTAAAGGAGCTGGAGAAAGAACAGCAAATAAAGCCTAAACCCAGCAGGAGAAGAGAAATCATAAAGATCAGAGTAGAAATCAATGAAATAGAAACCAAAAGAACAGTAGAACAGATCAAAGGAACTAGGAGCTGGTTCTTTGAAAGAATTAACAAGATTGATAAACCCCTGGCCAGACTGATCCAAAAGAAAAGAGAAATGACCCAAATCAACAAAATCATGAATGAAAGAGGAGAGATCACAACCAACACCAAAGAAATACAAACAATTATAAGAGCATATTATGAGCAACTCTATGCCAGCAAATTAGATAACCTGGAAGAAACGGGTGCATTCATAGAGATGTATCAACTACCAAAATTGAACCAGGAAGAAATAGAAAACCTAAAGAGACCTATAACCGCTAAGGAAATTGAAGCAGTCATCAAAAATCTCCCAACAAACAAAAGCCCAGGCCCAGATGGCTTCCCAGGGGAATTCTATCAGACATTTCAAGAAGAATTAATACCTATTCTCCTGAAACTGTTCCAAAAAATAGAAATGGAAGGAAAAGTTCCAAACTCATTTTATGAGGCCAGCATTACCTTGATCCCAAAACCAGACAAAGACCCCATCAAAAAGGAGAATTACAGACCAATATCCTTGATGAACATGGATGCAAAAATTCTCACCAAAATACTAGCCAATAGGATCCAACAGTACATTAAAAAGATTATTCACCACGACCAAGTGGGATTTATCCCTGGGCTGCAAGACTGGTTCAACATCCGCAAGTCAATCAATGTGATACAATACATTAACAAAAGAAAGAACAAGAATCATATGATCCTCTCAATAGATGCAGAGAAAGCATTTGACAAAGTACAGCATCCTTTATTGATCAAAACTCTTCAGAGTATCCGGATAGAGGGTACATACCTCAATATCATAAAAGCCATCTTTGAAAAACCTACAGCAAATATCATTCTCAATGGGGAAAGGCTGAGAGCTTTTGCCCGAAGGTGAGGAATGCGGCAGGGATGTCCACTCTCACCACTGCTATTCAACATAGTATTAGAAGTCCTAGCCACAGCAATCAGACAACAAAAAGAAATCAAAGGCATCCAAATCGGCAAAGAGGAAGTCAAACTCTCACTCTTTGCAGATGATATGATACTGTATGTGGAAAACCCAAAAGACTCCACCCCAAAACTGCTAGAACTCATACAGGAATTCAGTCAAGTAGCAGGATATAAAATCAATGCACAGAAATCAGTGGCATTCCTATACACCAACAACAAGACAGAAGAGAGACAAATCAAGGAGTCGATTCCATTTACAATTGCACCCAAAACCATAAGATACCTAGGACTAAATTTAACCAAAGAGGCAAAGGATCTGTACTCAGAAAACTATAAAATACTCATGAAAGAAATTGAAGAAGACACAAAGAAATGGAAAAACGTTCCATGCTCATGGATTGGGAGAAACAACAGTGTGAAGATGTCAATGCTACCCAGAGCAATCTACACATTCAGTGCAATTCCCATCAAAATACCATCCACTTTTTTCAAAGAAATGGAACAAATAATCCTAAAATTTGTATGGAACCAGAAGAGAACCCGAATAGCCAGAGGAATATTCAAAAAGAAAAGCAAAGCTGGCAGCATCACAATTCCGGACTTTCAGCTGTATTACAAAGCTGTCATCATCAACACAGTATGGTACTGGCACAAAAACAGACACATAGATCAATGGAACAGAATCGAGAGCCCAGAAATGGACCCTCAACTCTATGGTCAACTTATCTTTGACAAAGCAGGAAAGAATGTCCAATGGAAAAAAGACAGTCTCTTCAACAAATGGTGTTGGGAAAATTGGAAAGCCACATGCAGAAGAATGAAACTGGACCATTTCCTTATACCACACACAAAAATAGACTCCAAATGGTTGAAAGACCTAAACGTGAGACAGGAGTCCATCAAAATCCTAAAGGAGAACACAGGTAGCAACCTCTTCGACCTCAGCCGCAGCAACTTCTTCCTAGAAACATTGCCAAAGGCACGGGTAGCCAGGGCAAAAATGAACTATTGGGATTTCATCAAGATAAAAAGCTTTTGCACAGCAAAAGAAACAGTCCACAAAACCAAAAGACAACCGACAGAATGGGAGGAAATATTTGCAAATGACATATCAGATAAAGGGCTAGTATCCAAAATCTATAAAGAACTTATCAAACTCAACACCCAAAGAACAAATGATCCAATCAAGAAAGGGGCAGAAGACATGAACAGACATTTTTCCAAAGAAGATATCCAAATGGCCAACAGACACATGAAAAAGTGCTCAACATCGCTCGGCATCAGGGAAATCCACATCAAAACCTCAATGAGATACCACCTCACACCGGTCAGAATGGTTAAAATTAACACGTCAGGGATCGACAGACGTTGGCGGGGTTGTGGAGAAAGGGGAACCCTCCTACACTGTTGGTGGGAATGCAAGCTGGTGCAACCACTCTGGAAAACAGTATGGAGGTTCCTCAAACAGTTGAAATTACAGCTACCATTCGATCCAGCAATTGCACGACTGGGTATTTACCCCAAAGATACAAATGTAGGGATCCGAAGGGGTACGTGCACCCCAATGTTTATAGCAGCAATGTCCACAATAGCCAAACTGTGGAAAGAGCCAAGATGTCCATCGACAGATGAATGGATAAAGAAGAGGTGGTATATATACACAATGGAATATTATGCAGCCATCAAAAGGAATGAGTTCTTGCCATTTGCAACGACGTGGCTGGAACTGGAGGGTGTTATGCTTAGTGAAATAAGTCAATCAGAGAAAGACATGTATCATATGACCTCACTGATATGAGGAATTCTTAATCTCAGGAAACAAACTGAGTGTTACTGGAGTGGTTGGGGGTGGGAGGGACGGGGTGCCTGGGTGATAGACATTGGGGAGGGTATGTGCTACGGTGAGCGCTGTGAATTGTGCAAGACTGTTGGATCACAGATCTGTACTTCTGAAACAAATAACGCAACATATTTTAAGAATAAAGAAAAAGAAGAAGATAGTAGGAGGGGAAGAATGAAGGGCAGTAAGTCAGAGGGGGAGACGAACCAGGAGAGATGATGGACTCTGAAAAACAAACTGAGGGTTCTAGAGGGGAGGAGGGTAGGGGGATGGGTTAGCCTGGTGATGGTTATTAAAGAGGGCACATTCTGCATGGAGCACTGGGTGTTATGAACAAACAATGAATCATGGAACACTACATCAAAAAACTAATGATGTAATATATGGTGACTAACATAACAATAAAAAAATTTAAAAAAAAAGAAAGTACAAAGTGAGCCTGGGATATTTTGGAACTCCAGAAAATATGGAAATGCTAAAGAATAATAGATACATGTTGTCATGTATAGAATAACATTCCCCTAAAGACGTCCCTACCTTAATCCCCAAACCTCTCAATGTGTTATCTTATGTGGCCCGGGTGGGGAGGGTATTCAAGTTGTGGATACAATTAAGATTGCTAATCAACTGACTTTCAAATAAGCGGTTTATCCTGAATTTTCCAGGTGGGTCCAAGGTCATCACAAAGGTCCTTAAAAGTGGAAGAGGGAGGCAAAACAGGATCAGTGTCAGAGACTTGCAGATGCTAGTGAAGATGGAGAAATGAGCCCCCAAGCCAAGGGATGGGGGCAGCCTCCAGAAGGTGGAAAAGACAAGGGCCTCCAGCAGGCATGTGATCCTGCAATAGCTTCATTTTAGCCCAGAATTCTGACCTTCAGAGCTGTAAGAGAATAAATTTGTGTTGTTTAACTCGCTAAATTCGTAGCAATACACAATAGGACACTATTGCCTAGGTCATGAAAATAGGACCCAGCTTGCATAAGTACCAGGGGAGAAAGATAAAGCAATTGTTAACATTTGGGGAATCTGGGTGAATCGTACAAGGAAATTCTTTGTATTAAATGCAGTTTTCACAATATGTCTGAAATTATGTCAAAATTAAGCTTTAAAAAAGAGAAAAATAGTTTGCATAGGGAGGAATCAGATCCTCAGCATCCCTCCCCTACTCCACATAGCCAGGCAACTAACTGCCCCTCCCTGATATCAGAAAGAGATTGAATTTCTGTCTCTTAAGTGGCCCTGACCTGGGAGCACCAGGCAAGCAGAGGGAGGAAGAGGAGCCTGGTCCTGGAAAGTAAAAATTAAGATAAAGTCTACCTGCCTAATGGTGGGACCCTTCTACTAAGCTTCAAACACAAGCAGCCAGTTTGATGCCCCAACCCTCACCCATTGGCAGAAATCTGAATTACTCCTTTCTGGAGAAACTAACCAATCCAAGAGTAGACACCCACAGAAGGGTTGCCCAGTGAAAGAACAAGACCCACTGTTCACTAAAGACCACAGGTTGATGAGATTCATAAACACACACTATCGCTCCCCAAAAATATCCACAGTCCAATCCCTGGAACCTGCGAATGTTAGATGGCATGACAAAGAGGAATTAAGGCTGCAGGTGGAATTGAGGTTGCTAATTAGTCATCCCTAAAACATGGATGCTGGATTATCTGTGTAATCCCAAAGTCATTGTAAGGATCCCTTTAAAAAGAATATAAAAGTTAAAGAGAAAAGTCACAGGGAAATGTGACCATGAAAAAAGGTGAGTGATATGATGTGACTCAACCTGCCATTATTGGCTTTGAAGGTGGGAGAGACCAGAAACTGAAAAAAGCTGCAGAAACAGATTCTCCCCTTGAGATTCTAGAAAGGAAGGCAGCCCTGCCAACACCATGAATCTAGCCCAGCAAGACCCATGTTGGATTTCTATCCTACAGAATTGTAAGGTAATACATTTGTGTCGTTTTAAGCCTAACGTGTGTGGGCAGCAAGAGAAAACTAATACACACATCCAGAGCTTCTAGTTGGCTTCATATAGTCTTCATCTTAAATGTGAATGTACAATCAAGAATCACCAGACATTGAGAAGTGCTTCTAACATGAAAGACAGGGATGGAAATGAACAGACAACAGAAGAAACATATACAATACAGAAGTCAATAATGTTCCCAGAGAAATAAGTGGACATATCACATCCATGAAACAAGGGCAGGGTGCCATTTATTTATTGTATTTATCTAACACTTACATAAAACTCACTATCTGCCAGGCACTATGCTAAGTGCTCTACAAATATTCAAACATTTTGTCATTATAACAGCTCTATGGAGTAGGTTTTGTTATCCTTATTTTACAGTTGAGGAAGTCATGGAGAGGCTACGTAACTTGACCAGGATCACACAGAAGAGCTGAGTTGTGAACACAGCAGTCTGGTTCCAGGGTCACACAAGAATACTTGAGGATATAAAAATATAATGGCAGAAATGGAGCAAAAGTTACTGAAAATGTTGAAATATACAAGGCAATATTTAAGGAAGGAAAAAATATATAAAGAAATCAAAAATAGGAAAAAAGGTGTGAGAAACCCAGGAAGCGCAATATCCAATTAATAATAGTTTCAGAAAATGAGAACAGAGAAAACAAAGGGAAAGAAATTGTTAAAGAAATTGTTGGAGAAGATTTTCAGAATAGCGGAACATGAATTTCCAGATTAAAATGGCCTGTAGAGTGCCCAGTGCAATAACTGAAAAATAAGTATTATTAAGAGTTATGGACTGAGTATTACTGTCCTTCCAAAATTAATACATTGAAACCTATTTCCTCAATGTGATGGTATTTGGAGGTAGGGCCCTTGGGAAGCAATTAATTAATTAGGATGGAATCCTTGTGAATGGTATTTGTGCCCTTATAAAAGAGACCCCAGAGAAATTGCTCACACTTTCACCTATGAGAACACCGTGGAAGGCAGCCATCTGTCTATGAACCAGGAGCAGGCTCTCACAAGACACAGAATCTGTTGGAGTCCTGCTCTTGGACTTTTTAGCCTCTAAAATTGTGAAAAATAAATTTCCAGTGTTTATAAGATGCCCACTTTATGGTGTTTTGTTATAGCAGCCTGAAGGGACTAAGAAATCAAGTCATGCTGAAATTTCAGGATAGCACATATAAAGAAGTCCTAAAAACTTTCTGACGACAAATAAAACACATAAGATATTCAAAGGATTGGCAAAAATAGTGGCATCAGGTATCTTAATGGCAGCACTGAAAATTAAAAGACACTAAAGCAATGATGTCAAAATCTCAAGGGAAAATGAGTTCCACACTAGAATTCCATGCCAGGCCAACCCACCAGTCAAATGTGGGATCAAATAAAGACATTTTAAGATATATACAGTCTCAAAATCTCTATCTCTCATGCACCCTATCTCAGGGAGCTCATATTACCCAACAAAACAAGAAAATAAAACCAAAAAAGGAAAACATGGGAGTCAGGAAACAGGAATCCCAAAGATGATGATGAAAGGAGGTCTCAAATGATAGCTGTGCAGTGTCCTCGAGGAGCCCATTCATATATGAACAGGAGGACTGGGGTTCTAGTCTCCTAGAAGAACAAAAAATTAAAGTACTTGGTAGACTACCTAATGGGTTTTATTGAACTAAGAAGAGTGTTAGAGTTTTTAGAGTCTGAAGAAAGAATTTGTGATAGTTATGTAGAAAGCTAAATTTTTAAAAAGTGAAGCAACTATTAACTCCCCAAAAAATCAAAAGTGCCATAAAAATTGCAACTGTAAGTAATATTACGGTCATAATAAAGCAAATGCTTAAGGGTGCCTGGGTGGCTCAGTTGGTTAAGCAACTGCCTTCGGCTCAGGTCATGATCCTGGAGTCCCAGGATCGAGTCCCACATCGGGCTCCCTGCTCAGCAGGGAGTCTGCTTCTCCCCCTGACCCTCTTCCCTCTCATGCTCTCTCTCGTGCTCTCTCTCTCAAATAAATAAATAAAATCTTTAAAAAAAAAAATAAAGCAAATGCTTAAATTGAATTTTTCAAGGCTTTGAAATAAGTATAATGAAAGGATGGGGAGATGGGAGAGCAGAATCCTCATCTCCCAAGGCAGGAAGTCAATAAATAATATTTTAAAATGGAATTCAAGATATTGAAACACAAGGTTGTTGTCTTAAAATATGGAGTTAAATAGCAGAAGAAACAACCAAGATAGTTGAAAGTAATTGTCTCTGTGGAAGGGAACTTCAAAGATGGGGGAGATGGTGGAACAGGAAAATAGTAGTTCATTATAAACCTTGTAGTAAAATATGACTTCTGTTTTCTCTTCTTCACCTCTTCTTTCAATTTGTTATACTACATAAAAGCATCATTTTGATATTAAAAATTAAACATAAATGCTTTGAACAGGATTTGGCACACAGTATGTGCTAAAATGAATAGTTGATGTTGATGTTCATACTGCTGTGAACTTTGTCAAAACTGTAACACTAGAAAGGGAATCAGTCCATATTCTGCACAACAACCCTAAGGTAAGTTATTTCATACCTTTCCATTTGTCCATTCAAAGATAAAAATGCTTAGTGAATCAAACTCTAGATAAGACTAAGATACATGTACATTTAAAAATACTCTAAAAATACTGGGAATCTGTTCTCTAAATTCATACCTGAGTATTTTCTATAAGCTAGAAGAAAGTTTAGCTAAAGATGCTTCCTATTATATTGTAGCCATATCTTATTTACTTCTTCATTTATTACTAATCTTTTCATTTATTTATTCATTAAAAATATTGAGCATCTACTATGTGCCAACACTGTTTTGGAAAAGTATCAAAACAGACAAAATTCCATACCTTTACAGAACTTACATTCTAATTACAGAAACAAAAAGAGATTCTGAAGATAGAGACAATGGAACTTGTTGATAGAATTGATATAAGGTGTGAAAAACAGGAATTTTAAAATTTTTCCTAAATTTTTGGCCTAAGTAACTGGAAATATGAATTGGGACCAACTGATATAGGGAAAGCTGTGGAAAAAGCAGGTTTTACTGGGAAGATCAGAATTAAGTTTTGGATGTAAGGTCAAGATGCCTATTATATATCTATGGAGTGTCAAGTAGGGGCTGAATATAGGAGTCCAAAGTTCAAAGAAGAGATCTGGACTGAAGACACAATTTTGGAATCACTAGCCTATCAGGCAGGGTTCAGAGCAGGACAGAGAAACCATTCAAGATATTTAAGGCAGAAGCTTCCAAATTTGTTGGAAGGGGTGAAAGAACATAATTCAGGGACCACCACTGGATGTTTTATTCTGAAATTCCTTCAGCATAGCTGTAATCCAGAAGGCAAGACACCATTACCACTACCACCATTCCATGTCTTGCACCCATGAAATTGGCAAAAAGATGTGAAATGTGGAGCCCAGCTGCTGAAAACGCTCATGCATGTCAGATGCGGCTGCCATAGAAAAATGGCTTCAGCACACTTGCTCTCTTCTACTTCTCCTCTGAGTACTTATTGTCAGAAGAGCCTAACTTGCATTCATAAACTGAGCTACAAAGAGTCTGGGAAATATAGCTGTTAGCCTTCAAGTAGCTAAAATACAGAAGGGAACTGAAAAGAATCATATGGATGCCAAAGGACGATAAACAATATCTGGCATAAATGGCATTGAAAACCATAGGCCTGGGAGAGGCCACCAAGCAAATAAATAGAGAAGACAGGAGAACCAAAGCCTGAGAGAGCTGTGGCTCACTCCAGGATGAAGAGACAGGGGAGGTGAAAGGAAACAGAAATGGTGTCCAAGCTACCCAGAACATAAGAATGGACTATTGTACTGAAAGCCAAATGAAGAAAGTTCTTTAAGGAGGAAAGGGTGATGATCAGTCCCATATCTTCAGATGCTGTACAGTTTTATTTCTTTTGTAAAAATAATACATAGTTATTGTAAAAACAAAGATACAAAGAATAAATATCACTTGAAGTTCTACTCTTTAGGTAGAAATAATCACAATTAACATTTGGTGAACTACTCATCGTTACGTATAAGTTAATATAACATTTCTTTATTTGCTATTATCTATCCGTCTATATACATATATGTATATATATATATATATACGAATTATACTATTTATGCTATTTTACAATCCATTTTTATCAGCCAATAATATGACATGTCCATGTTTCTATGGCCAGTAGAGGTATATCATTGTTCATTCTAAACTGTATTTTATAAATAAACCATAATTTATATAACCATTCCCCTGTAAATGGACATTTAGGTTGTTCCAGTATTTCAATATTATGAGCAATACTGCATGAGCATCCTTGTTAATAATGATATAAAATTCTTGGTGTCTAAATCTTCTTTTTGCCAATTTAAATATTTGAGGTAGAAAGAATCCATGCAATTCAGAAATGGTCATATAGTTGCAAAGCTTCATAAAAGAAAATAATTTGGAATGATGTTATTATAAAATCCAGCACCTGATTTTGTATGTCTTAAAGTTTTGAAAATAATAAAATGTTTTTTGTATAGTTTGTATCATTCATATGATTCTAAAATTTGGTGACTATGCCAACACAGATGCCCTTTTGAATTTAGTAAGCTATTATCAATCTATAGTACTATATTTTTAGAACACTTAGAAAATATTTTTTCCCACAAGTTTCCTTACCATTATAATTTGATAGTTAAATCAGTCATCGGTGCTTTGTAGATATAAAATTTAAATATTTAACATTGAGTATAATTTCTGCTGCTGAATTTTCAATGTCCAGGGTTGAGTTTAGTAGGAAGCAAGAGAAAAACAAAAACTCATACTATGGTTTACCCAATCATTTGGGTAGGCAGACTTCGAAAGCTTATAGAAATTTTGCACTGTGCTTACCATCCTCCAACAGATTATTTCAATAACAAAGAATTTGTTAAGGTGGGGTGACCTCATATCTCTCCCTCTCTGTGTATATGTTAGCTATTGTGTAGATAAACCTAAGTGTAGTGTGTTCCTCTATGGATAGATACCTCCATCGTCTGGATGAAATGCATTATATACAGAAAGTGAAAGGCATTATCGGCATGTAAAATAGAATTCTAAAACTGTGAAGCAAATTATATCATGAGAACACTAGGCACCAAATGGTAAACAAACGTAAGCAAATAAGCTCTAAATCATTCATTTTAGTTTCCAAGAATATTCAACCTAAATCTTAAAAGCTTCTTATTTCTTTCCTCCTTTTGTAGGCTGTCCTTCCCTGTCTACATTTTGTAATATGTTGGCCTCTTCAAACATTCTACAGCCATAAAAATCTCAAGGAAACATTTCACCACTTGACAGACCATTCTGCACTTGGCTGGCTCCAGGAGCCATGGGTCATCTGTTTACTATGACTCCTTGGGCATCCAGAGGGCCCTTTTCCAAATGGGAATGATTTCAAAGGCTCTGCAACTAAATGGTCACTTTTGGACTTCTCCAAACAGCCTATACTCACAGGGACCTTCAAGTTTCCAGGTATATCAGTGGGGCCCTTTTAGACTCTGTCAGCAGTCACTGGGAAAAGAGATGGGGACCAAATAAGAAGACATAAGCAGTTGCCCCTTCATTAGACCTTTAAGTCAGACACCTCAGGAAACAGATTCTGACACAGAGATTTGGGGGCAGGAGATTTACTGGGGTGTGCTTTGGGGATTGACATCGGTGGGGTGTGAGTGAAGCAGAACTGGGAACAGGGAGAAGTCGCATTTTGAGGCAATGGCAGCAGAGGCCTCAGCTTGTCCCCCAAGGAGATCTGGAGCTAAAATGGCTCCTCAGAGTTGAGGAGGTAAGTGGTGAGGTAAGTGGATCCGGGTCTGGTGCCCTTGCATTGACCAGTCTTTGGGTATAGGCTGCCCCCTGGGAAGGAGTGTAGTCTGGAGGGAGGGAACTCTTCTTGGTTAAGGGCATTTCCTGGACAGGGCATTAGTTGTGAGCTACCAACAAAGCTACATCTCCCAACAGCAGGGGCATGAGAGACTGTCCTAGAGGGAAATCTGGGCAGGGCAGTAAGGTACACACTACAATCTCCCACTCTCGGTAATTTCCTGATATTCTAGAAAGCCAACCCTATATGAAAAGGTCCAACCTGAGCAATCTAAAAATGGTGATCACTGTTTTTAGACATAGAAAGGCAGGTATCACAGAGGGAACCCGAAGGTTCAGTGACCCTCAAATGTAGAGCCTCAACCACCATAGGCATAATTTCTATAAAAACTAAAGCAGCAGGTTTGAAAATCCACACCAGATTAAGGAGTATCCCAGGGTTTATGGTGAGGATGCCCCAAATGAGTAGAATTTTCCTTGGGGACATGAAATGGGAATTTATGCCAGACTATCACCAGCATCATCTACAGTTGATGTTTCCTTAAATTACAATACAGGTGTCCTGCCCATATCCCTGAGCCCACCCCTGAAATCACCATTAGTATCTTTATATATCAACAGATCCTACATTTTTCTACCATATTTCTTGCATCTCTCTTCTCTAGCCCCCAGAATGTTGGGCAAATGGGAAGGACCAGGGAGATAATACCCCAGGAAAACCCTCAGACAATGAAGGATGGATATTGGCAGATAAATATCCCAGCCACATTGCCTCTTGACACAATTCCAAAATGTGTTCTGCACAGACGGTCCCCAATTGCCTGCAATGGCAACCCACTCATTAATACACCATTTACTGGCTCTCCTTTCTTTCCTCATTCCCCCACTTCCTCTCTCTTCCTGGGACCACCTCCCAATAAATGACTTGCACCCTAATCTTTGTCTCCACATCTGATTTGGAGGAAACCCAACTTAAGTGGATAATTGAAGATTATCTTCATCATTATAATGAAGTCTCTAAAGTAAGGTGTAAATACGTTTCTGCTGGCGTAAAGCTACTGCCTCCTCTCACCTCCAAAATTCTACAGAGTAAACCCCTCAGTATAATCTTCTTTCTGACCCTTTACATGTGGGAAAGTTTGGATAGGTAGCTAGAAAAAGACATAGATAGATAGATAGATAGATAGATAGATAGATAGATAGATAGACAATAGATAGATGATAGATAGATGGATAGTTAGATAGATAGATAGATAGATAGATAGATAGATAGATAGATAGATAGATGATAGATAGATAGAGAAAATCTTTTCTTGCCCATGTACAAAGCCTGTAAAATTTCTCCTCAAAAGAAATTCTAGCAATTAACATATTTGATTTTGGCTGCCTGCTATCCATTCCCCTTCCTTCTGTTCCTCACATTTTGGATTTTCTTTAAGGAAGCACCCTTCTTCAGGAACTTCAGAATATATCAGCAGAATAAAAGAGGACCAGTCGTTGAGCTTGGCTTTCATGGAGAGTGTTCTTATTTTGCTTCTTTTCATATTTCCTCAAATTCTAACCATTTAAATCATGACCAGGGTTCAAGGGTGAGTGGGAGGAATCTGGGATTATATGGTCTCTGGAACTTTGCTGTGAATTGCCAAGAAGAGAGTTGCTCATCATGGCTGGAGCAAAAGGTATCCTTCAGCAATCATTGCTTTCCTAAGAAGATTCTGAAGTTTCTATTAAGTCTCTTTCCTATTTTTTATTAGTCAAGGCTTTCTACATTTTATATAATAAAATAAAATGAAATGCTGTTCAAAAAAAAAAAAAAAAGACCCTGGGCACTCAGACCCTGTGCACTCATGGGAGCAAACCTTCGTGAAACTCAGCCTTCCAGTTCCAGCAGAAGCACAGGCTCTGCAATATCTTTCCCCTGTTTAAACCCCGGCCCCCTACCCCCCACACACACATGGCTTCATGTTGCACTTAAAGTAAAACTCAAACTATTTCTCTCATTGCTATAGACTGAATGTCTGTGTCCCCACAAAATTCATACGTTGAACCCCAATCCCCACTGTGATAGTAGTAGGAAGTGGGGCCCTTTGGAGGTGATCAGGTCACGTGGGTAGAGCCCTCATGAATGGGACTATTACCCTTATAAAAGGGACCCTGAAGAGCCCCCTCTCCCCTTCTACCATGTGAAGACACAGTGAGAAAACAGCCATCTATGAACCAGGAAGAGGGTTCACACCGGACACCAAATCTTCTGGCACCTCCAGAACAGTGAGAAAGAAATTTCTGTGGTTTATAAGCCACCCAGTCTGTGGGATTCTGTAAGAGCAGCCTGAATGGACTAAGAAAGTGATCTAAAATTCTCAGATGATCTGGACCTTTCTGAGCTCGTCTCCCACCCTTCCCCCAGCTCAGTCTGGCTCTCTCTTCTTGGACCTGCCAACCTCATCCCCACCATAGACCCTTGTAGTAGTACTTTACCTGGAAAATTCCTTTCCCAAATCTTTGTTTACCTCCTTCTTGTCATTCAGTTCTCAAACCTATTGTCACCTCCTCTGAGAAGGGGTCCCTGACCACCCAATCTAAGGTAGCCAAGCCCTCAATCACTATCACATAACTCTGTCTTGTTTTCACCAGTACCCATGACAATATGAAATTATTGTGTTTATTAATTTACTCATTCACTGTCTGATGTCCCTACAAAACTTAAGCTTCATAACAGCTTTGCATCATTCTTGTTCACTCTATTATCCTCAGTGCCTAGAATAGTACTTAGAACATAGCAGGTATTCAATAAAGATACTTAAAATAATACGTGGGTCAATGAAACATTTCTTGCTTATATAGCAAAATATAAGCTTGGAGAAAAAAATATGAAACAGCTTCTCCAAAATGTATCGATCACTATTTTAAAACATCCTAAAATCTAAAGGCAAAAGTATTAAATAAATATTGAACATAGCCATCATTAAGATTATTACAGGCTATCGGGTTTCAATTGTCATTCCAGATTGTCTGGAGATGTAAAATCTAAGGGCGCTTCCAATTCCAAACTTCCTTAACACTATGGATTTCATTATCCTAGATTGAGTTATTTGTTGCTTCACAATGTTAAAATAATAACAGGCTAGTTAATAAAAATAATATAATGACAACAGTAGCAAGAAGTCGATGTTGCTATTTCCTCTGATTTACAGAGGTACTCTAGATGGGGGATTGAAAAGCAACTGATTTCTGAATCAGGCAAAGATGTCCATCATAGTTATGGATACTTCAAGTCAAATCAGCAAAATGTGCTACCCAAGGTAACCCGTGAAATACGTTTTGCTAGATATTACCAGGCAGGGAGGAGGGAGAACCAGGTGTTCCAGCAAGAATATGGGACCGTTTTGTTTTTGCAGGACAGAAAGGAGCAAAGCCTGAAAGATTTAGCCCTTCCAAGCGACAAGTTTGAGAGCCTGCAGTGATTTATTTGACAGAGAAGAGGAGGGAAGTCCTCCCTCCTCTACAGGAACAGCTCCTTGATTATAAACACTCAATAACTTTCTGGTTGAAAATGCTTTTTCCTCCCTTGCCTATACATTTCTGACGCCTGCTTTATTATTTTCTATTAGGAAATGCTATTTAATTCTGTCCATAGCTTGGCGACCTTTGTGTGGCTTCCCCACTTAGGAAATTTACAAGTAAATCACCAAGAAGTATGTACACATACTCTTATAAAATATACATGCGCTTGTAAATGAAAATGCACAAACGGCAAAAAAAAAAAAAAATCCTACATGCATTGCAAGAACCAGGCATATGTGCATAAGAGGTGGGAGGCAGGTGTTTGGGAAACCTTCACACCATCCCAATATTTTTCTAATGGTTTCCATTTCCAATGCAAGGGAGGATTTGGAAAACATTAGCCACTCTGGTGTGCTCTGAGCGGTGACATGTAGCTGGCAACGTGGTGAGTGGGATCCCCCCCCTTTCTTCCTCTAACAAAGAAATAGGGTGAGTTTATTAAAGCATAAATGCCATTTTCATCCTGCAATGTTAACTGTGAGGCTGGGATCCCCGAGGTACTGAGGCAGTCAAAGCAAACAGCTGTGCCACCTACTTGCAACAGTTGTACGCCCACTACACAGCACCGAGAGGAGGAGCAGGTCAAAGAAAGCCCGTAAAGAGGATGGGGAACCTCACTTAGCTTGCTCCCCGTAGCCCGAGGGAAAATCCAGCCCTTCTGAGGGTAGGTATTGTGTGTGAGGCTCACAGCACTGAGCATTCTCTTGCAACTTGTCTCCTATAAACCACCTACTGGATTTTTATATTCTACAGTCATATAGACTAAAACAGTGTTTAGCAAATTAACAGAATGCTAAATAAAAACATATCAACCAACCTAGCAGGCAGCTTGTCGATGATCCTGAGTTGCCGGGGGGTGGTGGTAACTGCTGTTTTGGTGGCAAGTGGTTGCTTCATCATCCAAGTCTCTTTGTGGGGGCTTGGGAAGGATGGTGAGCTCTGGCAAAGCTGTTATTAGGTTACCTTTGTGGAGCCTAAGGATTGCCCCATGCCTGCCTCTATCAACGGAGAATGGAGTGAGAGGGCTCATGCAGAAGGAAACTGATCCCCGCTCTGTAGACTTCCAGGGGCCAAGAGGTCTCCTCTCTTGTAACTCAGCTACCTTGTCAGCCTGTGCAAGAGGCAGACTGTGGAGAGAACACACTTCGTTGGCAAGCCTTCCTCTCAACCTCTTCTGTGCTGAAGAGAAGTTTGTAGGAGGAGCCCTGCTAAGTGAAAAGCATGAGAATAGAAAACTTTAAAATATGTTTTTCTCCTGAAATGTGGCTGCTGGCCACCCTCTTTCCAGAAAGAGTCGAAAATGCACAAGGATCCAGCCTGACATGCTCATCCCTTGTGACCAACTCCATGTCTTAGGAGATGACAGTGCAGCCCAGGGTCAGAAGGAGACAACATTCAGTGGCCCTAATTGGGAACTGAACCTACAACCTGGACCTCAGTGGCAATGGGTCCTGATCAACCTTACACGCATCTCCATCCACCACACCCCTAGGTATAACTGACTCTCTTCTGTGCCAGCATCCCATCCTCATGGCACCTTGTTCTATCCATTGTCCCCCTGCGGCTTCAACAGATATTTTTTAAATGCCTTCATTCATTCAAGACCATGAATTTAAGGCCATCTTTGTGCCAGGCACTGTCCCAGTGCATAAGGGATGTATATGGGATGTATCAGCAGAATAAAATGGTCAAGCATCCCTGATTTGGAAGAGATCATATTCTAGCAAGAAAAGACAGGCAATAAGCAATAGACATAGCATATTAAGTGATAAATGAGATGGAAAAAGAGAACGTCAAGTAGAATAAGGAGGAAGCAGGAGTGTGGAGGTTGGAGGGCTAGTGGCAATTCTCAAAGACGATTGAGGATTTTATTCATCGAGAAAACATTTGAGTCAAAACTTGAAGGAGATGAGTGAGTTAGAGGATGTTGGAGGGAAGAATGTTCCAAGCAAAGGGAATAGCCAGAGCTAAGACAGGAGCACACCCGACACGTGAACAAGAAAGGAGGTGAAGCTGGAGGGGAGTGGGCCAGGGGAGCCATCACAGGACTTCAGGCTGATGGGGAAGCAGGTTCATGTCAGACACCATAGCTTCTTCTGAGGACTTTGGCTTTGATGCTGAGAGAAAGGAGGAGCCCTGGCAGGTTTCCAGAAGAGAAGTGATAGGATCTGATTCAGGCAATAAAAAGGCCACCATGGCTGTTATGGGCAGAGTAGCAAACCCAAATTCCCCTATTGTTATTCCTCACTAACTCTTTATAGCTAGTCTTCTTGAAGAAGTTGTCTCCCTCAACACCTCCATTTCCTCAGCTGTCATTCATTCCTCAGTCTGCCTTTCCATACCCACCAGTATTGATCATGACCCCTTAGTGCCATCCAGAAATACATTTGGGAAAATCCAAAGCTGGCCTTTTTGTCCTTACTTTTGCTATAATTTTAGTAACTGTCGATGATCTTTCTCTCTTCCATAAAACTCTCTCCTATCTTGATTCCTTGGATACCATTCTCAATTCTTTTCCTTTAGTCACCTTCATGGCTCTTCTTTCTCAACATGGCAGACATTGGTGCTGCTCAGGTTTCTTTATTAGGTCCTCTTCTCATGTGATATACTTTTCTGGGGCGATTTCTTTCTAGCCCACAAATTAAATGTCCATCTTCCCGCTAATGATCACAAAGTTATTATTTTCTTCCCGTCTTGCTCCTGACCTCCAGACCCATGTATACACAACTGCTGAATGGATATCTCTTCTTGACAGTAAAGATTCCAAAATTTCAATATAGGAGAGGCTTAGAAATTGCACTCTAGTGGGAAGGGGAGGGCTGGGATTGTATTAAAATTGTCTTTGCATAGCATGTACACTGTATTGGCTACAACTGTGTATATAACTGGGATATCAAAGTAGAAGGTTAATTGAAATTGTCAGGAGGCTATGAGCCACTCCAAGCTACTTGTTGGCACCACTACTGACATGAGGATGGTATGTGTGTATATGTGTGTGTGTCTGCGTGTGTATGAATATATACATTCATTGCCAACAAAGCTAACCCCTCATCCTATATCTCCTAGCCCAAGCAATGGTACTTTCATCCACCTGGTCATCCAAACCCCAAACTGGGCCTTTTCTTTGGTTCCTGAGTATCCCTTCCCCCCAACTTTTTCTTCTGGTCATAAACTCTGTAATTAACCTCATTCATCCTCCTTGAGGCTCTGTTCACTCAACCCAGCCTTCACTCTTGAAGGGCTCGGCCCCATCTATGTAATACCCTCTCAGCATTTAGCTGGAGTCCTCCCCCAAATCACAAAATTATCCTGAACCACCATGATTCCTCCCATATGATCTTAAGTACGGTCACTGCCCAGAAAACCCTGCTGCTGTCCTACCCGTTAGATGAAATCTCTTTGGATACACACTCCGATCCAGAACAAGCCTCATTCTCTGGACACTGTCACGTGGGCTGCTGACCCTTCTGGGGTCAGCACTGCAGATGCATAAGTTCCAAGCTGCTGCTGCTTTCCTATTGGCTTCTAATGAAGTTCTAGCATGTTCCTCAGACAAACCCAGCTTATCAGAGTCGTGGCACTTTATGTTAGTCAGCATAGGGAAGGCGATCTGTAGCAAAATTATCCATAGCACAATCAAATACAACAAGGGCTTAATTCTTGCTCATACCAAAGTCTAAAGTGGGTTAGGCAGTTCTGCACAGCACTCTTCCAGATAGCAAATCAAGGACCCAGGCTGCTTCCACTTTGCAGTTCCATCAACTCAAACAAGTGTTCTCTAACATCGCTGACATGGGAAAGGTGAAAGCACGGAGAAGATGTGCCTTCTCTTATAGACCGGAAGTGACACAGCACTGCTATTGACATTCCACTGGTAAAAATTAGCACTGTGACCCCACCTATCAGCCTCAGGGCTGAGAAATACAGAAGATGTGGGTATTTGATACACACTAATTACTATTATTTCATAAGTATTTCAGGAAGCTAACCATGATCTATTGAGTCTGAAAGAGCTAAACAAACGAAAGAACCAAAAACCTTAGATTGATCTAAGAGTTATACCCATCTGCATCTAGTAAGAATAGCAGTTGGGCGAGTGAACAGAAGGCTTACTCAAGGGTACCTCCATGTCGGACTCATGACTGACAATTACATAGGAGTGCTGACCCACATAGAGAGAGTTGGCTTTGGTAGATGTCCGCTGATAGCGAAATGGTGGCTTGTTTATATTTAGGGTGAGACTGAGTAATTGATGGATGCTTGACAAACTGGAAGAAACTATACAGACATTCTGAAAAGTTCATGAAAAAGCACACACTTAAATACACCAAGATTACATGTGACTCTCTTCCCGCCTGCAACATAATTAAATAAAGCTTTATCTAACCATTTTACTTGCATGCATTAAGGACCTCAACCAGGGCTCTCTTCCTCCCAAGACTTTAATAAGCTCTTATCTGTTTGTACTAATTGAGTTTTCTCATACTGCCACATGGGCAGCAGCTAGAAAGATGGGAAGTCAGATCTGATATGCCTATGGGATGGTGGTAGGGTTCCTAAAGATCTCTGCATGACCTCAGATCTTTGGGGCCTCAGATTCATAATTAGAGGTCTGAAAATCTCATGCCTTCCTGCTAAATGACATAATCCACATAGAAAGAGAGAAAGGAGAAAAAAAGAACCTCATATGCTCATTAGGGCCAGATAATCACATAAATGAATGGAAAGCATTCACACTACCAAGCTCTCCCCGATGAGAGTCAACAGCAGTGAGGAGTTCTCAAGCATAGACATGCATTAGCATCACTGATGCACTGCTGGGCCCACCCCCAGAGTTTCTAACAACTTCCCAGGTGGTACGGGTGCTGCTGGTCCCAGGGACCACACTTGGGGAACCAGTGCTTAAGAGGGAGGTTCACAGGGTGCCTGGGTGGCTCAGTCAGTGAAGCGGCTGCCTTCAGCTCAGGTCATGATCCCAGGGTCCTGGGATCGAGCCCCACGTCCTGCTCCCTGCTCGGCGGAGAGCCTGCTTCTCCCTCTCCCTCTGCCTGCCACTCTGCCTGCTTGTGCTGTCTCTCTATCTGTCAAATAAATAAATAAAATCTTTAAAAAAAAAAAAAGAGGGAGGTTCACTATGTTGCTGTATATTCTACACTCTCTAAAGAAACAAAACAAAACAAAAATACCTGGATTTATATGTGAAATCTCCCAATTTTTAAAATCTTGACAACAAATTCAAAATTATTTTTAAAACACTCTGTGAGCCAGCATTTTGGGGCAGTACACAACTCTACCAGAAGCCTTGACCAAGGAGTGATGCACACGCACACACACACACACACACCTCTGTATGGGAAGAGAGAACCTTCAATTTAGCACCCACCTTTTGGAGGACACATCAGCCAGGTAGATGAGTCAAACAACTCTCCTGATAGATTAACAAACAGTCATTAATGTCACCTCATAGTACCTTCCTGTCCATCAGGTGATGCTACTTTGTCTCCTATCACTCTAAGATCTACATTTGCCTAGAAGTGGACCACAAGACTTACACTACCTTTCACATTCCCAAAGTAAGCCTCACAAATCCTTTCACATATTACCAAAGAACATACACTTAAAAGACATAGGTTCTATTTGGATCAAGTTTTTAATACACAAACTCTAACCATTTCCACCTAAAACATCTTCTGTTCACATTTCTATAGGCACTAGGCTCTGTGTAATTTCACAAACATTAATTGGGCACCCCGATGTCCCGGATACTATGTCAGGTATTGACGATGCAGAAATACCCAGCCCTTGCCTGCTCTGTCCAGTTCTGGGCTCCATGGCATCTAGGTTTGGAAAGACAGAAGGCAAGGAGCAGAGAGGAGAAATGCAAGCAGACATAACTCCAACCTTTATCTGGTTTCTATGCATTGTTCCATTAAAGAGTCTATTTGAAAAACATTTCCTTAGCATAAACATTTGACCATTAATTTGGACAGTGATTAAGCACATCAAATACTCTTTCTGTTTCCTTCTCTTAGATGGATCCAAACTCTCTGGGCCATTTAGTCTCCTTCAGTATGATTTACACTTTGAACACCAAACCATGCAAAATAATTATTTCTAGTATGGAAAAACCTGGGTTCTAATTCTGACTACTAACCAAATATATCAAAACCTGATAGAATTGTTTTTATTCCACTTGGAAGATGGAGAACACAAAACTGTGCTAGGCGCTTTTAGCTTGATGCCATCATGCTACATACAGATACACGTGTTCTAGGCAGAGAATTCAAATAGGTAGTGACTGTAATATACATTTCAAGTGTGGTCCAGGATTACCCTTGCATGTGATTCCGGCCTCTCACATTCTAGTCCTGTGCCTAACTTATGGGGGAAAGTTTGACATGATCGATATGCACACGTTGTGGCAAAATGTGAAAGGGTTTTAATGAATGAAAATGCTAATTTGTCTTGTAAAAAGGGCATTGGATCAACCAACCATAGAGTCCCAAGGTACAGTACTCTTCTGTGCAGTATTACCTTTCATAGATGCTTCCCTCTAGATAGGAGTTTACATTCACAGAAAGTGTTCTGATTGCCTCTGCCTGGACACTTCTAGACCTTCCTTTAAGCAGAGATCTGCCCTCCATTGTAGAAACTCTTCTGCTGAAATGACAAAAGGACTGACTGTGAGATCTTTGAAGCCAAGAGGGAAGTGAGCAAGTGGAAAGGACATGGGAAGTAGTCTGCAAGGGCAGAGATTAGAGAAATGCTGAGGATGGAGGAGCTGTCTGCACCCTACTCTTCAGCATCCGGTCCGCAGAGACCAGCTGCTGGGCGGAGGCAGAACACTCTCCCTTGCAGCTCTGTGCCCCGGGCTAGGGGCAGAGATCCCCAGGCCAGCTGCACTGAGAGGTGCACCCCGACCTGAAAGGAGCACCCGAAGAATGGCAGCACCACACGTAGAGGAAGGAGGTTCCCTGAACTTTGCACGAGACATTGTATGCCTCACCGCCACGGCACCACTCTGATGTGTCCGGCTTGGAGGAGAAGGAAAAAGCCTGTATTGTTACCAGAGGATGTCCAGGGAGAAAAATCATAATTTGTAATGAATCTTTCACCTATTTAAAGTAATTAAAGATCGACTCCATATGTGAGAGTGAGCCTTTTTCTCTTTACTCTCCTAATTAGTCCCTTCACTGTCTGGTTCTGGCTTTACCTAAGGCAGATTTTGTTCCTCTCCTCTGCCTTTTTGATCACTGCAGTGCTCACGGTGCCTCCTAGAATTTGCTTCCCCACAATGATGAAAGGGTGTTGCTTTTGGCACACCTCCAATTGTCTCCTTGCTTCAAATCAGTTTCTCCCTTTCCCTCCAAACCCCTGCCCCCGTCTCTTCTGTTTGGGGAGTCGGCTCACATTTCCCCCACATGCCCATTAAAGATCCACCATCTTAAATGCAGCAGGAGATGCTTAGAGAGGTAGGATATGGATGGCCATTTATGCCAAGAAATGTAAACAAACATTAAGAGAATAATATGTCGATTTGGCAATTTCAAAATACTGAAAACATCAAAGGCACACAAATCCCTTTGCCTCAGCGATTCCACCTCTAAGACTTTATCAGTTGCTCAAAGGTGTATGTATAACATATTGCAACATTTTTGCAATATGAAAATTGGAAACAATTGAAATGTTCATCACTAGGGGACTCTTTAGGTAAAGTCGGCTACGACCATACAGCGGAAAACTGCACAGCCATTAAAAAGGCCATGTAGCTTTTATGAAATGATTTGCAATGATCTCCAGGACACATGGTAAAGTGGGAAAAGCAAGGAGCAGAACAGTGTGTAAATAATAATGAATATTAGACAAATAAAAGATGGATTCTACCCATGTGTTTGCATAGCACATCTCAGTAAGGACACACACAAAAATTGATAAGGGGATTCTCTCCTGGGTAGGATGGAGAAAGGAGAAAAAGTGGGAGGGAGATTTTTGTGTTACCTTCTTTCTATCTGCATTTTTGAATAATGTGTGTGTCACATACACAAAAACAAATAAGTTACTCGACAATGAATTAATATGTATGGCCCAAGATGGCCATCAGGGAGCAGCGTCCTAACTAAGGCTTTCCTGCTGTGGTAGAACCACAGTGTGACCTCTGGGAGTCTAACTCCACATTATATTTGGCAGTGTTCCTGATGAACTTCTTCAAGTGACCACAACAAGTTAGCACTGAGCTAGGGATGGCCTACACACTGGAAAATCTCTGACAGGCTAAGAATACAAATTGAGTATCTCCATCTGCATCCCTGGACACACACAGCCCAAACTTGAGCGCTGATGCTTGATTTGGAAGGTACAGTCCCAGGATGCAAAGAATGAGGAAAGGGGCCACGAGGCCCAGGGCCATGGAAGCAATCCCAGATGACACCTTACTGTGTGGGCCACAGCTTCAAGACAAGCCTTGAGAGAGACACTGCTGGGTGCCCAGCAGGTAAGGGACATATTCGGATCGGACAGGCTTTGTAGAGAAACCACTCTCAGTAAGCACATCAGAAGGAGGAAAGAAAGGGAATTTGTCTGCTCACCGCCCTCCTGTCTCCATCTCTGCAGTTCGGTTTGCTCCACAGAGAGCTGACTCCCCTGCACTTGTGGGTTGCGTCATCTGGTCCTGTCGGCAACTGCTCCCAAAGCCAGATCCTGTATGGCACCACACTGCAGCCTGGAGGTGGGGGGAGTGGGGGGGGCCTCGGGCTCCAGTGTCAGCACCACGTGGACCCACGTGTGCCCACGTGGAGTCTGGTGTTAATGGCAGCAGCCCAGGCAGAGCAAGCAATTTGGGGTCCAGCAGGCAGGCTAAGCCAAAGAATCTGAGGAGAATGTAAGCTATGTCTGCTATGATGAGAAAGAAACTCTTTTTTGCCCTCAAGGAATTTTGCCCAAGGGAAGAAACGGACACTCTCCCCAAGATCAAAGTACTAAATGCTTTTCAAGAGGTATGCTCTGTGCAGTTGTCCACTGGGGCTGCCATCACAAAATCCCACAGACTGGGTGGCTTATAAACATCAGAAATGTGTTTCTCACAGTCTGGAGGCTGGGAAGTCCAGGATCTGGGTGCTAGCAGGCTTTGGTGAGGGCCTTCTTTAGGGCCACAGACTCCTCGCTGGGTGCTCACATGGTAGGAGGGACTAGGGAGAACTGTGGGATCTCTTTTGTAAGGTCACTCATCACATACATGAAGACTCCACCCTCACGACTGAATCACCTCCCAAACTTCCCATCTTAATACCATCACCTTTGGGGGTTAGGATTTCAACATATGAGTTTTGAGGGGGACACAAATGTTCAGACCATAACACTCTATATGAGTTAGCTTTCACTGCATAACAAACCACTCTGAAACTTAGGGGGGTTAAAACAAGAACCATGTTATTATTGCTCATAAGGCTGAGTGTTGACTAGGGCTGGGTAGGTAGAATGGCCTCACGGCCATGTCTGGACGTGGGGAGGGCTGTCAAGTGGTGCTGGCTGTCAACCGAGGTGTCTCTCACCTTCCCGTAGGCCAGCCCTGGCTTCTTCATATAGTGGTGGTTACAGGGTTCCCCAGGGTAACAAGAAAAGGCAAAACCCAATGTGTAAATGCTCTTCAAGCCTTTCCTTGGTATCACAGTTGCTAATGTCCCATTGGTGAGAACAAATCATGTGGCCCAGACCAGAGTCAAGAGATGGGAAGATAAAAATCTACCTCTTAATCAGAAAAGTGGGAAGTTACATTGCAAAGGGTATGCATATCTGGCATGGGAGGAATCGGGGTCCATTTTGCAATCGACCACTATTTGCCTAACAGTCAGACAGCTAGGAGAGTCCTCTCATTTCCCTCCCTAAACAGGGCTGAAGAAAATAGTTTTCTGATCACCTTCAGCCCTGGAAGTTCCATTTCCTATTTATCCAAACTGACGATTTTGGATGTTTTCACAAAGAGGCAGGAATCCTAAAGATAGCAGGCAGCTCTCGCCCTTCTTCACAAGACCTTGATAATTCACAGTTCAGTCATTCAACCAGATGTTCAAAACACATGACCTCATGTTGAACTCCTTAGCAATAAAGAGTTTACAGGATGATTATTTACATCAGTATTATTACTTATGCTCACTCTTACTGATGGAACAACTAACGCTCTGGCAATTTGCACAGAATTTTATGAGAAATCTCTTGTAGTCAGCCTAAAATGACTAAGGGAGCTGCTCCTCTTCTTTCTGCTGAGAGAAAATGAGAATCTTTTAGGGGTACAATCACTAGGCAAAGACCTCAAGGTTTACCATCGCCTTGAGAAGATTTGGTAAGATTAACACTCTAAAAAGTCTTTCCTTCTAGGCACTAATTTCTCTTCAATCCAGGGAAACTGCTCCCAAAAGCTCAAGCCCCAGCTTCCCGATTCGAGCACTCGGGCAGCTCATGGTGTAGTTCATGGAATCACTGAAGAGACTTTCTCATTCTTAACCACCCTATTACTCTTAACTTTTAAAAAATTGAACCATTTACTAAACAATGACTTTAAACAATTACGTTTCATTGATTGCTATAACTAAAATGATATAAAATTCAAAATGCTATTTGAAGACCACTCCGAGGCATAATTCGGTATCTAAGTAATGATTAATAACTGCTGGTCTCCAATTTTGAGAGAACTCTTAGGACAGTTTTTCACAAAGCATGGCAACTAGATGAGTTGCGTTAGAGTCACCATGATCAGGTGTGGGTGGGAGGCAGCAGGAGCTAAGTACAGATTCCCCTTGCTCCAAGCACTTAATTCGGAAGTTGTGGGATGAAATCTGAAAAACACTGCCTGAGGTTTGTTAATGGCTCTGGGAAGCATCAGGGTCTTAGGGAAGGTTTATATCAAAAGTCCATGCAATAGTCTTCCACATAGACTTTGGTTTCTCTTGCAAGACCAACTTCTAATTGACTGCTAAAAAGTTTTCAGGTTGGGGCACTGGGGAGGCTCAGTCTGTGTTAAGCGTCCCACTCTTGGTTTCACCTCAGATCATGGTCTCAGGGTTGTGATCTCAGGGTCTTGGGATCGAGCCCCACCTCGGGCTCTTCGTTCAGTGGGGAGTCTGCTTGAGATTCTCTCTCTCCCTCTTCCTCTGCACCAATTCCCCTCCCCCAGTCCCGACCCATGCACATGCTGTGTCTCTAAAATAAATAAACAAATCTTTTTTTTAAAAAATCATCAGGCTATTGAGGGAAGGAGCTTATATGTATTTCCAAGTCTCTTTGTTTTTTCTTTCCTAATGTAAGTGAGAAGAAGAGAGAAAAGGAAAAGGGAGAGGGGAGGGGAGAGGGAGGGAAGGGAGGAAAGGGGGGGAAGAAGAAATGAAAAATCACACTGTTCTAAGGGGATACCAATGCTTTTGAAATGATCTTTGCTCCAACTGGTACCTGGGTTTAGAAATTGCCTACCCCCTTCCTGGACCTTGTTTTTCATCACTCACTTGATGTTCGTTCAGTAGGTCTTGGAATGACTACATTCAGTTTCCCTTTACATAGAAAGTCACAGACTTAAAGCAGAAGCTCTCAAATCCAGTTGTGCATCATAATTCAATTCAACTTAAATGATGAAAGAGAGTTATTGGCTGAAAAATCTAAAAGTAGAGCAGGCTTTAATTGAGGCTAAATCTAGCCACACAGTAAAATCAGAAGTGCTCTAATTTCTTTCTGTTTTTTTCTTCACCGACTTCCTTGGTGCTACTTTTACCCAAGGCTGACTTCTCTTGGCAGCTTCCATGCAACCACATTCATATTTAACACAAAGAGAATGTCCAGGAATTTTCACAGAAGACCCAGGATCCCCCTGAAAATTTCTCTTGTGAGTTCATTTGTCCAAACTAGGTCACACAATCGTCCCTGAACTCATCACTGTGACCATGAGAAATTGGATTTGCTGATTGGGTTGTCTATTGGGGCTCATCCTGGAGATGCTCCCCCAGAGCATAGGGGATAATATTGGGGGAGGAGGGGACAAAAAGCTGAGAACTATGATCAGCAGGAAGGGAGAGAGAATCTGGGTGGCCTAAGCTAAAAATTAAAAAAAAAAAAAAAACAATCAGTAGCCCTCTGCATCGGGCTCTGTGAGGATTACGTAAAGTAACACACATAAAACATAAAACATTAGTGGCTAACACATGGTAAACACTCAATAAAAGTTTACTGTGATTATTACTAGTATTATTACTACTGTCGGCATCAATTAGTGGGCCCAATGCATGGCAATGTTATTAAGGTCTCAATATTACCCAGAGAATATGGGCATCTGCTTCTTATTTGTGGAAATGAAGGAGGGGATGTCATGCTTAAATCCCACTGAAGCATGCTTTTCTTAGCCACATGTGGTTAAGAGTAACTGTTCAGCATGACGAGGTATAAAAGTTCTGGGAAAAACCTATTGCTTGTTCTTGCTCATAAAGCTCCGCTTCACCACCAGAAAGGACAACTTTATGCCACCTTCTAGACACACCATTATAGAGTTCCATCCATCAAGATTACATTTGGTAACTACCGTGAAAAGGGGACTCTCACAATAGAAACCCGTGTTGACTTTTATATCCTGTATTTATAGGCAAAGAATGTGTAAAACTGATCCAATTTAGTCAGAATTCTAAACTCTGAAATACACTGCCTTTGTTACGCACTCCTTTTCATGGTGTTTTTACACTAGAGTGAAAATGACAGAGGTATGAGTTGGTGACAGGAAGAGAGTGAAGAGGAAATTTGGACAAGTTGTAGCCATTCATTCCCGAGCATTCTGTTTAACTCAACTGGCCCATTTAAACCAAAACAAATTGAAAACTATACTCAATTAAAAAAAAAAGCACGGATTCCCACCGGATTGCTAAATGTATCTCTACACATGATCTCTGCTCCAGCCAATTTGGATGTATTTTATTCTACAAAAGCATAAAAGAGGCATAACTGGGTGGCAAAGTGTTAAATTACTCTCCTCTGCAGCTCAGTTAATAATACGAGGGCCCCAGCCTATGTTCTCCATCAGTCATTTCCTTGGGTTGTAAGAGAGAACCTAAAAGGAAACAATCCCTCCCTGTTGCTGGCACCCCCGAGGGTTTGCTGTGTGGTTTCCAAAAAAAATTCTTTCATCTCTCTGTGCCTCCATCCTGTCAGCCGTGGATGAGACAGGCTTCTCACAAGAAATTACGGTCTGTCTGAACTGAGTGGGTCCACTTACACACAGATTGCTTTATAGTACAGTACTGTAAATGGTTTTTCTCTTCCTTATGAGTTTCTCAACAACACCTTCTGATCTCTAGCTCACTTTATTGTAAGAATATAGTACATGATGCATGTAACATATAAAATATATGTGAATTGACCATTTATGTTATCAGTAGGCATCCAGTCAATAGTAGGCTATCAGTGGTTAAGTTTTGGGGGAATCAAATTATATGTGGATTTTTGACTGTGTGAGGTTGACATAAGTGGCTCTAACCTCTGTATCATACAAGGGTCAACTGCTTTTCCAAACGGAACATTCTACATGAGTGCTTCTCAGTTGGCGTTGCGATACCAAACCCAGGGGGGCTTTAAAAATATAGATGCCGGGGCCACATCCTAGAACTACTAGATCACAATTTCTAAGGGAGATGCATAGATGTGTGTGTGTGTGTGTGTGTGTGTGTGTGCGCGCGTGCACAAAACATATATTTTTTTTAATCTTAAAGTCCTTTCTGATAAACATGTCTTCAATTTATATATACATCAATATAAAGGTAATAGGAAGGGCCCAAGTATTATAAAAATGTATATTCCATAAAAAGGAAATTCTATACATTTCTTATTTAACTCCCATTAAAAATGAGCTTTTAAATTCTTTTACTTTATTGCCCTAAAATAGCTAATAACAAACTGATATCATAAATGGAGAATTCCAAAATTAAATCCTATGTAAAAAAATAAAAGCAATCACAGAAAGGATGTACCTTATTTACACATTGCCTAAGGTTATATACCTGTCCCAGAGGTGATAACATTTTACAAATGAAGACAAAGAAAACAATAAGTAGATTATGTTCGCCCTTACTGAACTAAGTAAAATTAAGAAGAGGAGGGTTTAAAAAAATCATATTCTTTTCATTAGAAAGAAAAAGGTTCAAAGACCAAAGAAAGAAAAAGAAATAGGAAAGCAAGGGCATTAATTCTGACCTCCTAATTTAATTTAAATATATATTAATCCAGAGGGGACTGTATTTTAAAAATTAGCTACAATGTGTGAAGTGTGCTAGTTCCATTTCATAAAAGCTTTATCTGGATTACAATGAAAGAAACTACCCCCCCCAAAAAAGGGTGGGGAGAGAGGCTTTGATAACATTAATTAATTAATGATGTGCTATACTTTAGAGAGAAGAAAGGCATAAATGAGTAAATTATTATTTCTTGAATCAATATATTGGTGACTGTGTACATGAAAATTCTATCTTTTGGTCTGGTCTACATTATCCACCCCAGTTTTGCAAGCAAATTAGAAACAGATAAGCCATAAAAATCAAATGACTGCAGGCTAATATATTTTGATGTGTGCTCTTACAGTGAAAAATTGGATCATTTTCCCAAAAGATGTTCTTTATATTTAAGACCCCACTAAGCCTCCCATGTTCCAATCAGAAGGAAAGTCCTAGAGAAGAATGGAGACAACATTACCTTCCCCCATTCACTTTATCAGTTAAAGAAAAGCAGCAAAGGTGAATTCAACATATTGCAAACATTTATCACCACACACTGGTATGACTATTCACTCTTCTCTTTGGTCGACTAATCACTGTGTTTTATCATTCAACCTATGACTGTATTTACCCAGCAGGAACAAAACAAAGATAGAGGAGCAAGCACAAAAAAGACAAGACGACTGAGAAAGAGGACAGAAAAATCTAACATTCCTGGAACAAAGAAGACATTATTAGAGAAATCAAATTAAAACACTAAGTCAGCATTTCTCTGAATGTGTTCTCTGGAATACTTGTTTCATGACAGGCTCAACTAATAGTAGGTTCCATGGCCAAGTGGGTTTGAGAACCATTGCATGTTACATCTCCCCCACCTCCCTTGAAGATTCACCATATACGTTGGCATACAAAGGCTCTGGGAAGTCTTGCAGAAGATTGATACACTTGGTTTACACCAGGTTACTCACAAATTTATTCAATTGTGGAAATCTTTTCTGATATGGTACCTATAAATAATCCATGGAGCTAATGTTCTATAGAACACAAGACTAGCCATGAACGTAAGACCTGCGGTTGAAGGTAGCCCAGGAAAGTGGTACTGCTTCGGGGATTCACCAAAAGTAGGGATTCTCATTATATCCCATTTCTGTGGTGTACAGCAGCACAGATAGGGAGGGAAAGGGGCAATGCCATGATCTCCAACAAAATTCCATGCATGAGATGAGCGAGTCATTGAAAATAAAAGAATTCTCAGGCTGAATTCAACTAAAAGAAGAAAACAGATGATCAAGACACATAGCTCTTTAACTTCTTTAAAGAGACAAAATATATTTGGATTATATTTCAGCATCAGGAAGAAAAATAAAAGAAGGCAAATATACCAGTAAGGTTAGAGTACTAATGTATGTTAGCATCTGTGAGGCACCAGGCTTTGGGTGGCTCACTCTACATAGCTAATCTCATATTCATCATCACAATTCTAGTAAGTAAATACTATTAACCCTATTCAAATATGGGGAAACAGCTTTAGAGAGAGTAAGTGAACTTTCACTACTTTGTGAAGTATTTTGGAAAGATGAAAGAATATGCATAGGGAGAGATAGTGAGAAGACCAGAAAAAAATAGAAGGAAAAAGCCCTAACACAATGCAGAGTCATCATCCACTCAGGGAAGGAGCAAGGCTGCAGAGGTTATGAGAAGGCATCCTGATGGCCCAGCTCAGCGAGCACGTTTGCAGTGCTATGTCATTACTTGGCCTCAGTAACCCACCCATGGAAGATGCTGCAGGATGAGTCTATCCTCAGTGCCTTCTGGTGGTGTCACCATCACATTTTCTGTTTTACTGGTGAGTCCAAGCAAGAGTAAGTGAAGAAAGTTCAGGACTTCCCAGAACTTACAACAAATAAGAACAAACCCAAGATTCGGTGGCTGATGGTAACTGGACATGAATTTTTTTACAGGAATGCAGGGTTAAACAGTAGGTCTAGCGGACTTGAGCAGTAGAAAACATACCAATGACTAACAAAATAATCGAGAAGGTAAGTGGAGGGAAGCAACAAAAGAAGAGATGGCACAAGGAAGAAGATGAGAGTTTTTCTATATTCGATCCCGCATGAAGTGTAATGTCTAAGGACAGTCATTAGAACCCATTTCTCCACGGATTGGTGAGGAAATGTCTTCTGCTGCCTATCTTACCCACAGATTTTGGCATTTTAGGATGTCATACTTACAATTTTAACTATTTGCGAATTCAGAAATCTTTTGGTTATGTGTGAGAAAAAGATCCTGCTCAGACCAGTTTAAGCAAAGATAAAATAAAATAAAATAAAACAAAAATAAATTTAATTACTTCACTGAAAAGTTCAAGAAATGTTTCTGGCCCAGTTAACCCCAGGATCTCAAACAGCTCAAATCATATTAGCAACTTTCTCTCTCTTTTTTTCTTTTCTCCTCCTTTACCTCTATTTCCAGTGTTATTTCTAGTTCTAGCTCCTTCTCTCTGTCCCACTTTCCTTTCCATTGACAGCATTCTCAAGTGGGACTTCTCCACTAGGAACTTCAGACCACCCCAGCTGCCATTATTACTACAGCTGTTAATCCAAGTGAAAAAGGACCTTCTCTTTCCACGAAATGCTAACAAAAGTCCTGGCACTGAGTCCCATAAGACCTTCCTCTACCAAGCACAGTGTCCAGGGAAGGGGATATGCTGATTGGCCATATGTGGCCCCCGTGGAGCTGAGAGGTGGCTCAGCCCCTCCCAAAGCCATGCACTGACAGTAGAGGAGGGGTGTTCTCCAAAGAAAAGGAGGGGAATTGATGTTGAGCAGGCAGAAATGATAGGTGTCTACTATGAAGATCAATGTAGTAAAATTTAATAAGTTTCCAATATAAAGCACTTGGGCCTTGATATTGGCTATCGAGATGTATATCAAAGCACTGTGGATATAAAGGAGGATGAAGTAATTTCTTCTCCTTGGAAAGGGACAAAAGGTGCTGCTTCGGGCACCTGGGTGGCTCAGTTGGTTAAGCGACTGCCTTCGGCTCAGGTCATGATCCTGGAGTCCCGGGATCGAATCCCGCATCGGGCTCCCTGCTCAGCAGGGCGTATGCTTCTCCCTCTGACCCTCTTCCCCCTTGTGCTATTTCTCATTCTCTCTCTCTCTCAAATAAATAAATAAAATCTTTAAAAAAAAAGGTGCTTCTTCATGGAAGAGGTGCTCTTTGAGGTGCAGCTTGAAGGAGGAGTAACATAATGACAGAGGCAGTAAGTGCTCACAAAATATGCATGCACTCCCTGACCCTTCCCATCCTCCTCTGCAGTTGGGTTGGAGCCCTGTGACTAGTTCTGGCCAATGGGTTTTGAATGGAAGTGACAAGCTTCCAAGCAAAGATAGTTGAAAGGCAGTGTGCCTCATCCATTTCTCTCTTCCCCTTTGGCAGAGTCTGTGGAAGTTGTGTGCTGAAACTGTAGAGCCTCAAGGTGGAATCCTTGGGTCACTGCATGGAAGAGAGCCACCCAGGAAAGATGCCCAACCCACAGTAGTCTTGGCGTGGATGAGAAAACCTCTGTCATGGTAAGTTACTGAGATTTAAGGTTAAGATAAGCTCGCCATACAGGATCTGCTTTATATTTCTGGACTCTTGTCCCATACATAGTAAACTTTATAAATTTCATCTAAGCAGGTCTACTCTGCCCTATATGTTTTTCTTTGTCCTTAGACCAGTGAGTAAGATATCTAGGTCATGTCATAGTGTTGGGATAGGCACATGAGAGCAAATGAAAATGTACCCAACCCTTTCAGGCCTAGGCTCAGAACTGATACCCTGTCATTTATCATGCCCTTAGTCAAAGCAAAGTCACATGGCCAAGCCCAAAGTCAAGGGGTTGGGAAATGTACTTCACTCAGGACAAAGCCATGGAAATGGTATGAATGTAGGGAAGGCAAAGATTTGGGACCATTAATTCTATCTACCCCTTAGTCATCTTACATTATGAGAATTCACGAAAGCCTCAGAAGACATCCATGGGGAATGTCAAGATTCTCTTGGACTATGAAATCAAAGATAATGACCCCTAACCTTCAGAATTTTCCTCATTTGGGAAGCTCAGAGGCCACGAGTGTCTCTCTCAATTTCCCCAGGCTTCTCTGGAAGCCTTCTCTATCCACATAGTGGATACAAGGAATAGTCCAGTCCCCCACAGCTCAGGAGTCTGCATCTTTATTTACCCCAGTGACAAGCAAGGAGATGGAAATAGGCCATAAGGAAGGCTGCTTTTTCATTTGCACTACTTCATTCGTTTTGTATTTATAAGATATACAACTCAGGAAAGCTGTAAATAAGGAGGCTAGAAACAGCTTGAGGGGCTGGTGATGGAGTCACAAATCACCAGAGTTACGTCTTCATCTGTACCCTGATGTAGAACCTTTATAATTGCCAAAATATATTTATCTCTGCTCGGGCGACACAATTTGTATATCAGAAGCTAAAACTAAGTGACCTCAACTTTCCTAAAATGTCTGTGAAGGTTCATATTGACCAGACCAAATTTGGCTGGGGTGGGTGCAGCTATTTTTCATCCTGTCCAAGGCAAAGTTGGCCTAGCTGCTGCTTCTGCTTGTATGTGTTGCCATGTGTCTGCCTTCATCTTTATATAAGACCCCCAAGTGAGCCAGAAAGTGATGTGAGGATTTAGGCCCACCAGTCCACTTGCCTTGATGCAAATTCTTACCAATTAATCCCCTTCATGATTTATAGTATAAACTGGGAAGATATGGGTAAGTAAAGAGTGTTGCCTCCAAAATACCTCACTTAAAATGCACCTAAGATTGTCTGAAACTAATTTATTTACCCTCCCCATTAGAATAAAAACTCATTTCCAGACCATTGATCTACTGTTGTGCATTTGAGAGGAAAAGAAGCACGTTTTATGGGAAAAAGAAGCCTGGATGCCAGAAGGTAAAAGTGAGGAGGCAAAGGGCTCTCAGTGGACAAAACAAGGATGTGGGTCCCTGGGGAAGGGAGAATGGGCATACGACAAGAAGGAATCATGAATAAAAATAAAATCTGATGGAGACAGGTTTTGCTTTCCTTATGATGTTGCTGAGACTCATCCTGAAAACGAAATCCATGCTAATAGCCAACACTCACTGAGTAGTTGCTCTAAGCAGGACACTGTGCTAAGTGTGTTATCTGCCCCATCTCCCGCCATCTCATTTTTCTTCCCAGCTGCTATGATTTTCCCATTTTCAGACCAGAAAACTGAGGCTTGGGAGAGAATGAGTGACTTGACAAAGGTCACACAGTTGGTAAGTGGCAAGGGAGTGGGAGGTATGGATGGACACAAGAATTTAACCAAAGCAGTCTGCCTCTTACCTCAAGAATGTAATCACTGTGCTGCATTTCCTTCACTCTCTTTAAAGAAATGAACTGACCTGGCTATCGGGATGTTAAAAAAGAGGACAAAAGAGGAAAAAGCAAACAATAACAACAAAAGAAATATCAACCCAATAATGAGACACTAAAAATACTGGATTTGGATTTAGTAAATCAGTGTTTTACTCCTGGCTCTGCCATCTAATTATTTGGAAGACAAGGCACAGATTCTCTGGATCCCAATGTCTTGCACAAATATCTTGCGGTGTAATGGGATATTGAGTGAAACTTTTCCTGTCGCTCAGAACTGATAACAGACCACAGAGCAGAGGACAAAAAAAGATCAAGTGCCCCATAGTCTGAAGTCAGCCATAAGTGAGTGGGCCCAGATATCCACTGCAGGGACTACCGAGAGACAGGCAGCCAGGCTTTGCTACCTCCAACCAGCGCTGTAAGGTGTGTTCGATGTCTCACCCAACCCCTCGGCATTCACCATTTCCACATACTCCTTCCGCTTTCTACAAAAAGAACCCATGACTCTGCTGTGAGCTTGCTGCTTCCATAGAAGCACGTTCAGCCTGTGCCTACAATAATCTGCAAGTGCAGATTTGTACTTCTTCCAGGAGAAGAAGGATGGAAAGGACCTGACAGGAAAATAGACCAGTTCCCTTGTCTTCAGGAAACGCCACCGTGAATTTTCACCTGTCCTTCTCTCATTCAGAAAGGTCCCCATATATGCTTGGAAAACTCCTTAAATTAGTCATAATAGGATCGGCTCAGCTCTTGTAACAAGTAACCCTAAATCTCAGTAACTTACCACAACAGAGGTTTTCTCATCCATGCAAAGATCAATATGGGTCAGGCACCTTTCCTGAGTGGCTCTCTTCCGTGTAGTGACCCAAGGATTACATCTTGAGGCTCTACAATTTGGGCACACAACTTCCACAGACTCTGCCAAAGGGGAAGAGAGAAATGGATGAGGCACAACTGCCTTTCAACTATCTTTGCTTGGAAGCTTGTCACTTCCATTCAAAACCCATTGGCCAGAACTAGTCACAGGGCTCCAACTCCATGGCCACACCCCTACTCCTCCTTCAAGCCCCAGCTCGGAGAGCACCTGCCCCAGGAAGACTTGCCCGGTTCGTCTTGCCCTTTTCCAAGGAAAACAAATTGTTTGATCCTCCTTTATGTTTCCCACAGCACTTTTGATACATATCCCTAATTTATGCTTCTCAGATTGCCTTGTAAGTTTGCTCTCCCATTATTTTGTGAGCCCTACAAAGGCAAAAAAAAAAAAAAATGCTTGTTTATTTTTCTAACCTCTATCACTGTGGCAGGGAAGTGGCCAGGATTTAATAGATGTTTAGTGAATGAATGAATGAGCGAGTGAGTGAATTACAGTTTCATAAATAGCTATAAACTTGCGAGTCTCCTGCTGTGTCTAATCACAAAAACATGCAATCAGCATCTTCATGAAGCTATCCTTAACTCTTCTGATGTGGAACTGTTCCTTGACTACATTTCTCCTTCTGGGAATGGCAAGGAACCAAAGTCAAGGAAATACCAGATAACAGTAAAGCCCAGGATCAGGAGCTGTGATTTAGTACAAGCGGTACTTGGATGCCAAACATAGGTCAGAAATGAAAACTGGACCTCCAGGCATTAACACACTTTCCAGGATGTGCCACCCCTTCCCCTCCAGCCCCCACCAAACACACAGAGTGCCTAGTTCAAAACCCCCAGTGCTGCTGGCATTTCCAAGACCACAGTCCAAACCTTCACAAGAGATGAGCTGAGCCAAGCCAATCCCCAACTGGCAAGAATGAATGAAAGAACTCGAGATTTGTCAGCTGAGGAGCCTCTGAGAAAAAGCAAAAATTTAAGCTTCCTAAGATTCATCACTCTTGCCATATGCTGCAACTTTTCCATTCATACCAGCAATTGTGGGAATTTCAGCTTCTGAATATAACGTTGAGAAATTAACTAAGAGTTTATAAATAAGTCCTGACTCAGAGCAGGGCCCTTGTTAAAGTTCTTGTGTGAAATGATGTTGCAATCAAGGCCCTTACTGTTTGGGACAGTACCCAGCAAGAAGGAGGTCCTCACTGTCTTTCTATGACCTTGCTACTACCAGTCTTTGCCACCTCTCTGATACCAGAACTGATACTCTCTGGGGCTCTCGGGTTGTGCCAAAAATCAAAACATTATGCCAAGACAAGAGCTGGGAGAAGGACATAGAGGATGGGAATGTGAGAAGTATAATACAAAATTGCAGCAGGGTAGTGCTTTGTGTTCTGGCCAAAGCAGGACCACCTCCAGGTCCTGGGTCCCCTGACTCTATATGAGTGACCCAGAATCAGTGTGTCAGTCCCATTCTGGCAGGCTGGCCTCACCTGATCCTGCAAAAGACATAATGTACTTTCCAATATGAGCAATCTTCTTGCCACAGACAACCCTGTAGGCCAAGTCCTAGAGCTACCCAGGGTATCTGGTCAACCCCAGATGGTGGTTAAGGGTCAGAGAGAGCCCTGAGTATCAGGTTCTGCTCTAGACGCAGAGTATCTGGTTGGGATGGCTTCATAATCAGAGATTTGAGTCATAGAAAATATAAAGAAGATAATAAATGTCACCTATAATGTTTTCACCCAGGATTACCCTTTATTGAAATTTTACTCTATTTAAAACTAGTGTTTTGGGGGGCACCTGGGTGGTTCAGTCGGTTAAGTGTCTGCCTTTGGCTCAGGTTATGATCCCAGGGTCCTGGGATAGAGCCCTGCATCGGGCTTCCTGCTCAGCAGGGAGTCTACTTCTCCCTCTCCCTCTGCCCCTCCCCCCTGCTTGTGCACTCTCTCTCTCCCTCCTTCTCTCTCTCAAATAAATAAATAAAAAATCTTAAAAAAAATAAAGCAGTCTCTTTCAGATTCACTTTTCAAATTCAAAATTTTCTGATGCCATTTCCTCACAAAAACTCAATTGAGAGAAATAAGAGAAACGGAAGATTTCTTGAAAGATAATCAGAATACTGATTTCTGTAGACACTACAAACCTGATTTTTGGAGTAATAAGAAGATGAGACTTAATCAGGAGATATGATATCACATGCTGATCTCTGCTTTGACATTACTGTGTTGGCCAATTAGGAGGAAGATTTAAGAAACAACCTTATATGAGACTGATTTGGTTTATGTAGGGACGATAAGGACGACGTGTCAATTAGAAGTCACAAGATACATTTCTCTAAGGCATAGCTCATCTGTTTTTGTCTTACAGATACTTTGACCATTTAAAGGATCATATTTTCCTCTTCACTTTGACTGGTAGGAAGCTCAGAGCCAAATTTATAGCTCATCTCTAGTAAGTGTGTAATTTATGGCAGGTAGTTTGATCACTAACCTTCCATTTAGTTCAATGGACTTTCCTTACCCAATTTTTCCTTAGTCCCAGTTTTCTCACTACTTAGCTTTTACCGTATTGTGCTCTGTAGACCACCTTGAAATTGTTTGCAAACACTGAAGCCCCCTTGAATATCCAGCACGCATCCAGTTGCAGGAGCACTCTATCTTGTAGGGTCCTCTTGTGGATAACTCCACTGAAGACTGTTTTATAACATGAATGCTTCCCCCACTGGATTGCACTTCTTAAGAACGTAAACTAGGTCTTACTACTCGGCACCTGGTATATACCAAACAGTTGAAAAATGCTTGCTTGAGTGAATGAGTGCAGGGATGGAGGAATGCTTTGAAATGATTGAAAAATGTGCGAAAGTGACTTCCATTGTGGTATTCATTGCACATGACAATTTGCTTTAAAATATTGTGATAATGTTATCATAAGATAGCTCTATAAAAATTAGGATGAAATTTTAACATCAGGATTTTTCAGTGCCATCCACAAAGTCTTGTTCTGCAAAATGACTGTCTGGCTGAAAATATGTTTGACACTCTTTATTCATTGTGAATGCAAACATGTAGCTCCGTGAAGCAGGTCCTATTGAATACGATCTGCTGTCAAGCTGAAGATTTTTTTCAAGTCACAAAGTCTTTAAGCAAAAAATGCTTTAGTGTTTGGATTAACACAACACAAGAAAATTTTTCTATGGGGAAAGTAGCAGAGTCTAGACATGTAGATTATTCTCAGAACCCCCTGAGGGACCATGAAAGCTGTCACTTCAGTAAGTCCTAAACCCAAGGCTTCTGAGCTCTCTGGGTTGTGTAAAGATTTCTGTAGTCCTAATTGCCATACCAATAGCCAATGGCTTACATTTTCACAGTACTCTACCCTCCAAAACTCAGGTACTTAAGGCAAAAATGATTGTTATTTTCTGAACATTTACTATGTGCCATGCGCTAGGGTCAGCACTTTATATATATTTAGCAGGGAAAACATTGATATTAATAATCATCCTTCTACCTGCAAAGGAGAGTAAATTCCCAGATCCCCTCTTTGTGCTGAGAGAAGATGATGGATGGGGATGCAAATGAGGAAGCTGATAGAGAGCTAAACCACACCAAGAAACGACTCAGAAAGACCCACAGGAAGGTATAAGATGGTGGAGGGGCAGAGGGCAAAAGAGTCTTCAGAAAGAAAGGTCTGTGGGGCACATGGGTGGCTCAGTTGGTTAAGCATCCGACTCTTGATCTCGGCTCAGCTTCCTGAGTTCAAGCCCCAAGTTGGGCTCCATGCTGGGCATGGAGACTACTTTTAAAAAGAGAGAGAGAGAGAAAAGAGGCAGGAGAGCCTGAGAAAGGTGGAACGGCTGCTGTGGGGAAATAGAAGAAATGTTTAAATGGGACAGCGATGCTCGTGACATGGTGTGCGATGTAATCATTCCATGAAATAAATACGAAAATACAAGTGAGGCATATGAGGAATTGGATACTAAAACATGCCTGAGTTACATACGTAATCTCTTTCTCTGTAAGATTCATTACTCTATAGCAGGTGTCAGCAAACTACAGCCCATGGGCCAAATCTGTCCAGCCTGGTTTTGCAAATAAAGTTTTATCAGAACACAGACATGCCTATTCATTTTCAGAATGGACTATGACTGCTTTCACACTGTAACAGTAGAAGTGGGTGGTTGCAATACAGCTATGGCCTTAGGGCTTTCAACACCTGTAATATTTACTTTCTAGCCCTTTACAGAAGGTTTGCCGACTGACCCTTGCTTTCAACTCCTAAATAAGAAATATGGAAGTATCTGTGAAAGGAGACTATTTTATCAGTCAGGTTAATGGTGTCAGGGAAATTTGGAGTCAGTAAACCTGAATTAAAAATATAGTCACTGTTGGGTGCCTGGGTGGCTCAGTTGGTTAAGCGACTGCCTTCGGCTCAGGTCATGATCCTGGGGCCCCGGGATCGAGTCCCGCATCGGGCTCCCTGCTCAGCAGGGAGTCTGCTTCTCCCTCTGACCTTCCTCCATCTCATGCTCTCTCTCTACCATTCTCTCTCTCTCTCAATAAATAAATAAAAATCTTAAAAAAAATATATAGTCACTGTTTTCTAGGCCAGGTTTTCCCATCTGTAAAATGGGATTAATAATACATGCTTCACAGAGTTATAAGGAGATTCAAATGTGAAAACCATTTTCTAAAACATGCTTTGTAATTCATAAACATTGGGGAAATGTCAGGTATTGCTGATAATGAGTCACATGTTCAAAAATTGTAAATAACAAACATTGCAGAAGCCTCAGGTATGGCTGATTTATATACCATCCCTCACGATGTCCTTGGACAAGAAGGAGCTGCACAAAGGACCCTGTAAAGATTCTTGAATAGACATGATCTTTCTACTACAATTAGCAGCCTACCACTTTTTGTCTTAAAAGTTCCTTATGCACAGGGTACCTGGGTGGCTCAGTCGTTAGGTGTCTGCCTTCAGCTCAGGTCATGATCCCAGGGTCCTGGGATCGAGTCCCGCATCGGGCTCCCTGCTCCGCGAGAAGCCTGCTTCTCCCTCTCCCACTCACCCTGCTTGTGTTCCCTCTCTCGCTGTCTCTCTCTCTCTCTCTGTTGAAAAATAAATAAAATCTTTAAATAAAAAAAAAGAAGTTCCTTATGCACAAACAATGAATCATGGAACACTACATCACAAACTAATGATGTAATGTATGGTGATTAACATAACAATAAAAAATTTAAAAGATAAAAAAAGTTTAGCTTGACATTTTCCTCTGTGAACACTTTCCTTTTCCATGAAGCCCATCAACTGTGAAGTTCATTCACACATAGGAAAGTCACCAGGTTAAGGAATAAATAAAGGTCATACACCTTTAAAAAATATTTGGGTTAAAGCAATGCAAATGAAACCATCACAATGACTTAACCATGAGAAAACTATATGCATTTCAGTCTTCCTTTTTTTTTAAAGACTTTATTTCTTTGAGAGAGAGTAAGTGAGAGAGAGATAGAGAGAGCACAAGCCAGGGGGAGAGGCAGAGGGGACACCCGCTGAGCAGGGAGCCCAATGTGGGGCTTGATCCCAGGACCCTGGGATCATGACCTGAGCCAAAGGCAGATGCTTAATGACTGAGCCACCCAGGCGACCCCATTTCAGTCTTTCAACAAATAAGGGGTGTTCATAAAGTCCTTATCTCATTTTTTAACTTGCAGAGCTTAAATTGTGGGCATGAAAGACAAACACCCCTCCAATGACATTTGAAGGCAAATTCATAAATGCATTAGGACAACTAGAATATATCTTAGCATAATCACCGTCCATCATGACATGAGGCTCAAATGCTCAGTTTACTCTTTCGGTCCCTTGAAGGCTAACTGGCTTAAATTCCATCATGAAATACAATTTTGTTGCATCAACAAAGTCTTCAATATGCCTCTATAAAATATGATAAATCAGGGGAACAAGTGGCCAAGCAATTGATCCACCTTTCTCTGAATGGCATTTAAGGGCTTATTTATTAAAGTTTAGGATAGCTAGAATACATAATTATACACTTCCACATGACCATCCATCTTCCCTGTTGCCCATTTGCTCCTGAAAGATAAAACAGTCTCCTTGTTGATTTGTCATTGATGAAATCCGTGTCGGTAAACTTCATCCAAGTCAAAGTTAAAATGTTATGCATTACACTATTCTGGTTGAAAGCAGAGAATTTTCATCTCTCAACTGATAAAGACTTCAATGTGCTAGCCATCTAGAAGCCATTATTGCAATTATAATTGCCCTGTTTTATTTATTGGGCTTGGGGAAAAAAGAATAAATTGCATATTATGGAGTTGTCCTGAATTACTTTAATAAGTTTGCTTTTAAATAGTATTCAGAGGGTATCTTGCATACCTCTGACCTAAGGCATTTTAATTCTTTAATTCTTTAGATAAAAATATGTACAATAAATTTACAATGAGTGATATTTTTAATTAGCAATGTTTGTTCATAATTCCTTCTTACATCAGAATTATTTTTTCCTGGGGATTTTTTTCTAATGGAGGAGGAGAAGAAAGAACCATAAAAAACTCAAAATTATCTTTTAGTGCAATGAGTAGTGGTTCCTAAACATGGCAGCCCATCAGAATCATCTGAGAACTATTAAAATTTCAGATTCCTAAATCCACTTGAACCAACCAAATAAAAATATCTGAGGGACTAGTCATTTTTATTCTTAACAAACACCCAGATTACTCTTTCACAGCCAGTTCAACACCAGACTGGAAACTGTTTGGAGAGCAACAGGGTCAAATAGCACCACTTGGTACGTCCTCATTCCAATGGATTGATCTTGCGCTGTTGAAAAAATAGTTCACAGAAAAGACAAAGGTCAAAGATTCAGTTAAAAATTAATACATGAGGGGTGCCTCAGTGGTGCAGTCGGTTAAGCATCCAACTCAGTTTCGGCTCAAGTTGTGATCTCAGGGTCCTAAGACTGAGCCCCACGTTGGGCTCTGTGCTCAGTGTGGAGTTTGCTTGAGATTCTCTCTCCCCCTCCCTCTGCCCCTCCAGCTTGTACTCTCTCTCTCTAAAAGAAATAAGTAAATCCTTAAAAAAATTAATACATGAGACCTCTATGGATGAAAATATATTATTATATTAAAGTTCATAAAAGATCAAAGTAAAAAAAAGAAGAGAAAATATGAGGAGGGAGCTGTCCCTACCAAATATTAAGACATATTTAAAAAAAGCACAGTAATTAAAAGTAATATGGTACTGGAACAAGAACAGAAAAAGAGGCCTATGGAAGAAAACAGACAAGTCAGAGTTAGACCCATATATAAATGGAAAGGTATTGGTGCAACCCAAATCCATGGGGAAAAGAGGAAAAGATAGCCTATATAATAGATGAAGTTAGGAAATTGGTTCACTCTATGCAGAAGAATAATACTGGATCACTACCTAACACCACTTGCAAGGTAGACATCAAGTGGATTTAAATCCTACACGGAAAAGGTAGAAATAGTAGGTTTAATAATGTTGGAGAGTATATTTAGGATCTAATGGCAATGAAGGGCCTCTAAAACAAAACCCCAAAAGCAAAACCTATCAAACCAAAATTAATTAATTTAATGCCATCAAAATTAAGAGTATCAATGTGAGGAAGGAAATTACGGCGAAAGTTAACAGACACATGACACTCTGGGAGAAGATAGTTGCCATATCTAAAACTCTCAAGAAACGAGTACGTAGAATGTGTGAAGAAGGAGAAGGAGGGGGAGGTGGAGATGGAAGAAGGGTGGGGGGAGTTGTTACAACTCTTACAAACCAACAAGAAAATTTCACAAATCTCAATAGAAAAAATGGATAAAAGATATAAATAAGCCATTATTTAAAAAGAAAACAAGGAGTCTGATAAACACACAAAAAGAGGTCAAATTAATAGTTACAGAAAAGCAAATTATAACTATAGGATGTCATTTTACATCATCAAATTGGTAAAAATTAGATACCAGGATAACGCTAAATGTTGGCAATGTGTGGCTCAAGGAATTCTCATGCAGAGCTCATACAGAATGTGCATCCCTGTTGGAGATCCATACAGCTGTGTGATCAAATTAAGCATAGTCATATTCTATGACCCAGCATTCTAGCTCCTGGGAGTGTTGCAGAGACATTCCAACACAGGTCAATAAGGGAATGCATGATAATATTCATGATCGTATTGATGGGGTGGTGCGAAATTGGAAGCAATCCTTGTATCCCACACCAGGAGATGCATAAGTTCAATGTGGAATATTACACAGTTAAAATCAACAGGCAGATATATACAAAAGCAGGAAAGATTAAAACCAGTGTTGAACATGAAAAGAAAAAGAGAATGAGATCAATATAACATAATATCATTCATGAAAATTAAAAACCCATGTGCAAAAACAACATACACTTTGTAAGAACATGTGTTCTTAAGGGTACACGTGAATCATTTAAAAATGGTTGACTATGAGGGGGTCAGGGAAACAGAGGGGGGAATGGAAATTAAAAGGATGTAAGGGAGGGAGGGAAGGAAATGCAGGAAAGGGGATGGAATGCGGGGAAAAACGAAGGGAGGAAAGAGAGGGAGCTTGCTCTCCCAATAATAATTGTGTGCCAGGAAATGTGAATTGTGATTAAGTGAATTCTCTGAGTCCGAGGGCCAAAGAAAGAGAGAGAAACATCAATATCCTAAGCACGTATTGCTTTGTATCTGAATTGTTGTGCAGCCTAAGCAACTTCAAAAAAAAGGGTAAATGTTAGTTCTTCGCAGGTCCAAGTGATGTGTCAGACTGCCCAGCCCTGTAAATCCCTTCAACCCTGACCACTGGATCCACTAGGAAGGCTCAGGTAGTTGTCCCAAATTCCTTGCCCAGCGGTCTTAGAACCAGATCCTTATCTTTCATCTCTCTGTTTGTCTGTGAATAAATATATACATTATTCTTGTTCTTTTAATTCTGTAACCTCTTCAGAGCAGTTAAAAATTATGTTAAAAACTCATTAACTTTGACGAGATATTGATGAAGCCAGCGGTTAATTACGAGCCAGCTGGTGTTATGGCAAGAATTAAAAAGTTAGACATTGGAAGTTTGTTTTAAAAAAACACAACAACAACAAAAAAGCCACACTGCGTTCACTTGGAGGATTGCTGAAACAGTGTCACTCGCCCATGACCTTACAATACAGGTCAAGGAGACATCCGTCAATCAACAGCTCAGATTGCCTTCCTTTACTCCATTACAGCATTGGTGTCTTCCAGATTCTCCCTCGCTGAGAAAATAAAAAGTAAGGGCTATAAATTCCCATGCTTCATGGTGTTAATTGATTGCAAGCTGGGGTCAGAAAGACATTTCTCCCCAAGGAGTACTCTTGCACAATTTAGAGGCACCGCGGGGGTTCTAACATGCCTGAAAAGCATTAAGCGGTGGTCACTGTCAAGTACCAAATAGCAGAATTTAGTATGCTCTCAGTTTGTGCTCACAAGGGAAGCGTGAGAGCATTCAGGGGTTCCCCTCTCCTTAAGAGTGAGGGTTTTTAATAAGCCTCTCCCCCAATTAGTCTTTCCTTTGGTAGTCCAAAAAAGGTACAGTTTTTAAAGAGAAAATAGATTGTAAAATATAGTCATTTTTTTTTAAAAGAAGAAGAAAAATAAACAGAAGGGAAAAGTGTATCCTTTTCAAAAGACTGTCTCCCAACACCTAAATAGAAAGAGTATATGATGGAGATTATAGAATAAGGATTCAGGGTGCTGATTTGGGGTTTCATCAGACCTCAGTCAAGCAGGAAAGTACCCTGACCTGCTTACCTGACACAGGTGAGTTAATGAAGCGATATAAGCCTCGGTCCTTCATCTGCATCATGGGCATCATACTTGTTCCTGCCTCATCAGCTTTGTATCAGTAAATCAATCGAGCTACATAGAATACTCAGGACTACCCGGGAGTGTGGGAAATACCCAGTAGATGTTCATGATTTATTTCCCAGGTAAGCAGTGCAGTGCAGGGCCTGGAACCAAGCGTCCAAGCTTCACCTCCAAGGATTTGCCACCTACTTCCAATGACACTTCCAATAACATTGGGAAATTCGGGGACCTCTTCAAGTTTCAGTCCCCTCATCCATAAAATGAATAATAATAGTCCCTGCCTCACAGCATGTGTTAGGATTAAATAATCTGTGTAAAGCAGGAAAATGTCTAGGACATGGTGATCTTTCTCTAATATTAGCTATTACTTAGTGCTGTTACGATTACTACTAGTAGTAGTACTGTTGCTATGTGAATAAACCCTTTATGGATGCTGACACAGCCAGCAGGGATCAAAACACTCGGTGGAACTTTGCAATGCACATAGGAAAATGTATACAGATGGAGATATAAAATGACTTTCTCCAAAGCCCTGAAAGGGACCCAAGCAGAAAGTGAGTGCTTATTTTTAGTACCTTTGGTTCCTACCCCTCTGCTCAAGCTGTTAAAAAGCAGGGATGTCTCCGGCCTTGCCCCTTCCAAGCCCTCACCCTTTGGGGAGATGGGCAGCCTGTAAGCTGTGCTGAGTGACTTTCCTACTAATTATTACAGCACCCGCCGCCCCTTGTCTGTGGCTTGCACTTCCTCTGGCCCGGGATGCTCTCTAGCTGAGCACCTAATGCTGGATTCAGCCATTATCATCTCTCACCCATCAGCGAATAATCATTATTGTTTACTCTCTTCTCTTTTATGAGGAGCACAGTTCTGAAGATGGTTTTCTTTCCTTGTTTCCCATGAGGCTCTTTATTTTATAGACCTGCTCTCAACTTCACATGGCTTTATTCTATTTCAGAAAACTACTCATCATTTACTGATGTTCAACATTTAAAAAAAGAGTTTGTTTGCTCCCACAAATCAAAATGTCCAGTCCAAGCCTTACTGACCTTGACCTCCCTCATTTCTGTGAGAACAAACCTTACTTAAACTCGTCTTCTGACATTTGCTTTTTCCCACACCTATTCCATATGGCTTCTCTCCCTAATGTTATTTCATTTTGAGAAACTGAGGGGAGGCATGTTTGTGTGGGAATTGCCATGAAAAATGAAGGTTAGGATACTGTAAATGCTAATTAGTTCAGAACAATGGGGCAAATGCCCAACCAAGAAATTCCTTTGTTTCCTTAGAGGTCATAGAAATGCCTTATCTTACTCCCCCGTTGATGACCCTTAGAAGCCTTAAATAATTAAATACTTTGAACCACAAACAATCTGCCTCCAAACTTGGAAATAAAAACAACCAACTATGGTTGGAGGGGACATCATCCTAAATTCTTCCCAATTCTATTCTCACAACTAATTTTCTGATTTATTTTTTAACTATGAGTATGTATTACTTTTGTAATCAGGGGGAAAAAAAACCTTTTTAAGAAAGTTTTCCTGGTAAAATTGAAAGAAGTAGGCAGATGATCTCATCAAACCAATACTTTTCTCTTCCCTCCTTTTCCAGAGATATTGGGGAAGGATTGCTCATTGCAGTGATGCCTGATTGTGTCGCGGGCTGGGTTTCGGAAGGCTTACAATATCGTCTCTCTGCCAAGCATCCGATATCACATTTTTAGCTTACTGTTTGGGGTCTCATGTTTTTGCAATCCAATTCTTGACTCATTGTATGTGTGTACGCACACTTTGTTCCAGACTGTCTGTCAGAAGAACACTTCTTTCTAAATGAAGAAAAGTGTTTCTGGTGAATGCCAAGACTATATGAGGAATCATAGTGCAGGGTTGCTATTTCTTTGTTCCTGCTGGTTAATTGCTTTAAAGACAAAATCAAGGGCAAGTGTGCCACTAAGAAAATGTTTTGTAGGGCACACACCACTTGTATCTTTTGAATGATCACAAACTGCATTTTGCCAACTTTTGATCAAGGTGACAAATCTTGGCTCAGAAAAGAAATTTAGCGATGTGTCAGCCCCATCAATAAGCTCTAAGGAAAAGTAATTCATTTGTAATGGAAATTCTGTTTACAAAATAGACTAGGTATATAACCAAACTCTAAGAGGAGATAACTCACCCTGGCAAATAGGCTGCATACCTGATAGAGTAAAATAAAAGTGAAGCAGAACACATTGTACTTACGGAAATGAAGTACACACAACATTTTATAGTTACTACAACAGTGATTTTACATCATACAGAAGCTTTTGTGTTCAGCTTTGATTTAGATTCAAGAAGTACAAAAAAAAAGTTGGGAAAGATGAAAAAGGAATGGAGCCATTATATTAAGTAAAATTTTAACCTTATTTTTTAAAAATCTTTAGACCAATACAAGTTCCCTTTGGTGCCTAGGATTTATTGGGTCTTTGCCAATTTCTATCCTCCACTGGTTTAGCTCCTCTTGCTCCTTAATAAAGGTGACAACATTCCCATTACAGATATTATGAAAACACTGCTTAAATTCCTTTGTTTCTATTCTTTTTTTTAAAGATTTTATTTATTTATTTATTTATTTATTTATTTATTTATTTATTTATTTATTTAGAGCAAGCAGGGGAAGGGCCAAAAGGAGAGGGAGAGAGAGAATCTCAAGCAGACTCCACACTGAGCCTGGACCCCAATGCGATGCGGGGCTCGATCCCACAACCCTGAGATCACGACCTGGGTCAAAATCAAGAGTCAGCGCTTAACTGACTGAGCCATCCAGTTGCCCCTCCTGTTTCTACTCTATACTTTGCGTTTGCTACAACTCCGTAGGCAAGTGGGGTGATTAGCATTATTCCCAATTGGCAAATGAGGAAACCAAGACACTGAGTGGCTCTGCTGCTCCCTGAAAATGACTGAAAGAATCCATCCAACGACTCTGGGTACACACCACCCCCATGTGCCAGGAGAACCAACAGATGAGTGGCGCTATCGTCGGGCTAAATGAATATAAGCTCCCTCTAAGTGTACTCAATTTCCACCACAGACACAGAAACAAAAAGAATTAAACAGAGTCCTTGGAAAATAGAGAAACAAAAATCAAAGCCTTATCATCTACTAGAACTTGTGAGGCTGGAGTAACAAAAAGATAATCACAGGATAACTAGTGATGATAATTGAGATCCTCAAAGATGCTTGAAAATAGTCCAAAGATTTAAACCATGACAACAACAGCAACCATTTTTCAATAAGTAAACAACAACAACAACAACAAAAGACCAAGATATAAGTTTAGGGATGTAAGACACAGAAATGAACATCCATGCTGCTAAAAATAACACAGTAATGGGCTTATGTCCCCCCTGGGTCCAGTTATTCCCTGGCTCCTAGCTCCTGGCATATAGTCCATGCTTAGTCATTTCTGAAGGAAGATTAAATGCACGAAGCTCTCTCCTCCATGAGTCTAGGTCTAGCAGAGAAATAAACATGAAAGTAAATAATTGTTATAAAGCAACATCCTCTTGATAATAATAACTAACAATTTTTGAGCACTTTTTGAGGCCAAGATCATCATGTGTATTAATTCGTTAAATCTTCACAGTGGCCCTATGAGTTAAGGCCCATTAACAGCCTCGCTGTACAGATAAGTAAACTGGCATGAAGTCACAGGGATAAGAGAGCTGCAAAATCAGAATGAGAATCCAACACTGGTAGCATAACATCGGTAACAACTTGCACTATTTAGCACAACAACATTGTGTGCTGTGGAAGGAGGAGACTTTATGTTAAATTATGTCCACTGGGGTGGACTGCACAAATAGCCACAATTATTCACTCCCTCTGTACTCATGCTCTCTAAAATTGACTTTACGTTCCCTCCCAGCAAGGGGTGGAATGTGTTTCCTATCCCATGAGTCTGGGCTGACCTTGTGACTTACTTCAGCCAATAGAATTCAGGAGTGACAGATGTTTCAGTTGTAAGCCTAGGACTCAAGAGGCCTTGCTTCTGTTTATTTTCTTGGGACTGCCATGTGAATAAGCTTGGGGTAGCCTGCTGGATCATCATCACATGGAACGCAACTTCCATGTTGGAAGGCAGTTGGATAATCCCAGCTGAGGCCTCAGAGATATGAGAGAGTCTATCCAAGATCAGCAAAGCCCACTAGATGACCTGCCGTTGATGGCAGATGCTAAAGGAGTCCAGCTGAGATCACAACTACCCAGCTGAGCCCAATCTAAACTGCCAATCCACAGAATTGGGAGCTAGATAAATAATTATTGTTTTAAGCCAGTAAGTTTTAAGATGGTCTGTTACACAGAAATAACTAAATGATACACCTGCCGTATCAAAATTTTCTAGAATCATGCTTAGATTTTTTTTTAAGACACTTAAATGAGCTGAGAGGGGAAAGGCATCTTAGAATTGCCAAGATAAAAATATTTTTGCCAGACCAATATGGTAAACTATTAGGATCTTACAGCAGGACTATGTCAAAGATATAATCAAGACAAACTGAAACAAGGACCTTCACAGGCCCTGTTTAGTCATGTGGTAGGCTGTCTCCTATGAGGCTGCAGCCAAGGTGTCTGTTGGGTCTGCTGCCTCATCAGATGGCTCAGTGAGGGAAGAATCAGCTTCCAAGGCCACTGCATGACTATTGGTGGGATCCAGTTCCTCACAGGCTGTTGGACTCAGGTCTTCAGGTCCTTGCTGACTGTTGGCCAGAGGCTGCCGTCCGGTCCTTGCCTGTGGACCCCTCCACAGAGCCACGTACAATATGGCAGCTTGCTTCTTCAGAGCAAGCACATGGAAAGAGTCAGAGAGAGTGCAAGCGAGATGGAAGTCACAGTTTTTTACATTATCTTGAAATCTCTATTTCATCACATTTGCCATATGCCATTCATTAGAAGCTACTCAGTAGGTCCAGCCCAGGCAGAAGGGAAGGGAATTGCACCAGGGTGTAAATAGCAGGATGTGGGGATCATTGGGAACAATTTCAGAAGCAGCCTACCACACAACCAGATTCTAGGAAATTTTGAAGATATGAGTTTCTTAAACAGGGACTTATTCATCAAATCTCAAAATGCTAAGGCCTCAGGAACCAACTCTTGAAACTTGAGGAGGGCCATGTTTTTTTAATTCAAATTATGCTGTGATCTTGTTGTCCCAAAAGAATAACAAAGTGCGAAACTATAAATAAGTTTTAAAAGTTTTAGGAAAATTCTTAGATGCTTGTTCTATAATGGAATATTAAAGGGCATGAGGAACGTGTACAGTCGATCCCTAATGTTTTCAGAGTAACATCAAGAAAGACAACCTTAGCTCCCCACAAAACGTCCCTCAGAGGCAGGCAAGATGGACCACTGGCCTAATCTGTTGTGGCATTTCTTATATACTTATGCATAACACTATGTGGGAATGCACTAAAAATTTAAACAAGGTGCTAGAGTTCAACAAAATAGAAGAATGCAGCTTTTGAAAAATGGAGACATGACAACCCAACACGGTTGTCTCAGGCCCTTGATGCTCTGGTGCTCCCTTGTAATAGTTCCATCCTCAGAAGTTCATCTAAATGACAGATTCAAAAAGCATGCCTTGGTTCCTCACAGAACTAAGGAAGAGAAAACTGGGTTTTACCGTTAGAAAGGGGAGGGAAATATCTGACTCTGTATGACAGGGCTCTCTTTTCTACCTACCTTATGTTCAAGTGTTTAAAACAGCAAAGCCATCTATTTTGCCCTCAAGCAACATCTAAGTAGATATTTTCGGCATACACTTGGGGCTGGAGGGGATTTGTTTCCCTCAAGTTTCTGAAGAGAAGAGTAAGCATGGGTGCCTTGAGGCTTATGCTTTACGATACACACAGTAGGGCGAATAAATGTTGCTAGCTAACGCAGTAGCACGTAATTAAAAGGTAAACATCCCTCTGTGAAAAGAACGAATTTGAAAGTTTCCACATAAGCAGAGTCAAACATTTTGACATTGTAAGAGCAGTAGCTTCTGTCAATCAACCTGAATTCTCTTTAAGCCTTAACATATAAGTCACATTGAGAGGGTTATGCATTTCACAAGTGGATTTATATATAAATACTTTTGCTGGCTCCAGTTCAACACAACAAAAGAAGTCAAACATTAGTCTGTATTTGTATTTCTTTGCTGAAGTGTTTTGACATAAACGGCGTACAATCCTAGCTGAAAAGCAGCAGGCAGTTTGGAACTAACTGCTCCTCACACTTGCATTCTTTGTGATATGATTTTTTTTTTCTACTCGGAAAATTAGAAAGCTTATGAGTGAAAAGTTTGCTCAAACTTAAGAGAAAAAAAAATGTTAAGGCAGCACAGCGTTTCTGAAAACTTCGAGCTTCGTGCATTAATTCACTTTCTGCAACATCTCAGAATGCCTATAAGTACCAAATTCCCCAATTCCAACTGCACAATTGGTGGTCAGCACTTAGACTTTTTGAAGACAGAAAGTAGTACCTATTACCTCTAGAAGTCCCTCAGAACATGCTTCTATTTTTTAACCAGTTCAGTTCTTCCAAAGCAGAGAAAAGGCATTCTTAGTTAAAAACCACTAAATATCCAAGTCACGTTGCAAAAATACTGTCAAAGATACGGATGGAAAGGAATTTTTCAGAAATTTTCATAGTCATATACGTCTACATGGAGTTAGAAACACACCTCTGGAAATCATCTGTGTAGTCAGTTATTGACACAACAATGCAGAATCACAAACCACCCTAAATCTCACAGACGTGACAGACAATCGTGACCCTCACACTCAGCAGCAGCAGGTTGGATGCCTGTAGGTTGGACAATGGGCTCCAGGCTGCAGGTTAAGTTCAGATCTACTCCATGTGTCTCTCATCCTCCATGGATCAGCAGGTGCCTGGGTTAGGTTGTCAACTCCTTATTTCTCATTCTGGGACTCACACTAAAGCAGTGTCGACATGAGGTATGGTGTCCTCTCCAAGGATCACCCAAGTATGAAAAGTCTAACCCAGTCACGCAAGCAGATCCAAAGCCTGTGCTTCTATCATAGATACTAACACCCCTTTGGCTAAAACAACTTCCACATCAAGTCCAAAGTCCAGGGGTGGGGGATTATACTCTGCCACAATGAGGCCATGGGAATAAATCGGTCTTCCACACTACCATTCCTGGTTGTTATTGCCGACCTTAAATCACCAGTGTAAGAGTTTTGCTTTCTTCCATATTTTACGTATCAGTGTTATACTTAAAAATTAAGAATCCAAAGTGGTTTTTTTTCCAAAAAATGTTTGTATTTAATTGAAAATCTGCCTACAAAGGGCAATCTATGATTAAAAAAATTCCCATGATTGTGAGATTTATGCCAACTATGAATACATGGATGTACAATTTATACAGATATAGATTAAGTTCAGAATTACGTTTAGATTTAGATCTATAAGTCTTTTACTCTTTGCGTCCTTTTCTAAATAGTTTATTGGAAGTCAACTAGGCTGTAGCCCATACCTTATTGAGTTCTTAAAGGTAGCATATTATTCCAAAGATGGTAAGTTTTAAACAAAACAAAATGAAAAGAAGCTAATATAAACGATAAAATTCCAATTGCATTTTGCCTGTTGGTTCAAAAACTGGCCCCCCGTATGAAATAGGCAAGAAGAAACTGAAGAAAGGGGCCACTCCATATCGGTAGGTGGCAGTTTGAATAAGCAAGGGGACTGACTTACGAGGTTTGTCTTGAGCGGCAGCGAACCGAGTAGATCCCCGCACCCGCCCACCAGAATCTTCAAAGTTTATACAGAGGCCTTAAATTACTGGGTTCAGTTACACGTACCACCCAGACAGTCCCAGCAACACACTGCTCTCTCAAGGCTGTGTCCTTGGAAACGGCTCCACCTCTAGGAACAGTGGACACAACGTATATTGCAAGGACAAGGGAAGGAGTGAGGAGCCTCCAATCACTGGGTTCAGCTTGCAGGTCAACGGAAGGTCACGGCTGCCCCGTGACCTCCTCTGCGACTCCAGCCCTCTACCAGCTCTTCCGACCTTACCCACACACCCCTCCTCCACAGTGTGTGCTGAGCCAGTCAGCAACTTAGCATGGGGGTGGCTCCGGGGGTGGGTCTCCAGTTGCATTGGAGGCAGATGCCACAGCAACAATATAGGTAAGAGAAAAAAGATAGAATAACATAATAACTCCCAAAATGAGTGAACATTTTTTTCCAACAAGAGCCCCATAATCTGAACCACTAATTTATTAAGTCCCCTAGGCTAAGGGTCAGATCATTCAGGGCATTTACTTACGTCCTCTTTGTGATTTAATGAAGATGATACAGTAGCATCCTCATCAGGTATGAACACACATTCTCTTTGTATAGTGGCTCGGGTGCCTCCTTGCAAGGCAGGAATCATGTCCCAGGCCATCGAATTTTGGAGGGCAGCTTTTCTCAATAGACTAATTTCCGTGTTCAGAAGGACAGGCTTTGCCAGCTATTATTTAAGACTTGCTAGGTGAATTTAGTAAAGACTTCAATGACCTCCCCCAACATTGCCAAAAAATAAATAAATAATAAACTCAGTATTTTAGTCCCCCTGAGGCAGAGCAACAACTTCAACTTCTTCTGTCCCTCTGAGGCTTTATATGACAACCCCAAGTCAAAATGGCCCAATTCTTGTATACTTTTCCTCCAGAATCCTGGAATAGCTAAACTCCAGTGGCCTGATTAGCTAAAAAGTTTCTTAGTCCAGAACGTACTAGTTTCTAAAGCAAAGAGGTGTGTGAAGCTGACACAGCAACCTTTCTTTCTCTGGAATAAGTTATAAAAAATGTCTATCTATAGCAGTACCTCTTTTCCAATGGAGCATAAAGAGTGGTAGCAAAACCACTCATTTCCAATTATTCTATAGAAACCATTTCACGTTGGTTTTGGGTGCAATCACACATTCCTTCAACAGGAATTTAGTATAAGGCTTTTTTGGTGTTTTTTTTTTTTTTTTAAATTGATTTATTTATTTTAGAGAGAGACAGAGAGAGAATGCAGGGGTGGGAGGGGCAGAGGGAGAGGGAGAGAGAGAATCTCAAGCAGACTCTCCACTGAGTGTGAAGCCCAGTGTAGGACTCAATCTCACAACCCTGAGATTATGACCTGAGTTGACCTGAGAGTCAGACACTTAAACTGACTGAGCCACCTAGGCACCCCTAGTATAAGGGTTTTATCTCTTATAGACTATATCCACTTAGGAGCAAGGAAAAATAACTTTATCTGTGTAAATTTTTCCTGTTTGCCCATAATTTGACTTCAAATTCCTTCAGGTCAAGGATTGTTCTTTTTGCATCTCTGAAAACATCCATGTCTTGTCGTTATGAAGCATTTGATGAATCTTTCCAAATGAATTGAATTATTGGATTGCACCTTTTATAAACCCATTGGCTTAAAAGAGTATTTACTAGTCTCTCGGGGAAGACAATGATTGTTCTTGACAGCAGTAGGTAAATTATGAAAAATGAGGAAATCACCAGAATGAGAGACCAAACATTGAGTCAAATATAGTTGGGCTCCAACCAAAATGGCAGGAGAAACTGTATTAGCTTCATGGGAAACCACTGGAGCTGGATTTCATCGCCTGTCTTGAAAGAGAATCTTCACTTGCACAAACATGTTTTGGCTGGCACATGTAGAGAGTGAATGCCTGGTAATACACTGGACTCAATAAAACTGTGCTGGTTGCAAATAATTTTATCTATGCAGCAAAAGAAAAATCGTGAAAGCTAGAACATTTAAAAGAGATCATGGAAGCTCTCTAGAATACAAGCCTGTAGACATATGTATAAATTTGATTAACTTGTTTAAGTAATGACACATTCAAATGTCCAAATAAGTCCTACTCTATCAGCTAAAACCTATTAAGACCTTGGTTTTGCCTTCAGAAAATAGCTTAACAAAATTCTTAGGGGCACTGAGACAATGATGTGATTTTTATGTAGCAATAACCCACTTAAAGAACATTCCTGGCTTACTCTCAGAAGTTCAAAAATAATCATTACAAAACAAACTCACATGGTTAAAGATACATATCACCATATACTAATTTTGCTTCAATTTTATTGAAATACACACAGATAAGCTCTAAAAACAATCATCTAACAGAGGTTATTATTCCTTTTCTTAACAACAAATGATTACAATTTAAACTGATGTTAAGTTTTTCCTCTCAATAGATGTTCCTCAGCCATCAAGCACTCAAGATATCACCTTCTGTATAAAGTCATCTGATAAACATGCTTCTCTTCTCTGATGCCCATGCCCACCAGTACCCAATTACTGGTTAAATAAGCATTTCCCCTTGACCAAATGATTGCATCTCCAGTTTCCTGGAATTCTAATCAAAAGAGCCATTTTTAAAAATATTTTTTAAATATTACAGAAAATTTTAAATAAACTAAGCATGAATCATTAGTAGAGTGTAAGCAGTCTCTAATAAGGAGACTCCCACTGGGTTCAGAGTCTTACTTGATAGAACTACAAGTTGATGCTTAACCCAGCAAGCATCCCATTCTCTTTTGTCCCCAACCCCATTTTTTACTAGAATTCCAAGGGGTGGGGGAGGAAAAAATGATTCTCTGCCTCCTCTCCAGCTCCAACCTGAATGGTTTCTTTCTGAACCATTCCTCACCCATCCTCACACTCAACTCAATCTCCCTTAATCCCATGAGGAATTTTAGAAAATGAAAAGCAACTCCTTTTATTCATAAACTCATTCATTCCCCAGCTATTTATGGTTATGTGCCAGGAATTGCAATAGGTAGTGAGGATTCTACACGGGAGTTGGACATGATTTCCATCCCACACGGAACTAATATGCTAATGAAGGAGAACAAAAGATACATGGTTACAATCAGATGTGATTAATGCTGTAATGGGGACATTCAGCATGCTCTTGGAGTAGAGAAGTGGACTCTCTCCAGACAGGTGGAGGGGCTGGTTGGTCAGGGAAGATTGTTTGGAAGAAGTGATATCTACATGATATCTAGATAGGTCTAAAGGATGACTCAAAATCAATCAGGCAGAGATAGAAGGGGAAAGTGTTCAAGGCAGCAAAAATAGCACATACAAAGGCCCGGATATTGAGAGCTTAGTACACTTGAAAAAAATCAAACTACAGTATGGCTAGAGCATAGACTCAGCATGGAGAAGAGGCTTTAAGGGAGATAATAAAGGAATAGATGAGCCTGGGAAGATAATCAGGGGCTAGTTTTCGCAGCACTTGTATTTCAAGTGAAAGGAGCTTGGATTTTACCTTGAGGGTGATGGGAGCAATTGATGAATAATAAACAAGACCATGGTATAACCAGATTTGATTTTAGAGTGATTGCTTTTCTCACATGTGAAGACTAGACTGAGCAGGAAGGTGGGAGGAGACAAGGAAAGGAGAAGGGAGATGAGTTAGGGGCCATAGCAGTGTTGCAGGTGAGATGGTGGTGGCTTTCTCAGGGGTGGAGTGAGTGGAGACGGAGAGAGGTGGAAGGATTCAAGGAGTACTTGGAGGGAAGGACAATGACATTCACTGAAGAGTTGGTGCGGGAGGAAAGAAAGAAATCATTGTGATGCCCAGGTTCCTGCTTGACCAAGAGGGTAGATGGTGTGCCATTTGCCGAGATACAGAGTCCAGAGTCCCTGAGATATGTCAGTAGCTACACTGGGTTTTGGATGAACGAGATTAGATTAGATAAATTCAGATCACAGAAATCACGGTGGAATTTTGACATTCACTTGCCATATTATTTTAATGTGTCCCCTAGTTGGACATTTGCCCCTTTACCATAGGCCACTAACTTGGTAAAGGGGAAAAGGATCTGGGTTAGGAGTCAGGAGACTTGGGTTCTAGACTGAGCTCTGCCACCCAGAGTCTGTGTGGCTCTGAGGAAATCCCTTCTAGTCTTGGTATCATCATCTGCAGAATAACAGGATTAAAATTATCCCCAAGTTTCTTTTCAGTCTCAATATTCCATTGTTATTGTTCCAGTTAATCTATTCCTTGTTCACTAAAGTTTAGTTTTAAAAATAAGCCATTAGTAAAAAAGAAAATAAAATAACTCTTAAGCAAGTCATTGAATAAGACATGTTAATAGGCCGTGAAACTCCCTTTATTTCTTTCATATCAGAAATGCTTTTAAAAATCTTCATAGCAAAAAAGTATCCTGGGTTGCTATTAATGCTCATTGTTTTGGTTAGTTTACCAGATATCAGGAGCTTTGTTATGTAGCTTTACCTGCTGTCCAGCACATTTACTCATAACACAGTACCTGCATCAAAGTACCTGAAATTTAAATACCCCAGTTTATATAAACAAGAAAACATCAATAAGCACATGACTTTTAAATTATCTTATCATCTATTTTCCAGCATTATTTTTAGTTACAAAAAAAATTAAAAAGAAAAGAAAAAAGAAAAGCAGTTTCCTACTCATTTCATTATTCCTTCTAGAAGAACTATATACCAGGTCTCATTTCTTGATAGTAATTTCCTTTGTTATCATGAGTCCCTTGCAGAAAAGAGATCTGAAATATCTTTGGAGACAGCTTCCTTTCGCTGTTACATAGCCAGCAATAGCAACCCAAGTCAACAGGGAGTGAGATCAAAGCAAATTTACTCTTATGTCTCATTTAAACATCAAGCCCATATATCTGACAGCTTCTAGAATATTCCCATTGCCGAGCCTCACTACCACCTCACACTGTGGCGCAATGACTGACACATGGTAGTAACAAGAGCTGCTATTATTGGGTCCTTAGTAATACCAAGCACAGTACTAGGAGCTCACCATCTAGATCTCGGTTAGTTTTCACAGCAAGACTGTGAGATGGGTTTTATTCTTAACCATTGTAGAGATGAGAAAATTCAGACTCAGAGAGTCACTTGCCCAAAGTTCCTTCACAGGTAAAAAGTGGTGGAGCCTGAAACACAAGCCATTCAATGTCAGAGTCTAAGCCTTAACAACCAGTCTGCATGGCTTCCACAGAAGCACTCAACAAGTACTATGGTGGAAAGGATGTGTAGATGCATAGATGTGGTCTTCATTTCTTCTCAAATGTGCTTTTCCTGACTTCCCTGCTTCTGTAGGCCCACACTGCCATCCTATGACAACCGATAACTTAAAAGTGCTTCCTCCCCCATATCCCTCTGACACAATGACACAGTAGGCCATATTCTAGGAGCAGGAAGTTCGCAGTTCTCCAGAGCTTACATTCCAGGGGAGGAGGTGGACAATAAACAAGGAAACACATAAATCAACAAAGGAATGCAGGTTTGTGGAAAGTGTTTCAAAAGCAGTAAGACGGGACAAGGGGAGAGAAAGTGACTGGGGAGAGAACTATTTTCATCTGTCCTATTGATACTCTTCCCTCTAGCTATTCCTACAGCCCCACCCCCATACAGCTTCAGCTCTTGGAATCCTCATTATCAGCATACCCTCATAACTGTTCTCTCTACTTCCAAGGTCTTTTTTCTACAGTTTATCATGGTGGCCTCTTTAGAATAATACTCTTACCATGTATTTTCTTATCTTGCCTTTTGCTGTACAATGGGCTCAAACATCTCATCTTACACCCAAGTTCCTCCATCATCTGGTCTCATCCTATACATCCAGAAACACCTTTCTTCTTTCATCCACAAGTGTATCTGAAGCACGTACCATGTGTCAGTCATATACATTCTCCAGTTATAAGCCCCATCTGGTTCTTTGGGCCACATTTCTTGGGTCCCCTACATATTCTGTGCTCACTCCCACATGCCTAATTCCAGAACACTGTTTTCTGTCCACCTATCAAACTTTCCTTCTCATTCAGGTACTGCTCAAGTACCAGTTTTGCAACTAAGTTTCCTCTATTTATGCCATTCGCACTAATATCCTTTTAAATAAATCACATTAGCTTCCTTAACTTTCTCTTCTACCACACTGCTCTGTAATGCTCTCTAATCATTGCCTGAATGTGTGTTTTGTACACGTCTGTGTGTGACTGAACATTTGTTCGGGACAACACCCAGGTCTTACATTCCTCTCTTATTCCTTAGTGTCAATGATCATAATGGCTGCGAGAATATATTTAGCATTTATCATCTGCAAAGCACCATGTTATGTTTTGCACACTTTAATTCATTACTCCTCCCCACAGCTTTGTGAAGAAGTCAGCCTTTTTACCCCCATTTAGCAGATGACAAAACTAAGTCTTAAGGAGGTGACTGGACTTACATAAGGCCATGCTGTTTACAAATGGCAAACCTGGAATTTAAACCTAGAGTATGTGGTTTCAGAGTCTTCTGCCTAACATCTAAGCCATGCTTCCTGAACACAACCCTCTGCATTTTTTGATAATTCCTATCCCTCACTACTTCCTGAAAAGACTCCAGACTCTACAGGAAAAGACATCGTATCAGGGGTAGTGTGCTGGGAACAGAGAAGGCGTGTAACTCCAGGGCAGGATTTGGTCTTCCGGGGGTTGCTTCTGCCAGCACTCAAATGGGGACAAGCCACAGTCCCCATACCTGACCAGGAGGTGAACTTTTGCCTGAAGAATTGGTGGGTAAGAAGGGAAGATACCTTAAACCCAAAATCATGATACAGGACAGCAGCAAGTGTCACTTCAAGGTAAGGAGGACAAACACAGCAAGAATGATAATATCCACATTAGGTGCTCCAAAGAACTGACTTGGGTTTCTCCTTGAAGGTCAATGGATTTCTGATAGCCCAGCTCCTAAGCACTGGGAATAGAGGAAGGAGATGTGATTGATTTTTATCAAGAACAAACAGCCAGCCAGTCAACAGATTAGACATTCTTTTCATTTATTCCCCCTTTCCTTAATCCTTTCTTATTTTTCTAAAGTAGTTGTTTTATGGGGCACCTGGGTGGCTCAGTTGTTAAGCGTATGCCTTCAGCTCAGGTCATGGTCCCAGGATCCTGGGATCGAGCCCCACATCGGGCTCCCTGCCCAGGGGGAAACTTACTTCTCCCTCTCCCACTCCCCCTGCTTGTGTCCCCTCTCTCGCGTCTCTCTCTCTGTCAGATAAATAAATAAAATCTTAAAATAAATAAATAAAGTAGTTGTTTTATAAGGTGATGTAAGTGCTGGCTTGAAGCAGGTTCCCACTTTCTGAAAGTCTCTCTTTAAAATACATGGTATTGGGCGCCTGGGTGGCTCAGTTGGTTAAGCGACTGCCTTCGGCTCAGGTCATGATCCTGGAGTCCCGGGATCGAGTCCCGCATTGGGCTCCCTGCTCGGCGGGGAGTCTGCTTCTCCCTCTGACCCTCTTCCCTCTCGTGCTCTCTGTCTTTCATTCTTTCTCTCTCAAACAAATAAATAAAATCTTAAAAAAAAATACATGGTGTTTTGAATCTCAGTCCTTATTATTCATTCTCATTGGTCATTCTTTTCCTGAACTCTTGTGATCCAACTGGAGTCTCCTTCATATTGTCCTCTCCTTTTTATAAAGTTTAGGTGAACACAGTGAAAGATAGCCACCTTTTCTAGAAGTGGGCATTTTCAGGCTGGTCTGCAATGGGACTGATGGATGGGGAGTGCAGCCAGTGACTTCCCCATGGATCTGATGTTCTCACCAGTGCCTGCTTCACTGTTGGACTTCCTAGAGGTGTCTTAGTCTGGTCAGGCTGCTGTGACAAAATACCACAGACTGGGCGGACTACAGACATTCATGTCTCACAGTGCCGGAGACTGGAAGTCCAAGATAGGATGTCAGCATGGCCAGGTGAGAGCTCTCTTCCTGGTTGCAGAGTTCATGTGTCTTCACATGATGGAAGGGCAGAGGCACCTTTCTGGGGCTTCTTTTATAAGAGCAAGAATCACATTCATGAGGGCTCCACCCTCATAACCTCATCATCTCCTAGAGGCCCACCTCCCAATATGATCACTTTAGGAGTTAGGATCTCAACACAAGAAATTTGGGGTGGGGGTTGCCTGGGTGGCACAGTTGGTTAAGCATCTGACTCTTGGTTTTAGCTTAGGTCGTGATATCAGGGTCATGAGATCCAGCCCCCACACCAGGCTCTGTGCTCAGCATGGAGTCTGCTTAAGACTCACTCTCCCTCTACCCCTCCTCCCCCTCTCTCTAAAATAAGTAAATAAATCTTTAAAAAAAAAAAAAAGGAAATCACTTCTGACCGTGGCAGTGGGAAATGGAAGCTTTTGGAGGATTAAAATGGAGGGAGAAAAGATGTTACCTCAACTTGAACATACCTTTAAAATCTGATGGTCTGGACCAAAAGAAGAAAAATTAGCTTGGAAGTGAGGAAGATAGATCAGAAGTAATAATAATAGTCGACTCCAAAGGTGCCTCTACTGAAGGGACAATGCATTTTAAGAGCTTTAATGATAATAAAGAAAGGAAGTCATACAAAAGCAATTGACACAGAACAATGCTATCTTTTGATTTTGGTTACATATTTTGGCCCTTAAATGGCAATTGCCTGTACCAGCTACCCTAAAACAAGTAAAATATCTGTAAAGTCTGTTAATTTTTTTGAAAGCACCATCTAATGGGAATGTGAAATATAAATAAAAACCCAAAAATCATCTACAAGGAAAATGTCAATCAACATACCAAAAATTTAAATGAATATCAGGTTTAGTGTAAATATCTCAGTAACTAAAGCAAAAAAAATCATAATCAGTTATAAAGTTCTGAATTTGATGACATCACCTGCCGTCAGAAGAAAATTATCTGCGCCTTGTTTTTCATGAAAATTTCCTCATAGAATATACATAATATAAACACTTTTGAGGCTTTGAGGGGGTTATCCTTATTTCTTAATATGCAAACTCAAAAATCATCCTGCGCATATTGCCCAGTATCCAGTAGCCTCTGGAGTTCGACGTGTTGAGACTTTCTGATTTTGATTAAAACAAACACCTGAGAGGGCGCCTGGGTGGCTCAGTTGGTTAAGCGACTGCCTTCAGCTTAAGTCATGATCCTGGAGTCCCGGGATGGAGTCCCACATCAGGCTCCCTGCTCAGCAGGCAGTCTGCTTCTCCCTCTGACCCTCCCCCCCATGCGCTATTTCATTCTCTCTCTCAAATAAATAAATAAAATCTTAAATAAATAAATAAATAAATAAATAAAACACCTGAGAAATTCATGGAGGTACTATGCTTCCCTCAAGTCATTCCTAAACACCTCACATGGCCATTACCAACATGTGCAAAGTTATTTAATTATGTCCTGAGGAGATGAGGGCAGCAGGGTGTAAGGTGATAGTCTTGAAAAATAAGGGTTCAAAGACAGCATCTCGCCTGGGAGCCATGTCCTCACACAGGCACTGAATCCTCAGGTACCCCCATTTAGCAATCTGAGAATCAGCCCCTCTAAGTCAATGCACTTCGATAGCATGCCATGGGAGGAGACAAACCATTCAGTCTCTTTCCTTCATGCACTATCAAGCTTCCATGAATGACATGCTTTTGGTCTTTTCTTAGCTGCTTTTCATAGGTTCGAAACACTGAGGTTGCTGACATGTGATTATATAAACATTTTTTTTCAAGATATGCGTTTTCTCAAGTCCAAATAAATGACATATATTCTGTTTGTAATTGGCGTTTATCAGGAGTCATTCTTCCTCTCTCTGAAAACCAGTCTGGGCTTTGTTGTTCTCATTCAAAATCCTTTTTAAAGAAGAAAAATATATGTATTAAAGGTACAGTAAGCTTCAGTGTCTTATGTCAATTGTTCTCTGCCAAGAATTCCATTTTAAATGTTTTATTTTCCCCCCAAAGTTGTGTGAAGGAACAAAGTGGATATTATTCTTTAAATCTAAGTTTAAACAGCTTAATGAGTGGAGCCAATTGAAGTAAATCATAATTGCTAAACAGGATTAAGTTGACACAGTCTCACGAAAGTCTGCAGGAAAGCATAACACAAAAACAGACCTAGACAACAAAAATGCATTTGTATGTAGCTGCTGTCCCAAGACGTCTTTCTCGAAAATGCCGGTATTATGAATCAGTTTGTGTAAAACAGTAAACTTCGTGGTCCCACCTTCTCACCTGATCCATATTATTTATGTTCCACACTCTATCATGTAACTGGCAAACATTTTCAAATAGTAAGATTCACATGCCACCAACGGTGATGTATAATCAAGCCGAATTCCTCTCTCCTGCATTAGGAAACTAGGGCGAGCCCATCCTGTCGTACTCATTTGTACACCCTTTTGTACCACACAATTTATCTTCAGACTAATGGATTTTATGCAGGTGATCAAAAGTTATGGGCTTACTCCTCAATGCAATTAGCTAAATTCTTTCTTACTATTTCAAATCATAGCCTGAGGCTCCACAAGGCAGCAGTTTTTAAAAACTGAGAAGTGGGAACTTTCGTGCTCTGACGTCAGACCAGGGGTCAGAAAAACCCTAGCGCTGACAAGATCCAAAGAAAAAAGGACAAATACGCAGGTGAATTAGAATGGCTGTCAGCCTACCTGTTCAGTTTTGTAAGCCCTCCATCCCCGGCTATTCACTTGCCCTCACTCTTGGGTTTTTATGGGGGCTGAGTCAGAGCAAAAACATTGGGGCGATGATTCTCAACAAGCCTTTGTCAGAACACTCTGTTTGCCAGATGCTCAGAAAAAGGGGGTTCTATGGTCTAATAAGTTGGGAAATGCATTTTCACAAAGTTCATTAGCACTTTAAAACCGAAAAGGACTCTCGGAAGTCCTACATAAACTTTTAACTTAGCCGAGTTAATTTAGCTGAACCCCCTGTTTCTGAAAATTAAGAAGCCACAGAATCTCATTTTCAACACAACATCCCATGGAACTAGTGTTCTGTCAGGATTCACTTTGGGAAACCCGGTTTTAGAGCATCAAGCTGGCCTTCTGCTTAATCAACTTTACTAATTTAAATTGGAGAATATGTTGTAAATAATCCACCAGGCCTTTGTAGAGAGCATCATAATCTAGAGTTTCGTGGATGGCGTCAGTTTCTATGTAAATTGGAATTTCTTTTGGCTCTTAAGCAACTTGCTAATTTGGGGCTTGAAGCAGGCATTCTCTGTTACATTCTTCCCTGGCGCATGGAGCAAAAGGTTTTCAGAGTGTGTCCTGTTGATCTGTTACTTGTAGCTTTTACAAATGCTTAATTTTCTCCCAACACTGAACCTCACTTACCTGCTTGACTTGTATTAAGGCAGCCAAAGTGAACTGCTTCATACTCTCTCTCTCTCTCTCTCTCTACTGAATCCAGTTCCAGGCCCTCCGGAGCTAGGACACAGCCTCGATTAATTACACTAAGCCTCCTTGAGCTGATTTCCCTCTCTGTAGTCAAGTGACATCCCCAGAACACAACGTCCCATGTGATCAAGCTGCTTCAGTGCCATAGACTCCCAACTCCCCAAATTCAGAAAGCTGCAGTGTCTCCATCATCAATGTGATTCAGCAAGGACCTAGCATAATAAAGTCTTAGCTCCAAAATGCTAAGTTTTGCCAGAGCATATGGGATTATAAAAGCAAATGTGAATTCTGCATAATATTATGTCACATTATCGGGTACATTTTTTAAAAAGGCAACACCCACAGGTCTGAACAAGTTCAGTTTTCTGTGAATTCTACAAGCACTAAGACGTGCTTACTTGGCACTTTTTTGTTATATCAGCACAGTGCCTGGGGAAGAATCGTGTCTCATGTTGCTATACCATTATTAGGGCCTACCTTTGCGAACAGTCTCCCCACTTGCTAAAGGACTTCCGACTCTGCACGAGAGTTCTCAGTTCACGTTCTTCTTCTGTGACGGGCAGAGAGGAGCTTCTGTGAGTACAATGATGCAACTCAATCCTCCTTGGGAATTCAATATGCTGTACCATTGATGCCCAACCCCGCACGCTTTTTATAATCATAGCCATCATCTTTTTATTATGTCTTGGACTTGAGGAGGCCTGAAAGCAGATGTAACTCATGATGACCTGCCTTCAATGGGAGAATGAACCAGGTGGCTAATTGTCTCTAAAACAAATACACTGATAATTAGCAGGAGAGCACAATGCAACAGAAGCCTAACCACCAACCTTTATTTAAGTTAAGCAAATGGGTGAGCAAATGATGCAGCTGCACCGCACTTTGACAAGTTAATAAGGGAGCCATACTTCATCTCGTCAGCCACACTAGCCAAAGCATGCCCTCAGGACTTGGTATCAATGATGCTGAAACTGTGAACTTGGGAAATTGTCAATGCTCACAGTGGAAAACCCTTGTCTGAGTACTTTGTGGAGCCAAAGCTTAAGGTGCGGGGTTTTCTCCCCTGTAAAATGCTGGGGTCAAAGCCAAGACAAAAGTAAGACTGTGAGATCTCACCCATATACACGCTGGAAGTGCCAATAATTGCGACCCTCTAAGAGTGCCGATTTAGTGACAGCATCATTGCAAATTTCATTTTTCTAGGGTTTCAGTTGTTCGATTTGGATTGGCTAACAAACATCTAGATCAGGGTTCAGCAAACTTTATCTGTAAATGGCCAAATAGTTTAGTTATTAGAGGCTCTGTGGGCCTTGTGGTCTCTGTGGAAATTACCTAGCCCTGCCATTTTAGCACTGAAGTAACCATAGACAAGTCATAAATTAGTCTAACTGTAGTCCAGTAAAACTTTACTTATGGACACAAATTAAATTTCATATAATTTTCACACCAAAAATATTCTTCCTTTTTTTTAAAAGCATTTATAAATGTAGGAACAATCCTTATTTATGAGCCATACAAAAACAGACTGGGTTTGACTGGTGGGCTCTAGTTTGCTGACCCCTGGCCTAGATTAATTAACAGAGCTGGAGTTAAGGTTTCAGAGATAACATGGGGTTTTTCTCTCTCTGGCTTTCTGCTTATCTGTTTTTTAGCTGTACAAGGGAATTCATTTCTTAAGGGACCTAGAATCAAGGCCACGGGAAAGGGATATTCAAATTACTTGATCTAATAAATGCATATTGGTCATCTGCTATATAAGTCGCAGGTCCTGAAGGACACAGACCCTGAAGAAGGTTATAATTCAGAGTTCCATTTAGAAATGGATCAGCCTCGGGACTCAGAGAAAGAGATGCTTTCCTCGATGATTTGTCAATAAGGATTAAAATACACTGACTCTTTAGCCCAGACACTTCATTTCTGAGAATTTATCCTAAAGAAATAATTAAAATTGCTTGCAAAAATTGAAGAACAACAGCAAGGATGTTTATTATGGTATTGTTTACAAAAGCAAGAAAATTAGAAGCAACCTAAATGTCAAACAATAGAAACTTAGTTAACCAATTCATAGTAATATTCTATACAATGGATTATTATGTAGTTGTTAAAAGTATGCAGCGTAAGACTATGTATTGTCAAGGAAGGATGTTCATCTTGAGGGGGGAGGCAGGCGTGTAACAAAACAATAGAAACAAAATGATCAAATTTTTATTCTTAAAGCTGCAGCTAAACTCTAGGAGCATGTACCAAGATATGATATTACTGTTCACCACTATAGGGTGGGTTTAGGATTGGTTCTTAATTTTTTTCTTCCTCTGTATTATATTCTCTAATTATTTTTAATTCCTTCATTCATTTAGTGTATATTTATTAAGCACTTCCTATGCTCTAGGCCCCGGTTTTCTATAGTGGAAATGTTAAATCTTATAATTTTTTTTTAAAAAAACTAACATTTAAAAGAAAAGACAATCCTCAAAAGTTAGTGTAAGCATGCTTACAAGCAATTGGAGCAAGCCACATCATTGGAGACCCTGGGAAGGATGAGGGCCAGAGAGAATAAGGCCCAGGCACCTGGGAACTGGGTCTCTGAGATATCAAAACCCACATGGGTAGCAATTGCTCACCATACTGTGTGTAACTCTGTCACTCTCTCTACCATTTTTCAAAACCAACACTCGTAACCATCTCCCAACCTTTTCAATAGGCCAGTGGATGAAATGCCAAGGCATGGCAAAGATCTAGCTTAATAACACAGGCTTGTAATGTCCCTTTCTTCTGAGAGAGGGGAAAAAATGAGAGAAAGATTTGAGGAGCCAATTTATTCAACTTGGGGAAAAAACAAAACACCAATGAGTAACTTAGAGCATCCTCATCACTGTAGGGTCTAGACAGCGCTGTATTTTGGGGACTGATGTTGACATCTTTTGTCAAACATTTTATTTTAAAGCACATACAGCAAAGTACCAGAAAGGTGTTGATGGAGAAGTAGAAAAGCAAACACTTCCCATGTTTTTCCTGCAGATGTTTTTGATTCGTGGTCTTACTGAGGTATGTTATCTTTTCAGGTGCCGAGCCTAAGTATTTGTTCTTCTGACATTCAAGTACATCAGTCATTTCTTACTGCATTTAAGGTTATATCTGCCATGTGGTACAGAAAACCACTGAGATAAGAAATATTTACAGGGTTATTTGAAGATATGCAATCCTCAGACCATGGTGTATCATATATTTATTTCAGCTATGAGATTTTTATTATGAGAACTCAAGTATAGTTAACACTTGAACCCGAATACCAGAATGCATTGCTTTCAGTGAGTTCTTCTGTGAATTCAGGCAGTTGGATGTAACTTCAACTACACTGCTGCCTTCTTGAAAGCATTTTTACAAAAGACGAAAAGATGGTCTTTCAATGGAGAGGAACAAGGGGTCCAAAGGAACTGGGGAACTTCTTAAGTAGACCTGATCCTGCACCTTCCACCTTGTCTCCCTAGCTCTTCACCCCCACACGTATACAGTGTCTACTTCATTTCCCATTGATATTGGATAATCCTCCTCCAACCTCCGAAAATAATAGTTCTGGGGTGTGGCTGGCTGACAACCCAACATACAATCAAAACCATGCTGGCCAGATATGTGTACCTGCTTCCCAGCCATTGCTGATCCATCTGTCACTTTCTGTACTTTGGGTTGGGAAAAAAACATTCAGTGAGCAGAGCAAGTCTACCAAGCATGCACATGTGTACCCATTACACACACACACACACACACACACACACACACACACACACCCTCACTTGCCCTGTTTGGAGATTATGTGTGTGTATTTACCCAGAACATAAGCCAGTATTTTTCAATTTTTTTAAAAGATTTTATTTATTTATTTGAGAGAGAGAGAGAATGAGAGATAGAAAGCACGAGAGGGAAGAGGGTCAGAGGGAGAAGCAGACTCCCTGCTGAGCAGGAAGCCCGATGCGGGACTCGATCCCGGGACTCCAGGATCATGACCTGAGCTGAAGGCAGTCGCTTAACCAACTGAGCCACCCAGGCGCCCTATTTTTCAATTTTTACCTCCATTTATATATGGGTTTTTTTGTTTGTTTGTTTGTTTGTTTTCATTTCAAAGGAATCTATCTCTTCCCTGCAAAGGAAAAAAATCTGGAATGTTTTTTCTTTGCTGCCATTTGTCAAAAGACCCCCTCATCTGTACTCCAGGGTGAACCAAGTTGGGGCACAAGCATTTCCATCAGCTCTTTTGCTTTCACACACACTCAAAGGAGTAATAATAGTAGGAACAAAAGAGAAACCTGGAAACAGTTGCTTTAGTCTTTAATATAACACTTAATTTTCCCATTAATGTATGAAAATTCTCCAGAGGCTGGTTATGAGCTTTCATTGCTATTTTTATTTTTATCAATAATAATAGTGATTTTTATTGGGTACTTATTTTCCAGAGCTTTAAGAAGTTTATGCAAATCACCTTTTCATCCTCATATTATCTTTGAGGCATAGTCAAAGGGTAGATCATTTTATCCCAATTGAAAAGATAAAGAGATAATGGTAGAAATAGTCAGCACAGGAGAGGATAATTGGCCTTGAATTTGATTTGAGGTTTTGCTCTGCCCTCCTCCAACCAATTCTCTCTCCAGCCATTGCCCCCCTAGCAAACGGAGCGATCTTCTTAAAAAGTAAGTTAGGTTATGTCATTCCCCTGCTTGTCTGTGACTACAACACCTTGCCTGATCTGTCTTTGGAAACTTCTCTCATGCTTCCTTCTTCCTTCACTGTGCTGTAGTTTTACTGGCTGCCAGGGGTTAGGTACCTCAAAATCATCTCCAGAGAAGAGAATTCATGTGAGAGCCATTTATTAGAAAGTGTTTCCAGAAAAACCAGTAGGAGGATAAGGAAGTTGGCCCAGGAAAGAAAGTGAGTGGAAGAAATCAAGCAAAGTCCCAATGAGGACAACTTTGGCTTGGTTCTGCAGGGGAGGTGTGGGGAGGTGCTCCCACTGGGGCAAGGGAGCTGGGGAATTTGTACCCCGACACCCATCAGTCATCAGTAAAGGGCTGCCCTGTGAGGTATACATTCCCAGAACTTCCAGCTCTTGGGACTTGCGAAGAAAGTGAATTCTGGCCGCCTGAAGGCAGCTATCGAAGAGATGGAGGTGCTGGTACTAGGAGAGAAAGTACACTCAGAGGCTAATGAATCTGAATGGATATGAACAGGGTAGGGACAGTGTCTGCTACACTGGGCTTGTGTTCCTAAAACACTGCATGGAGCATCCTCAGGCCTCATCAAGGTCTGCTCTGCTCTGGACATCTCTTCCCCAGGCCCCCTGCATGGGTGCCTACTTTCCCTTAAGGTAATCTCCACTTCATTTTCACCTCCACTGCTCCCCTATAAATGGAGATAGAACTGTCTCTGTTTAAAGGGAGCTCTGCTATGCCCTGCTTTAGCCTTCTTAGCACTTACCACAATCAGTTGCTGTTTGCTTGCTTCCTGTCTGTCACCACTAAAACATAAGCTCCACGAGGGCAGGGATTTTGTTTGTCTTGCTCTCCACTGTATTCTGAGCCCCTAGCCCAGCTTCTAACACTCAGGAGGGACTCACTCAACTGGTGTTTCTTGAAAAAGCAAACAATTGAATCATATTTTTTTTACATACAATAGTTTCAAGTATTCTACTATGGGAAGTAATTCCTTTTAACATACTTAAAAGAAAACTCAGAAGAATAGAAAATGTTCCCATAGTATTAAAAACTGAAATGTCACAGTAATGTATTAATAAACAAAGCCAAAAGTAATTCAGGTATAATCAAAACAAAAAAAGTAGGTTAACTACAAAGGTTTCTCTCTACATTGAGTGGTGAAGTCAACAAATAGTAGAAACGAGTTTTTTAGTTTTCTAAAAATGGATTGGGGGGGAGGGTGCTTCTATTTTAATAAACCAGATTGTTTCTAAATTGGGCCTGGGAACTTCTTTCACACATAATGTGTATTTTTATATTACTTTCCCCCCTAAAAATAAGGTGTTTACCATGTAAGCTAAGCACGCTCAAGTTTTCTGCAGTACATGGATGTAAATATGGCTCTAATTCTTTCCCTCCTGCATCCAATGGGAGTTTGTAACTCCTCCCACTAGAGGCATTATTTATCTCCCCTCCTTTTGAATCGGGGTTTGCTTTTACCAATATAATAACGTCAATGTGATAATGTTCCAATTCAGATCCTAGGCCCCAAGAGACTTCCCATACTTCTGCTCTCTTTTGGAACCCTGCCACTGCCATGTGAGGAAGTCCAGACTATCCTGCTAGGGGAATAAGAGACCATATGGAGCCAAGCTGATTCATCCCCACCATGGCCAACCTAGACCAGCCAGCCCCAGCCAGCCCTCCAGCTGACCACAGGGACACGTGTGAGCCCAGCCGAGATGGGCCAAGTCCAGCCCTAATCAGTAAATCTACCCAGCAGATCCATTGACTTGTCAGGAATAATAAGTGGTTGTTATTTTAGCTACTACATTTTGAAGGGGGTTATTACACTACAGCAGCTCACTGAAACATTCTCCCAGTCATTATGCTGGAGAAGCAGGTGAAACTGAATCTCACAGCAGCTTTGGGCATTTCTGGTGTGGTGTTATTGCTGTCACAGTGGTTTTCAAGTCACTTTAAGAAGCCCTCAGGCACCTGGGTGGCTCAGTTGGTTAAGCAAATGCCTTCAGCTCAGGTCATGATCCTGGAGTCCCAGGATCAAGTCCTGCATCGAGTCCCACATGGATCCCGCATTGGGCTCCCTGCTCAGCGGGGAGTCAGCTTCTCCCTCTGACCCTCCCCCATCTCTGGCTCTCTCTCTCTCTCTCTCAAATAATAAATAAAATCTTAAAAAAAAACAGTAAAAATGTTTAAAAAAAGAAAGAAAAGAAGTCCTCTCAGAATTAGTGTAAGTGATTAACATAAAAACCAACCTCAACAGGTAAAGCTTTGTCAGAACAACAGCCCTTCAAACATCCCATAGTCTCCTGAGGCTTAAAAAATAAGAGTCTACTTTGGCCAAAAAAGACAAACACACACACATGCTAAAATAAGTAAAATTTAAGAATAATAATAAAATAAAATAAAATTCTGTATAGTCCCACTCCCTATTATGCCAATTAACCATATTTCCTAAGACTTCTATACTTTCTTCTCAATTTACAAATAACTAACTATGATTTAATAGTAAGAATGGGACTGGGCGAATCACTGTTGACTTCCTTTTCTTTTGAGTTGTGTGTGGGATTTTGTTACTTTTACCAGATCATCAGTTGTTTCATTGTCCTGTGCAAAGATAAAAATCTAGGCACCTGCCAAACCAAAAGAAAAAAAAAAAGAAGTAGAAAAGAGGAGGGGGAAGAAGGGAAACTTTGTTCAATGTAACTGATCATTGGCCTAAATGAAAAAGAATAGGGAATAAACAACCTGCTACACGTTGAGGTGTATCAGGAGGGACAGACCTTGATAGCATCTTTCAGTTGCCACAGTTACCATTTTGCAAAATGAAGTGATGAAATTATCAAATGAAATTTTGGCTGCATTTCTCAGGGGGATCCAAAACATGTTTTTTATATTGATAGCCTTCTCCTCCACATTTGGTGTAATAGTTTTAGTTCTACTTGTGCATTGTTTTAGGAAACAGCTCATTTCTGATGTATTTTTACTATGTCAAAAGCTGAGATTTTAAAAATTTGTTTTTGTTTCTCTTTGTCTTCCCCTTCCAAAGGTATGTGCCTATACATATACTGTTTATTATTCATAATTGAATCAAAATAGTTTCAGTGCTGCACAAGGAGGTTTGGAAATTCAGAGTTTACCTTCTCATGATAGGACCTCTCATTTTACTTACCAAATTTTGGGTTTGTGGCATATTGTGATTGCTAATGCACCCTGTAAGCCTTCATTTGTCCAATGTAAACCTTTAAGAATCCACCCACATGGATGAAATAATAACAGACACTCAAAATGACTCTGTCCTTGCCTCCCATGGTGGTTTTTTTTTTTTTTTCTTCAGGAATCTCTAGAATCCATTTCCCCTTTCTCTCTTACTAACTTCACTCTGGACTTTTAAGACATGTAGTTTGGGTGGGATTGACGGCACTCCCGGTACCATCCAGCCATGTATTTGCTTAAGCAAATCAGTGTATGAAGAAAGAAAGAACGAAACAAAGAAAGAAAAAAACAAAGAAAGAAAGAAAAAAAGAAAAGAAAAATCAGGGTATCCCATCTACCGTGTATTTTCTTCAACCTATCAATGTATCTCATTCACCCAGCTACAGGGATTAGTTCAGGCATGGGAGCAGGACCCAAGGCAGGCCAAACAGAGATGGAAACATGACCTAAGCGAACCAATGAGGGATGAGACATAAATCAGTTAGGGCCAGGAAGACTCCATTCCAGGATTTGTTGGAGCGTTTGTGAGCTGCTGAGAGCCATCTTTAGGCTATGAGGTGAGCCCACCTCAGGATGGACACAACCCTGAAGAAGATGGGCTAAGAAATGGAGAGAGGAAAAATAAAATGAAAACTGGATCAAAGACACAACATCTGAGCCCAAAGTAAAGCCTCACCTAAACATTCTATCAGGATTGATCAATTAAAGGAACCAATAAATGCTACTTTCTTCTTTAAACCATTTTGAGTTGGATTTGTCAACATAAAGTTTTCTAATCGAAAAATTAAAATTTCTAACAGAATTACCTAAAGATGAAATGGTAGGCCTTGGAAATTAGTGAGTGTCTCACAAAGAGTATCCAACAAGGTGGGGACAGCAGAGAAGACATTCAAGCATCAGAGGAGTGGTTTTGTTTAAAGACTACTGTCAACTCTTTTGGTCCTGAGTAGTAGATAAAAATGCATGAAGGCCGGATCAATACTAAACCTGTAACCCACCTCACCCAGATAGATAATAGGGTCCCAGACAAGGCAAGTATAGAGGACAAACTCAAGTCAAATGCTCAAATTCTCTTGAAATAAGTGGCACACCAAATTATTACCCCAGATTCTCTCTTTATTTCACTAAAAGAATATTAATCTGTGGGGAGCCAACCAGGCAAACAGAAACCACTCTAAACCCTAGACTGAGAAACCAAACAGGGACGGGAGGGCAACCCAGAGATCAGCAGCTGCAGGAAGCTAGAGACCCCCGAGGCTGTGGTTCAAAGGAGGAGGTAGTGGTACTAGAGCCCAGGGTCAAGGAGAGAGGGCCAGAAGGACAGAGGGCCTGTCCATGGGGACTGGTGCCACAGAGGGTGTTCAGCCACTGCTAGCCCTGCTGCACGAGTCAGACAGAGAGAGGAGAAATATCCTGATTTTGCCCTCCTCTAAGGCTTTAGCCCCTTGTGAGAGCCTCCAAGCCCAGCAAGGCCAAAAGCCCTCTGCTTAGGGAGCCCAGCCTGCAGTTATCAGTTCTTCTGTGATGTAGAGCAGAGAAGGAGGGCAAAGAATAAATCGGAGCCAAGGGCCAGCACAGAATCTAATCCACACTGGGTGATGATCTCCTGCAAAAGGAAGCACACCTACCTCAGTTAGCACATACTGAGAAGGGGTAAAATCATAGAATGTTCTTTGTCTCCACCCACAGTCATATTGAAGCCAACATTCAACATAGTTTGTAAAATTTCTGAGATATTTGTTAAACTTAATATTATTTCTTCAATTGGATCCTGCTGATGATTTAGAATAGAAATGTTCCACACTCCTAATCCCCCTGCTAAGAGTCTTAATCTCTTGCAGCTTTCCCACCTCACTAAATGGCAACCTCAACCTACAAGTTGTCTAGGTCAAACACTGTGACTTCTTTCTCTCTCTGCATCGTGTGGGTTAATTCTCATCCTTCACAATCATTTTTAGCCAAGCTCATGAAGTTTCACATTTGCAAAAAATGTTACATAACAGAGTCTAGTTTAGAAATAGCTTAGATCATAGTCGGAGTGAATTACTTTCAGAGTCCTATCTAAATAATCTGACCAAAGAACTCATGTTCTCTTACTCAGTTCAAACCATTTAGTCTGCTCTGTATTAATCTCACATCTTCTGATACATCCATCCACCCACCCATTCAACATTTACACTGTGTGACAAATATTTACTCTGTGTCAGGAGAAGTGCTTTGAACATGGAGTACTAGTATGGGCCAGGTACAAATGGTGAAACTGTTGTTGTTGTTTTTTTAAACCACAAAACTGTAGCTAGATCTCATAGCTTTGATAACAGTGGGTAACTATCCAAGATGAATTTGCTAGACTTGAAGCAGTCTTGTTCCCAAAAGATCTCCTTGGATTTATGACACACAGGAGTTGATGGGAGCCACTGGAGATTTGAGCAGAGGTGTGACAGGAATGGTTACCTTTTAAGAGGATCACCCTAGCTACTCTTAGTGGAGCAAGGAGAGACAAGAGAAGAGGCAAGGAGATCTTGTGGTGGTGATTCTGGTGAGAATCACACATAGAGGTATATTCAGCTTCTGGATATATTTTGAAGGCAGAGCTATTAGACTTTGCTGACAGCTGTGTGTTGGAGGTTATTTTAGAGTTTGTGTGCTGTCCCATGTGACACTGTGAACCATACAAGGAATGTGATATTTTATCCTAACACCAACACAGGGAACTCATTCAAAGGAGGTACTGAATGAAGCAGTGGCAGAATCAGATCTGCACATTAAGGTTCCCTCTGGTTTTCATATAAAGGATCAACAGAAAATACAGGGGATCCACTTAAGGCCACAGAGTTAGAGGCTAAGCCAGGGCTACAGCTCTTTGAGAATTACCACACTCCAGCAATATTACAAGGTCCCTTTCTACTCCATGAAGCCATATTTCTCTGCATATACAAGATGATTAAATGTCATATTTAATAGCATTGCATCAATATGAAGGATAGAGAAGTCACAGAGAGACTATTTTGGTTAGCAAATATTTGGACTTGGTCTTACATAAAATCTAAAACAAATCTCGAGTTTAATTTTTCCTCTTTTACAACGTTTGTATGTGTGGAATAGTTCTTTTAGAAAGAAACATTATTTCTCCAACATGTCATCTGGGGTGGCACTGGATTCTTTGGAGTACAAGAACCCTGGGTTCACTTACCTTCCACCTCAGCTGCTGGCCCACCTGGGGTGGCCAGACCCTAGGCAGGATCTAAATAGGCCATCTCACATACCGTGGGAGGAACGAAATTAAGTACAACCTCTCCGGAGAGAAAAGGCAAAATATACATTGAAAGCCTTGCGTTGCTGTGCTAGTTCACAAGAACCAACTTAATTTTTCAGGAATTTTTCAAGGTACGGGTTAAACTATTGGTAGCTTGAAATCAGCTTCAGTGGGAATATTTACACCATGGAAATTGGCAAATACTACAAATCAAGGCTGTTTTCCCCCCTGCAAGCCTGTTATTAGACACCAGCACAGCACTGCCATAAGATGTTCAAACCCTCAGTCCCAACAACTCTGAACTAAGAAATATTCAGAGAAGCACATAAATATGTATAAGAAAAGTGTCTATAGAAAAGGAAGTGGGAAATAATCTACATATCCAAGAAGGAGCAGGTTAAACAAACTGCTATGGAACCACTGAAATCCTATTTTAAGTCAACTTGATTACATGAAAAATTGTTCAGGATATAATAAGGGAAATTAAGAATACAAAACTCCATACATAGTATAAGGGAAATTCTGTGGGAAAACTATATGTAGGTATGTATGTATGTGTGTATGTGTAGAGAGAGAATTTCATTTGATTTTTTCCAGCTTTTTGAAGTGTAATTGACATATAGCTTCGTATAAGTTTAAGGTGTACAATATAATGACTTGATGTACATATGTATTGTGAAATGAATACCACAATAACTTTAATGTTTAGTTAACATCCATCACCTTATATATAGGATTTAAAAAAAACAATCTAAGTGGTATCAATGATATCTTTGGATGATGGGATCGAGTTGGCTTTTGTTTTCTTCTTTATATTTTAACTATGTTCTAAATATTCTATGATAAACATGGGTTGCATGTGTAGTCATTAAAAAAAATGCTATCAAGAAAAAAAAAATAAGATCAGAAGAACCTGGAAAATATAGGCTTAAATTTCATCATCATTTTCTATTTACTATACACGTGCTGGGCAAGATTGACACCTACCAATCAGGGATAGACTACATACTTTCTGCATCCCTAGGATAAGATAGTGACTATAGATTGAGGTGGTTCTGTGCATTTTTAGCCCTCTGAGCTCTTCAGGATGTGGCCAGTTTTATTTTTCAGAACATCACAAAGAATTGCACTTCGAACCTCGAACCCATAAAAAGCAGTGAATTAAGCATGTAATTTACCATGTACAAGTTTAGTCTCCACTTAACATCCCTTTCAAGGCCTCTCAGGAAGGAGTTTCATGTTTCTCTGTAGAAGGACTTGAGCTAGAGAGACCATCTAGGCTCCTCCTCCAGCTCACTCTCCTCATGGTAGCCTGTGATTATCTGATTTGAGTTCAGAAGAGCCTCTTTTGGAGCCAACCTGTCCAAAAGATGTGCTTTCGAATCTGCTGTCTGCCATGGGGACTGCCTCCCACTCCCTCATTATGGCAAATGCCTGTAGTTGACCAGCTGTGCCAGTGACCAGAGGTAAGTGCTGATTTCACTGATGAATGGGCAAACTCGTTGGCCACAGATCTAACCCACATTCTCCAATCACTGTTACTAGTAATCAAGGAGATCTGATTTCCCACTCTCCAGCATTTATCCATTTGTCCCACATTTGGACCGAGAAGAAAGAGATGTTGATTATTAGCCTCCTTTATATCCTAACCCTACCGCTCACTGTCTGTCTAGAGTGGACACTGCTGAAAATAAGGGTCACTTCTTAGATTCCCATTTTTGTGTCTATAGCACTAACTGTGGACATTTACACACATAGAGATGCTCTGTATGGAAGACCGGGGGTGTGAAGGAGGAGGAGGGCTGCTCAAAGGAAAGGATACAGAATGAATCTCTCTACCTGTTACCTCTTACTTTTATTTTCTATTGAATTCAGTGAGAGTGGGACCCTTCTCTCAGGCAGATTTTGGCCCATTATCCCCATTCCTGGTTTAATGGATGGCATCGCATTTGTGGCTTAAATAATTTATAGTGATCAATGGGAACTAACACAAGGTGAAATTGGGTCTCATCTGAGAAAAATCCTTAGTAATGACAGACAGGGGAGAGGTAAGGCTATCAGCTCTTAATTACATTCTGTCTTCTCTTGGCTGTCTCCTGCTTTCTCTTATCTCCCTTCTTTAATATATACTTTAAATAAAACGAAATTTTTAAATGGGAGAGATGTCTTAGTACTCAGTGTAACTTTCTGTTTCCTTGGCTGGAGTCCCCTGACTAAGTCACTCCTGAAACTCATAACACCATTTCTTCCTTCTCATCAATTGGCACCAATTAGACACCTTCTAGGTAGAGAAATAATTTGCTTAACGGCATAAGAAAATGGCCACTTCAAGCCCTTTAAGAATTTTGGTTCTCAATTACCCAGCCTTACTTCTCCTGTGAAGTGATAATTAGAGTCTAGATGATAACTGGATTACCAAGGACATCTCTCCCGACAGTCGTTTAACACCTAATCAAGTGTTAAGGTCGTAAATTATGCATTTCTCAACAGCATTCAGACCCATTTGAAAACAATTTGAAACAGTTCAAGAGTTCCTAGATGGTCTTCAGTTTTACAGGGCTATGAAGGGTCCTGCTTAAAGGAATTACCCGCTTAGAAGAATTACCCGGTTAAAGGAATTACCCACTTAAAAGACTCAACGTGTAAGGCTCTCTCAGTTCTTTAATCAGCTACAGATCATTATTTTTTTTAACTGACAATTGAGTATCCTCCTACTACATAAGAGAAAATGGAATGTTTCCCACAGTGCCAATGCGCCTCCCCAGGAGGTTCAGATAAAAAGATTCTAGAGGGAAATCTGAAACCGGAAAAACAAAACAAAACAAAACACGAGGATAGAAGGAAAAGTCATACAATTGGTTTTTCTTATGGCTTGTTCAAAACCAGACCTGAAAATTAAAAGTTCAAGACTGACAACTACAGTCTGTGTTTCTCATTTCTGACTGGGGGAGTGGGGGGAGCAGGTGGGGGTGGAGGAGGTGAAGGAAGTGTGGGGAAAGATTGAACAAGAGGGTGCCACCCTGGATGGGTCTCCCCTGAAAGAAAGCCAAGCTTCCATTATGCAGTAGGCTCTTCTGAGGGCCCTGGCCACGTTACAACAGTTCAGTCCCCCTCTACCCTCACCATCATGATTCCCGTGGCTCCCATGCCTGCAGCTCCACCAGTAACCTGAGCGAAAGTCCACCTTAAAAAAACAGCCATGACCCTCGTCTTCTATTTTACAGTGAAAGTTCCCTCATCCCCATTACTGGGTCTATCAGTCTCTCTGCCTTCCTTCTACTCCTCACAGGCAAGCATGCGATGTCTTTCAAGGCACTGGGAGTCATACACATTTATGATAGCACACTTCTTCTCTCTTTCATAACAGCAGCTACACACGCTTCTTTCTGAGTGGGACTGGGAATCTATTTACAAGCTCCGTCTCTTCCTCTTGGAGGGAAGAATGGTATAATTGGAAACATAGATTACACCATGTAATTGTACGAAGATAAGGATCCATCTTTAGTCCAGCCCAGCTCAATTAGAATATTTTTACTGCTTAATTTGATCTAAAGAGACTCACAAAAAGGAAAAAAAAATCTGCCTTCTTGGAGGAACAAAGTATGACACATATAGCTTTTTTCCCTCTCTTTCCCCTACTTCCATGTCCCACATATTGAAAAAATAAGAACCCAAAATCCAAAGTGAAGATAGCCCTTTCTCATTCCTTCTGCTGTGTTTTAGGATTTCATTCTTTGGAACTCACCAAAAGTAAAGATCCTTTTTTATTTTTTCAGTCTATTTACTAGAAGAAAAAAGAGAGAACAGAATCAGCATATGATGAAATTATGAAAAGATATGAAAGATAATTTTACCTGGGCTAAAGTAAAAAGCCTCTTACCTGATCTTCTTTCCTGGCTTTCTAAATCAAAACTTTCCATCATGGTCGCTCTCCTGCTTAAGAATCCACAATAGTCAAACTATGGAAAGTGCCTAGATGTCCATCAACAGATGAATGGATAAAGAAGATGTGGTGTATATATATACAATGGAATATTATGCAGCCATCAAAAGGAATGAAATCTTGCCATTTGCAATGACATGGATGGAACTGGAGGGTATTATGTTGAGCAAAGTAAGTCAATCAGAGAAAGACATGTATCATATGATGTCACTGATACGAGGAATTTTTAATCTCAGGAAACAAACTGAGGGTTGCTGGAGTGGTGGGGGGTGGGAGGGATGGGGTGGCTGGGTGATAGACACTGGGGAGGGTATGTGCTATGGTGAGTGCTGTGAATTGTGTAAGACTGTTGAATCACAGACCTGTACTTCTGAAACAAATAATACATTATATGTTAAAAAAAAAAAAGAAGAAGATAGCAGGAAGGGAAAAATGAAGGGGTTGATATCAGAGGGGGAGATGAACCATGAGAGACAGTGGACTCTGAGAAACAAACTGAGGGTCCTAGAGGGGAGGGGGGTGGGGGGATGGGTTAGCCTGGTGATGGGTATTAAAGAGGGCACATACTGCATGGAGCACTGGGTGTTATATGCAAACAATGAATCATGGAACACTACATCAAAAACTAATGATGTGATGTATGGTGATTAACAGAACATAAAAAAAAAAAGGAATCTATGATGGCTGCCCATGACCAGCCCAGTGAAATCCGAACACCATTCACAGACCTTCACAATCAAACTCTTACCCACCTTTCCAATTTATTCTCCGTCATTTTCCCTCAAGTAGGCACAATGCTCCCATCATCACTCCCAACTGCCAAGCAGGTATACACATTCTTACCTCTGTCTTTGGTCCCATTGTTCCCTCTGCCTCTAACTTCCTATCCCCACTCCTTGCAAAATCCTATGCACCCATCAAGAATAAACTCAAATGCTACCTCCTCTGTAGCCCTTCTTTCTGCCAGCTGTTATAAAATGAATTGTCCTGCCCCTGGGTTCACCTGTCACATTTCAATTCCTCTAGACTACTTTTATCATAGTTTTTATTTCTGTTTCCCTTGGGGAATTGTAAGTTTCCTGAGAGCAATGATTATGCCTTATAATTTTGTATACCCAATATCTCTAGTACCTGCCTGTAATAAATGTGTATTTTCTGGAAAAATATTCTAGAAAGAAATCACATTTTCTGTCTTTTATTTTAAAGGAGGTTTTAAAAGCTGTTTTAAAAAAAAGTTTCTAGATGACTTTTTATTTTGTTCATACCCAAATTTTGAAGATTGAACCTTATGGAGAGCCACTATACTAAAATTCAGAGAAATTCAAGATTTGGCCTTACAATTAATTTTCTTCTTCCTTTAGTCTTTCATATGAAGTTATGTGTGCTTAGATATATTTTTACTTGCAGGCATGTTTGATAGGGGGTCTTTTGCTCTTTGTAAATCCCCAGTGAGAGTCACATAAACAAAATGTTCCCCTCTCATTGCTATATTGACAGAAATAAATTACTGGCAAAGCAGACTCAAGTGATAATCTCCTGAATTTTGAAAGGGTTTCTATTAACAGGATGCTAAAAAGTATACGATAAATCATGACAATCACAATCACTAAAGTAGGGTATTTAACATATAAATTGTTTGATTCAAATAAAAGCAATGTCCCAGCTGAAATACAAATTAGGTATATATAGAGCTAAGTCAACAAATACATCACTCACGTGGGTAGCATTTCTATGACAAGTCCCCATTCATGCATATTCTCAAGTCAGGGGAGAATGGTCAAGGTAGAAGCCCATTCTCAAGGGGCTGAGAGCCTCCAATATGCAGGGAGATCTGCAATGTAGACACCTTCCCCAGGCCCTGCTCATTGGAGGTAGAGTTTTATACTCAGACTTTTCACACAGCTCTGAAACCTATGAATCCAAAAGACTCATCCTTTGGACACCCTGCATGAGTGCCTAGTGCTCCAGCATCTAGAGGTCTCTGTGAGCAGACAAACCAGCTGACAACCTTCCCTCTCTGCCAGATTCCACACCCGCGGTCTCAGTCTCCTGAGATCATGGAGCTTAAGGCACCTCTGAAGTCCTCTGCATCCTAAATATGATCCTGTTTTGTGTTTTGTAATAACATAAAACTATCATTAAACATGATTAACAAAATGAGGGAGAGTATATGAATCTGAATATGAGAGACAGAAACATGAGATCAAGGCTGAAGTGGCCCATAAAAGAGAGAAAAAGTAAAGCACGTGCTGAGGGCAAAGCAAAATCTAACCCGCATGGGTTATCACATGAAGATCATCACTGTTTATCACAATTGTATTTCCCCAAGACTGAAACACCAACAGCTCTCCGCACACTATGATCCTCTCCCAAAGGTTTGCTCTCCTTTATCCACCAAGAAGGAATGCCCCTAGTGACTTGATGGGGTGGGGGGTGGGGGGTTGTGACAGGGAAGACAGTCATCTTACAAAAAGGAAAAAGGGAAAATGGGACCCTTCGCTGTGTCTGCCATATGGATGATGTGCAATGATTTAAGGTGATAGACAGATAGCATTAAATAAGATGAAATCTCATAATGAGAAAGTTATTTCCAAAAGGCTCAGTTATCTTTAGAGACTTGCAGTGAGTCAGAGCTTGGTGTCAGGTTGGTACTACCAGGTCTTTAACATCTCTTAACACCTGCAGGTTTCTTTTTCTAGAAAAGAGAAAGCAGACCTCAGGCTTAGAGCATTGGCCAGTATGCCACTAGATTTATAATACCTGATGTGATGTGTCTGGTGTATTTAATTTTACAGTTATTACCTATTTGTGGCAAGTGATGCTGTCTTTCTACGCAGTATAGTCATATGGTCTTTTGTTTTAGAACAAATTATTTAACATGAAAAAATGAGTCTGTTTAATGTAAAATACAAAGTAAGTAATAGTGCAGGCTTGCAAAATTATGGTAAACAGCAGAAAGGATGAATAAAGTTTGAGAAACATCATGGTAATCATCAAAATATGAGATGATGAGACGAGAAGACCTGGGACAAAAATCCCATCTCTGCTACTTCACCAGTCCTGGGATTCTGAACAAATGCATAACCTATCTGAACCTTAGTTTTCTCATCTCTGAAATGGGAATAAAGATAATGCTGCCACACAAGATTGTGGTTGGCCAGATGAGCCAAACATTGTGGATGAGGCTGGGTAAAACAGTGGTCTGATGCTCATTACCAATTAATTTACTTGTCCACAACAGCTTTTGTACTCTGTACCATATATGGTATCTGGTCATATCTGCCTCCTCCAGGAGAGACTATAAGCTCCCTGATGGTAGCCACCATGTCTTATTGATCACTGTGTGTCTCTGTCCCTGGGGACATCACCTCCCTGTAAGACAGGTTTTATGAACACTTTTAAATTAAGTCAAATTGACTGGTTGAATGGGACGATCTGTTTGTGTTGACAATCCAACAAAGACCCTTGAGGTCAAAAGTTGCCTCCTGTGTCCCATACAATTATTAGTGTAGTAAATTCTCAGTAAAAACCCACTGGTCAGACACTGGTATATGCATCCGTGTCTGAACTACTGTGACCATCTAACTAGTCTCCTGCCTCCTCTAGTGCTGTCCCCCATCCATTGTCCATACGGCAACCACAGTGATCTTTCTAATACTCTCCCACCAAAAACCCACCCAGGATAGAATCAAAACTCCTGAACACAGCACACAAGGTCTTTTGTTATCTATCTCCTACATATACCTCTATTTTACCCCTCAGTCAGCACTCCGTCTTCCAGCCAAACTGAAAGATTCTCAGGTGCTCAGATGAGCTATGTGCTCCCACCTCAGGGACATTGCACCTGCTCTTCCTTTCCCTGGAATGCTCTTTTCTTCCCATCTCTGTACCGGGCAAGTCTACACACATCCCTCTAGATGTCTGTCACCTCATACAGAAGGCCTTCTTGCCTTCTTCTGCCCCTGGATGTCCCTCACTGGAGAATGTGTGCTTGTCCCTATCTGGGCCCTCATCCCACTTCCTAGAAATGGCCTGTTTTTCCTGTCTGTCTCCACCATAGATTGTGATCCTTTGGGATGGTGGTTCTCAAAGATAAACATTGGAACTGTGCTTACAAGGCTTCTGAAAACACAGATTCTGATCAATTAGGTCTAAGGTAGGGCCCAAGAATTAGCATTGTTAACTATCAGTGGTTCTCAAACCAGGCTGCATATCAGGAACATGAGGGAGAGGATTCATAAATTTCTACTGCCCAGACCCTACTCCTAGATTGATTAAATCAGAGCCTCTTCATGGTAGGAGCTGGGGAAGGGGGGACATTAGTATTTTTAGCTCCCCGGATGATTGCAGGGTTTATAACTCCTGCTTTAGAGTTCTCAAACTTTAATATGCACATGTGGAGATACTATTGGAAGGAAGTAGATCTGTGGTGCAGCTAAGAGTCTGCATTTCTAACAGGCTCCCAGGTGATGCTGACACCGCTATCCATGGACCATGCTTTTAAGTGAGTTTTAGAAAAAGAGCTGACCCTTACACATCCCTAGCAGCCTCTACCATATTGCTAGGAAAGGTCATTAACATCATTGAATGAACACTTGTTGCTGCTACTGACCCAGGAGCACCTATACAGAGATGACATTGCCAGTAACAGGTTTCCCTTGTGACTTTCAGTTCAGGTATCAGATTTGAATCTACTATTTGTAGTCTCTGCTCACAACACCTCAGGTGTCTGGTGGGTCTCATGTCCTTGACCATCATTAGGCTTCTTTTCAATGTTCAGTTTCTGCCACTCTGGGGGTTGACTGTGTGTCTCACTGGGATGATTTCCTTCAACAAAAGTTTACACAGTTAGTATAATGTCCGATCTTGTCAAACTTACCTCCAAATTTGGTAAAAATCTGCATAGTTATTTCACATGATGTATTTTTTTTTAGAATTCAGAAATGTAATTTTATGCATAGATGGTATTCTCATAACTTGGTAAAGCTCCTGACACGGTGTCAGTGGGCAGTGAATTTGTGGAAGGAAGGAAATAAAGGGAGGGAGGGAGGGAGGGAGGGAGGGAGGCAGGGAAAGGGAGAGAGGAGAAAGGTGGAGGGGTGGCAGTAGAGAGAAGGGACAGGGAGGCTAAAAGGGAGAAAATTTTGTCCTAGTTTCCCTTTATCTCCAGTAGCCCTGCTGGATTTCACCCTCACCAGCCTCTCCTTCCACCAAGATTTTGTTTTTATTCTCATCTGATTACAGTCATGGCCATACCTGGCATGGTGGCGCCATTCATCCCACATTCCTACAGTGTTTCAACACACATGAGCCTGCAACATCCCCCCTCCTTCCCACTGGCTTCCTTCATAACCTTGGGGATGCAGATTGGGATTGGGGTACATGATGGGCCAGCTCTGGTCTCATCTAACTCCATGTGTAGTATGAAGCTAAGCTTCTTAAAAATTTGAAATAATTGAAGGGTTATCTTCCACGAGAAACCCAATGAGGTAGTCCATTGGCCAACAGTACTGGAAAATGTTCAAATCAGTTACTAATATTTCAAATTCAAGATCTGTTCCACAAAAATTTGGATTTCCATTTCTTTCCAAAATCGGAGGATCTCACACCATGGGGCCAGCTTTGGTTGGATCTGAGTGGAGCTGTCCCCTTCAGCAGGGGCATGTATTCTTTTATTAATTTGCCACAGTCCCCACCCCTCATCATCCCGCAATACTAAAGCCAAATATAGATTGCTATTTGTCATCTTTATCTCATTTTACTTGCAATATGTCTGCCTTTCACTTAAGCATTTTCATTCACTCCCATTGCCTTCCAGCCCCCAGACACTGTTGAGCATGCAATCTGCAGACCCCACAGAGCAAATGGCCTCCCATGCACCGCTCATTGCTTTATCTTAAAACCTTGAGCTTACACTCTGTCATTAGCTGCTGATAATTCATGTCCAATGAGAAAAGTTCTCCTTGAACTAACTCTGATTCCCCAGACAGGCTTTCTGCCTGTCCTTTTTCCTGGGTAAGGCATTAGCACTTGCTATTTGCTGCTCTCATTATCTTTCGGGCTTTTTGCCTCTCCACACAGAATTTGCCCACAAGGTAAACCTGTTGCTCTCCCAAGAGATAATAATACTTAACAGGACCTTTTGTAGAGTTCCTGGACCTTTTAGGATTGAACCACACTTCGTGTACATAAAGCCCTCCATTATCACCACTATTGTTGTCATTATTATTATTTGGGATTAGGCAGCCCTCTCAGAAGTCTTGCCAGCCACAGGCAGGTGCCACCTCAGAGCCTCACCTGGCCCGGCGTGGTGACTCAGGCCGGACGCACCTGGCTGTAGGACTCTGGTTCAACCTGCTGAGTCCTGGGCTTTTGCCAGAGCAAAGACCTGCCCTGAAACATTCACACCTCTCTTGCTCTGGGCACAAAGGCTGAGTTCCAGGGAGGGCCAGAGTAAGCCCAGTCTTTCCCAGGGAACGCAATCTCCAGGCCATACTTCTAGAGAATTATTTCCACGGCAAGCCTCAAACCAGGCAGAGCTTTAGGGACAAGAATCTCTCTCTAGGAAGAAAGGGCCATACAGTAGAGGCTGGGGTCAGAGCTGGGTTCCCATCCCAACTGTCGCTCTATATGTGTGTGAGTCTCAGACAACATATTGACCTTTGCAATCTCTGGTTCTCATGTATAAAATGTGGAAATAATTCCCAACTTTATGATAATATTATGAGATTTATATGTAAATACATTGGAAAGTACATATGTAATATATATAAATACATATTTATAAGTGTAAGTGTCAGGCATACAGTAAGCCCTCTATTAACCAACAAAGACGGGGTTCCATCCCTATTCAGGCTTTACAGAACACCCAGAAGTTAACTGCTTTAGCAGTAGACCCAGAGTAAACAGACAAGATGGCCCCAGGAAGCAGTAGTGAATATAAACATCTCATCAAGAAAACAATTTCCACTCAACAGCCTTCCTGCCCCCTCCTGAATTTCTGCCTTATCATTCTCTGCCTCTCAGTGACACCTGACCAAATGTCTTCCAAGGAAACACAAGCCTTTCCCTCTTCGATACTCAGCCTATCTCTCCACTATGTGCCCGAGACAAGTTTTTCTCCAGCAAAGGGGCTGGGTTGGGGGCATCAACACTGCTCTCTAATCCCTTTATTTAGTCTTCTCCACCTGCTTCCCCCCCCCCAAAAAAAAAATATCCCAGAAACCAAACTCACATCAGCTTACCACAAGGAGAATGTTTTGAATCAGTGATTCAAAGGAAAGGGTGGACATGAGACCAGCAGAGATGGAGATGGGTCTCAAGAGAAACTGGAAGCATGAGATGGAATGCTGCCAGGACCCTCTCTCCACTTCTCATTCCCCCTTCTCTCTGCCCATCTGCCTCACTCTTTCTCACTGCAGAACAGCAAAGAAGACCGTGGCTACAGCAGCTGCACAGTTGTGCGGTCATTAGGGAGACAGTCATTAGAGAGAGACTGGCTTATATCCTTTCTGATAGCAAATTTTAAAATCCCAAGGAAGAGCTTTGAGTGGCCAGCTGTGGTCAGGAGCCCACACCTGGACTAATCAGCCTTAGCCAGTGTTCAACAAAGAGACATCAGGCTCAAAATGGAGTCACTTGTGCTAAGCCCCATGTCACCAAACCGAGACCTAATACCTAACTTAATTATAGTTTCAGGTTCCCCCTGGAGTGAGATCTTAAACCAGTCAATCTGGAATTACCTGGTCAGTTCTAGAAAGGTAGTCTGCTTGATAGACCCCTGCCGTCCATTAAAGGAAGGTGACTTTGCCACAAATAATCAGCTCCTTGCTAGTATAACTTCCGTGTCCCACCTCCTTCTGCCTATAAAAGTCTTTAATTTTGTACAGCTCTTTAGAGCTCCTCTCTGTCTGCTAGATGGGATGCTACCTGAATCATGAATCATTAAATAAAGCCAATACAAGCTTTTAAATGTATTCAGTTGAATTTTGTTCTTTTAACACCAGTGAGGGCAGAACACTGTGATTAGTGCTATTTGGTCAGAGACCCTCCCCCAGACTAACCAACTGTGTTTGTCAAAATGATGAGCTTATGTTAAAACATGGAAGGTCCTGTCATTAGCATGGGGCAAGGGGAAAGGAAGGACAATTGCTAGGACAGGGGTAGTCCCTGTTACAGAATCCTAGAATAGAATTAAGTTCTCCATTCTAGGTTGGAGGCAACCTTTCTAGGTTGCCAGACTTTGAGTTCTCAAGGACAGAAATGAGGTTAGTGCATCTGTGAATCCTGGCCATGGCAAACATGCAAGAAATGTTTGTGGAACGGAACTTGAAATGCCTCTGACAACTTTTAAAGCTGTGTGTCCATCTTAGATCCTCTGTGTCCAGAAAAGAACCAAAAGTAGCTGCAGAGATAAAGATCCTACTCTGCCTGAAGAATTTTCTAACAAAGAGAATGGCCTGAAAATGTAAGCAGGGGCCTCAGGAAGTTGAGTGTCCCTTTCATTGGTGGTCTTCGAGCCCAAGCAAATGATCACATGTCAAGGAAATTGAGAAAGATATTCATGTACTAACCTAGATACCTTTCCCAATATTATGATATTATGATTCTGTGAACTCAACCACGGAAGACAAACTTAGACCAGGCATCCCAAAACACCACGGAAAGGAGAAATAACCACAGCAATACAGCCAAAGCTTCTGCTGACCACATATGAACATACACCTCGATGTGACGCTGGTTTTTCCTCTCTGAGTGATGCCGGCCACTGAAGATGAATCAAAGCACACCCTTACTGCCACATCAGTGCCTGTCTGTTTGCAGACCAAAATATGCCCAACTCAGAATCTCCTAATTATTTCATCCTAAGATATAAGACGTCATTTAACCACATCCCGAGTACAGTCAATAAATTGAAACTGTAAGCTATTTGGGCATCATTTCTTTTTTTTTTTTTTTGACTTAAAGATTTATTCATTTCATTTTGGTGAGAATATTTAAGTTCCTACTCTTAGTAAATTTCAATTATACAATTTTATCAACTATAGTCACCATAGTATACATTAGATTCTCAGACCTTATTTATCTTCTAACTGAAAGTTTGTCCCCTTTTACCAACCTCTCCCTAATCGCTTCATCCCTCAGCCTCTAGCAACCACTTTTCTACTCTCTGTTTCTATGAGTTTGACTTTTTCTTTTTTTTTTAGATTCCACATATAAGTGATACCATGCAGTATTTGTCTTTCTCTGTCTGACTTACTTCACTTAGCATAATGCCCTCCAGGTTCATCCATGTTGTCACAAATGGTGGGATTTCCTTCTTTCTCATGGCTGAGTAATACTTCATTGTATACATATTCCACATGTTCTTTATCCATTCATTCCTTATTGGACCCTTACATTGTTTGCATATCTTGGCCACTGTGAATAATACCGCAGTGAACATGGGAATGCAGATATCTCTTTGCTATCTTCTTTTCATTTCCTTTGATTATATACCCAGAAGTAGAATAGCTGGATCATAGGGTAGTTCTATTTTTAATTTCTTGAGGAACCTCCAAACTCTTTTCCACAGTGGCTGCACAAATTTACATTCCCACCAACAGTGCACGAGGGTTCCCTTTTCTCTACATTCTTTCCAACACTTGTTATTTCTTGTCTTTTTGATAATAGCTATCTTAATAAGTATGAGCTGATATCTCACTGTGGTTTTGACTTCTATTTCCATGATGATTAGTGATGGTGAGTACCTTTTGATGTACCTGTTGGCCATTTGTATGTCTTCCTCAGAGAAATATCCATTCAAATCTTATGCCTCCTTTTTAATTGGATTATTTGGTGTTTTGTTACTGAGTTGTATGAGTTTTGGCATTATTTCTAATCTGTTTTTTATCCATCCCTCTGATAAATTGGAATCCTGGATTTGTATAAGCATTTTCAATGTCTTATTTTCCTCACACAAAGTTCTGCATACTTGAGAGATTTCCTTGAAAGGGTTTTTTTTAATGTCACTTACATCTCAAAAAAGCTGTTTTAAAAAGTCAAAAAAAAAAAAAGAGGCTTTCCTTAATCACCAACCATTTTAGAGGGACATGTGATGAATGAGACCAGCATCACCCCCTTAATGAGGGCCTACCTGGGAAATCCTGGGCAGGTACAAGAAGGAAGGGTACTTTGGATATCTTACCAGAGGCAGGGGCTATCAGTTCTCAGAGAGGAGCTGTATTGGCATGCTGAAGCCTGATCATACTAGCTTATGAAAGCTAATTGTTAAATTTGCAGGAATTGCATGAGTCCGTTGTTAAACCACTGGTACCTTGAAATCAGTCCTGATGAGGGTATTTACACCTCAGAAATTGACAAATGCCACAAATTAGTCTTCCCGGACCCTCACTCTCTCCTCACCCTTACTTTGCTAGCACACCACTGATTAGCTGCAACTAATCAACTCTTGTCATTGACTTTTTGCCAAATGATAGGACTGATTCTGGCACAGATACTTACCTAAACCATTTCATTCTGCTCATGATTTCATAGGGGAGCAATATTAATATTAACATTTAGATCAGGTTTCTTCTAAGTTCCTACTGATACATTGTAGTGGACACAAATAAGTAGTGTTGTGTCCCAGTTGTCTTATATTCCTCCTAGAACTCTGATAAATGAGAAAGAGAAAACGAAGAAAAGAGGCACCTATTTTAAGGCTGTAATAAATTTTTTGAACACCTGTGCACTGTTCGTGGGAATGCAAACTGGTGCAGCCACTACAGAAAACAATATGGAGGTTCCTCAAAAATTAAAAATAGAACTACCCTTTGATCCAGCAATCCCTCTTCTGGGTATACATCCAAAGAAAATGAAAACAGAATATTGAAAAGAAATATTGAATATTGAATATTATTTGCACTCCCATGTTTATTGCAGCATTATTCATAAAACCAAGATATGGAAACAGGCCATCAGAAAGGAAATCCTGGAAATCCAGGAAATTCCTAAAAAAGGAAATTCTATCTGCCTTTTGCAGCATCATGGGTGAAATTTGTGGGCATTATGCTAAATGAAGTAAGTCAGAGAAAGATAAATACTGTATGATATCCCTTATTTGTGAAATAGAAACTGAGAGTAGGATGGTGGTTACCAGGGCCAGCGGTGGGGGGCAGGGAGTTGGTAGTGATGGGGAAATGTTGGTTAGGGTACAAACTTCCAGTTAGAAGATAAATAAGTTCTGGGTATTTAATGCATAGCATTGCAATTATAGTTAACAATACTGTATTATACACTTGAAAGTTGCTAAGAGAGTGGATCTTAAATGTGCTCACCACAAAAAAGAAATGGTAATTAAGTGACATGAAAGAGATGTTATCTAATGCTACAGTGGTTATGGTGATAAGCATATCACAATATACATGTATCAAATCAACACGTTGTACACCTTAAACTTGCACAATATGTCAGTTATATCTCAAAAAATCTAGAAAAATTAAAATAATTTTTTTCATGTATTCTCACAGTGTCTAATATTCCTAAGATTTGTTGAAAGAAAACTTTAAAAGAAGCAAACTATTAATGGAAGGAGCGTGAAAGGCTGATGTATGAAGTTGGACATGTTAGTTCTTGTGAGCCTCGGTTAACTTAAGTGGATCTTTCTGGGTTGTTTAAGATGGGGAAAAAAATGTGTGAAGGGGTGCCTGGGTGGCTTAGTGGGTAGGCATCTGACTCTTGATTTCTGCTCATGTCATGACCTCAGGGTTGTGGGATCAAGCCCCATGTCGGACTCCACACTCAACAGAGAGTCTGCTTGAGATTCTCTTCTGCTCCGTCTCCCATTGCCCCCACCCCACTCACTCTCTCTTTCTCTCTCTCTCTCAAATAAATAAATAAACCCTTTTAAAAGAGGAAAAAATGTATGAAAAGGGGCATATAGCAGTCAACCAATATTTGGACTTTTAAAAGTACATTTTCTGGGATTCTTTTTCCATCTCACACAGATGAATACTTAGTGTCTCCCATATTTTAATAGAAACAACAAAAACAAAAGGAAGATTTGCAGAAGCAGTGTACGATCTACTTTGTAGCTTCTCCTCACCACCCAATAAAAAAATAATTCTGATCAAATTCTACAAATTCTTTTCCTGAAACAATCTGTTGTTCAGGAAAGGCCAGGTTAAATGAACACGTCAGTAACCTCGACTTAAAGGTGTTTGAAGAGTTAACACTCTGAACCCGTACTGAGACTTCAGAGATGGGAATCAGAAGTTCCTGGTGGTCCTCTGTAGCTGTACAGATAGAAACCCAGAATTTAGTGGAAACCCAAGTCAGCTCTCATGAGAATTCTGTCTCTTTCTCACCACACAGAGCCTACAATATGAGAGCCCTTAAAAGATGGTGGGATCTTGAAGCCCATCTGCTCAATAAGCTGCAGACATAGGCGAGACATGTTGAGACTATTATTAGAGAAAGTTTTACTGTTTAAAATTCATCAGGGTACAGGAGGCCTTGTGGGAACTGAGGGAATGGAACGGGACATTCTCATATCCCAGAATGTCACTTCAGATTCTTTGCTGGTCACAGCATTATCAGATCTTCAAAACATGTAAGAGCCTTGCATTAAAGCTCCCTGGATGGATTTGGGAACATGTAGTTCAAATCCAGGGCCTCCATTCAGTGGCTTGAGTGGCCATCCGTCTCAACCCAAGGCTGTGCAAGAGGTCGCTTAGAACTTGTTCATGAACTAGCACAAAAGATAAAGCAGGGTCAAGGCCGAATACAGGTCAGAATTAAATAACATCACATAGCTGAAGAATACATCACAATACCCAGCATGTTCAAAGTACTTATTATGAGAGGTCTACTAATTTTTGGTGGAGTTAGTATCGGAGTTGAGGTTGGAGTTAGAGTAGCCTTTTGTCTTGGTATAGGTGAAATATTTGGAATCCTTTTGGTGTCTCTGAAATCCAATCGCATGTTGGATGCCAACCCACTGGTATCTAAGTAAAACCTGGCACTAATTCTCCAACTAGATTATGAATTTCTTTAGCGAAAAGACCTATATCCTAAAGTTCCTTTATCCTCACAGCATCTAGCTCTGGACTCTCCACACACACAAAAGTGCATAGTAAAAGCTTCACTTCTCTCATTTGTTCAAAATTAGAGCCGGATACTCAAAGTCTTTCACAGGTGATTTAGTGAATCAGAAAGAGGGTAGAAGAGTCTCGGGAGGGAGCCAGAAGCTCAAGCTGCCTCCAACTCCTTCAACTGCCTTGGCCCTTTATTATTGTTGTCTACATAAAAAGCTGCCATTTGTGCAAAACTACATACCAGTGGTTTCAAGTGAAATTTGAATTAACTCACAGGACTGACTGCCATCTTGAAAACCCTCATGGAAGTTCTTATACTTCAACGTCAAACTCTCACAGGTCGTTACACCTAGAGAGAATGCACAATAGAGACATTTCCCAGAAGCTGATAGATACACTGTATAAAGTTTTTCCTTCTTATCAAATTAAAGTAATAAAGATATAACTCTAAAAAAAAATAGCTATCCACAGTCTGGTCCCAATTGGTCCAATGAGTGTTGAAGTGTGATCACCTCCATGACATGTCAACTTAGCTTCTCCAGGATGAAAACACTCAAGCATTGTTGATTCTCCTTTCTCCTAAGTGCTCACCATCACTCCAGAGCAAGGAAAACCTTTAATAAATGTCATAAAAAGCAGAACAAAACCTATTCGTGGTACTAATGGACATGGGAAATTCAAAGAGATGATCATGAAATTCTGGAAGATGAGATGCTTAACGAGTGTTTCCTGGTTACAAGGTGTTGTTTATGCCAACCCAATGAGCCATCTCCTCCATATAGGGGTGCCCACAAGGTATGCCCTGAGACTTGGTGATAATTACAGAGTGGCTAGAGGCCAGAATCTCAACCTCAATTGAGTAAGAGCCAAAATTATATCACCAAGCTCCTATTAATCAGGATTAACCTCCAAGAATGCCAACCCTGGAATCTGCTTCACAAATAAGCATCTTCATGTACACTTTTAAAAGAAAACAAAACACTCATTTTCTCAGATGGAATCATCTGGCTAGGTACCTCCGGGAAAAAATGCTTTAGTCCAATCACTAAAATAAACCAGTGAACGCCCTTAAAGAAGTTAGGGTGGGTCTAATGAAATGCCATCAGCCCACCTAATAAGCCTGTTCCTGAAACCTTTCTACGACTCTAATTTTTCTGGGAAATCTCTGCTTACAGCCAAGATAGGAAGCTGTTTCCATAGACAAATAGAGAATTGAGGTCCTCTGACACATATTTAGGCCAAGTAGGCACTTTTATTTCAATTACCTGTTTATTTCCAGAAAAGGAATTCTGTTCCTACTCGACTAGACCTAGGAATAAATTTTGTTTTACATGCCTTACAAAGTACCTTTGTCCAAATCATTTCCTTCTTGTCCTACTTGTAGAAAGGCTAAGAGTTAGCCTGAGGCCAGGGAATAAGGCAGAAACCTCCTTTGAGGCAAAGCTTAAGAGAATGTAAGAACCCTGAGGTCATAAATGTCACAACTAAGTTTGGAAGGTGGCAAAAATCCAGGGATGAGTCCACATCACTAGCAGGCACCTGCAATATCTTCTTTGGTTTGTCGCTTATAAGCACGGACTCCTTAGGATATCCCAGGTGATGGGAGTGCAAGCAGCAGCAGGTTTTCAGAGCTTTGAAATTTCTGAATATCTTTGAGATTTTTATTTTAATTTCCCTAAATCTTAACAATGAATCAATTCATAAGAAGATGGCCACTTGGATAAGTTGGACCTTTTAGAGGCAAAAATCCCTCCCAAAAGGATAATGACAGACCTTCAGATGGGTAGGTGAGTGTCTGTGGGTCACTACTTTGGGGAAATTGAGCTTCAGGCTTTCCATAATATAAAGAAGTTGCTTTAGAGTTTGTTATCATGAAAGGAAGCACAGTAAATCGATTTGCAAATGTTTAAATTGAACAGTTCCTGAAAATCTACTCAAAGTATTTAGATCATTGCATTTTTTTGAGAAAGAAATCTCCCAGATGGTCAGAAAGACCAAAACCTTACTTATAGAATATACCTATGGGATACAATGTAAAATATGCCCTCTAATCACAGGGGGTATGTGTGTAAATACAAATAAATATCTAAGAGTCTGCTTGATCAAAGTTACTCTTCCAAGACATTTTCTGATCTAACTTATATAAAATATATTTTATGGACACCTGACTTTTATTTTAATCTTTCATCCCAAGTATAGATGGGTTTTTACTGAGCTCCGTGTCTTTAAATTATAACTCTTCATTTTGATCAGACTTTGTAGTATACATAAATTAGCAAACATGCACAGCATCTAGCTGTTAAAAACAAGTTGTTTTAATGAAAACATAACCTGAAAATCAAGCAGTATTTTTTGGAGGGAAAAGACATTGGTTGAAATAGCAGTGTCTTATTGACATTAAAAACAGTTGACATAACTCTGCAAGGATGCTGAAATTTAACTTTTGTATGTTTTTATTATACCCAGAGTATCAAAGATAACAGAATTTATTCATAGAATGGCAGTCATTGAATTCGGTTTTCTGGTACAATTTTCTTCCCATATAAACTCATAAAAAATGTGATGGGTGAACCATTAGGAATGCTTAAAGCAGCCCCTGATGTATGCCTGCACGGAAAGAACAGATAGATTGCAAAATGTTTATGCCTTTTACATTTTTTACAGTATTAATAAGGAAACACTGTGATTACTAATCAGAAAAGACTCCAGAGTGTTGCTTGTAAAGTGCACCATTATAAAGATTTATATCTGTATCTGGGGAGTAATATGGAGCATTGATATTTTAAGGAGCTCAATTCAAAAATTTCTTTATTCAGTGAAAGCCAGGGAGAGTGAAGCATCTTTTTTCCTGTGGCAGAACTGTGTGTATTGTGGTTAGTTGATGATTTACATGGTGGGAAGAAATAGACTTAGTCCCCAAGTACTCACCAAATGCTAGAAGATGGATTACAAGGGGGCTATGCAACTTTTCAGCACCATTGTCCATCGTAATTGGAGGTGAAATGAGTGTGGGATTACCTGCTTAGTGCCGAGTCCTGCATTGGCCCCCTTCTGACCTAGGCCCCATTCTGTGTCAAGAATGTATAGTGTGAGATGCCTGGGTGGCTCAGTCATTAAGCACCTGCCTTAGGCTCAGGTCATGGTCCCAGGGTCCTGGGATCGAGCCCCGCATCGGGCTTCCAGCTCAGCGGGAAGCCTGCTTCTCCCTCTCCCACTCGCCCTGCTTGTGTTCCCTCTTTCACTGTGTCTCTCTCTGTCAAATAAATAAATAAAATCTTAAAAAAAAAAAAAAGAATGTATAGTGTGTTAGGCCCACCCAGAGGCCCCAACCCCACCAGGGCAAAACCACCCACCATTCTCTGAGACTGTTTTAGCCATCTAGAGACATCTCATAAAGCCCTGGGAAGAGCGCCTCTGTATTACTCCAAGGTACTGCCACTGACTCCTACTTGGTATCTTCTGAGCAAATGCCCAGAGAGGATCGCATTTTCTATTTTATAGTCCTAGTCGATACTCATTTTCCAAGTTTTCCAAACGATACCTAGGCAAAGCTTTACCATCAGTCCCATGACTTCCCAATCTCTAGTATAAAAGTACGACATATTAGTACTAATCTATTTTCAACCAGAATCTGTTAAAACAATCTATGCCAACCAGGATGCATTCTGCTACAAGTATCAGGATTTTTCTTGCCTCAGTCACCCTCGTCTGGAGGCCAGGAGGCCAGGCTGGTGCAGCAAATTGAGGAAGGTGTTAGGACCCAGGCTTCTTCCACCTTATCAGCATCTGTCTTCCTGCTGATAGTAGGATGACTGCTGTACCTCCAAGCATGACGTATACTCAGGCAGGAACACAAGGGAGAGGGGAAAGGCAAAGAGCAGGACTCCTTCTTTGTTCCAGACACCTTTTATATGGGAAGGGAAGCTCCTGTGACCATGCACAGCTGTAAGAAAGTCTGGGAAATCAGGTTTTGTTCGTGTTTTTTAACTGGGGACAGCAGCATACCGAATAAAGTTAAGATTCTGCAAGAATAGATGTTAGGTAACCAGTTGAGTCAGCCATATAATTTACTTTTTAAACCTCCAGAAGGAGTTGTTTCTTATAATGTCTAAAGCTGTGCAGTCCAGTCCAGTAGCCACTAGGCACATGTAGTTATTTCAGTGAATTTAAATTAAATTAAAAAATCAGCTCCTCACTCACACTCGCCACACTGAAGTCACTAACTGCATGTGCTAAGTGGCTCCCATTTTGGATAGTGCTGGCCCAGAGCCTTCTCCTCAGGAAATGGATGCCCCTGCCTTCTACATCCCATATGTTTCCATTCATAGCCATTAGGAAATGAACTTAAAACTTAAAACTCTTTTAAGTTCATTTCATCACTAGGAAATCACCCCTTATCTTAGTTAGGTTAGGTTCTTCCAAAAGCTGAGGCTAAGAAAAGCCTTGGGGGCAGGTAGTTTATATGGGAAACCTCCCACCATCACCAGAACAAAACAAACATACACAGACATGAGTGAAGGGATGGAGGAGTGAGAATAGGAAAAGGAAAGACTATAAAGATGGGTCGTTGAGGTTGCTGCTGCAGGCAGGGTGTCTCAACTCCCCTGGGACCTCTGAAGAACACAAAATGCTTCCCAGGACCCCCGTTCAAAGGAGTCTAGGGCACTAGCTCCCACAGCCCCTTGGTTGAGGTTTGCCCCTGCTGGGCTAACTCCCTTTTCCCTCCAGGCTATCTCTACATACTGGCTGAATAGGATTCCCCAGCTTTTTTTTTTTTTTTTTTTTTAAGTAAGCTCCATGCCCAGAAGTGGAGCCCAATGTGGGGCTTGAATTCACAACCCTGAGATAGAGACCTGAGCTGAGATCAAGAGTCAGACGCTTAAGCTACTGAGCCACCCAGGCGCCCCAAGTCTCCCCAGCTTTGAAGAAACATGTCAGGCATAAAAGTGGGTGGCTATGTGGCTGGAGCTGAAGGGGATCCTGTCAGAGTGCACAGCACTAGCTATCAACACTATTGCTGATATAAGGGATGAGTCTAGGAGATGGGACATAGCAACCCAGATCTGTTACACACTCCACCCTCATTGCTGCTGACTAAATTTTAGGCTTAGTTCTCTTTGTACAGGATTTTGGCCCTACTCAACCACAGGCAGCTTGAGGAGCTCTAGAGTTTACCAATAGACTTGCAGCCAATGTTAGTCACGATTACTCTTTGTATCTTTCTCTTTCTCCACTATAACTGGGATTAAGAGCTTAAGTCATTAGAAAAGAAAAGAAGAAAGAAAGAAAGAAGAAAGAAAGAAAAAGAAAGAAAGAAAGAAAGAAAGAAAGAAAGAAAGAAAGAAAGAAAAAAGGAAGGAAGGAAGGAGAGGCAGGGAAGGAGAGAGAAAGAGAGATGAAGAGAGGGAGAGAGAGGAAGGGAGGAAGAGGGAGATGGAGGGAGAGAGAGAGGGAGAGGAAGGAGAGAAAGAAAGAAAGAAAGAAAGAAAGAAAGAAAGAAAGAAAGAAAGAAAGAAAGAAAGAGAAAGAAAGAAAGAAAGAAAGAAAGAGAAAGAAAGAAAGAAAGAAAGAAAAGAAGAAAGAAGAAAGAGAAAGAAAGAAGAAAGAAGAAAGAAAGAAAAGAAAGAAAGAAAGAGAAAGAAGAAAGAAGAAAGAAAGAAGAAAGGAAAAAAGAAGAAAGAAAGAAAGAAAAGGAAAGAAAGAAGGAAGGAAGGAAGGAAGGAAGGAAGGAAGGAAGGAAGGAAGAAAGAAAGAAAGAAAGAAGAAGGAAGGCAGGAAAGAAGAAAGGAAGGAAAGAAGCAGCAGGCAGTAGCAGCAGCTGTTAAATTAATGTCACACAATGTAGCTTGTATCAGTATGTTTGGGGAATTGAATGGGGTTTTCCTGTAGGAAAAGCAAATGCCTCTCTCACAACCCAGCATTTGCCCTGATGCTGCTTCAGAGCAGACCGCTGACACAGGGCTGAGATTTGAAGGATTCCAGGCATGGCTCCTCTTCCATAATTTATCCCATCCATCCATCCACCTCAACCTGGAGGTCAACCATTAAAAAGCTCTGCTCTGGCTTTGCAACCTCAGAGTTCTCCATTAAAACCAACTGCTCCTGGAGGCGAAGGTCTGTCACCACAGAGTGGAACTGGTTTGAGGTTTGGCTTTGTGTGACAGTTGGGAGAGGACACAGAGGAGCTCAGTTTACGGAGGGGGAACTTGATCATGAAAGACCACAGAAGGCAGCAGAAGGCACAGAACTGCCTGAATCAGAGAGCTCCGTGCCCTTGCACCCTCACCTTCCCCATCTGTACCTAGAGACGGGAGCACTGATAGAAGGCACCAAAGGCAGACTTTCATTATGTTGCTCTGAGCCAAGAATAACCTTGGGTAAAATTGGCTTATTCATCCATTCAATATTTCTTGAGCACCAGGCCTGGTGCTAAACTCCAGATGCACAGTGATGACCAGAACAAAAATTGTCCAGACTTCAAGAAGCCTACAGTCCTAATAGGGAAGACTTTCAAAAATCTGGTAAATAAATGAGTAAGTAAGTACAAAGTCTAATAACTCACAAGGGAAAAGAACAAGGTCCTGTTTGACCTACCTTCTGAGGAAGTAACACTTAAACAGAGGCCTTGAAGGATGAGGTAAGGAGGAGAAAGAACATTCCAGAAAAGAGGAAGTTTATCTGAAGATCATATGGACTAGGAGAAGGGCTGGGTGTCACTAGTACAGCAGATAGGATGAGTGCATAGAGAAAGAGAGAGGCTAGGACACATAGGGCCTTACTAGACCTTCATGCCTCTTGTTTCACAATTCTAGAACAAAATCCCACATTCCCAGTTCTTCATTTGTACTTGGGTAATTCCCGTGCACCTTCTCTGCCTGACAGTAATAATGACAACAAGCACTAATATCATGTGATGCCTATATGATTCATATAGGGCTTACACACTAGCATTTATTTATTTACTACTATTACTACAGTTAAATATAAAAATAATAACACTTAAGGGAAATGCCTGGACCCTTGGGTGGATTATCTCCGTTCATTCTCAACACAAGACTTTAGAGCGAGAATCACCACCCCCTATTTCACAGATGAGGAAAACAAAGCTGAACTAGGTTAAGAGTTAACCCCAAGTTTGCACTGCTAATAATGTAGGTATATCTGACTCTAAAACCCACGCTCAGAACCAGGGGTTGGCAAACTACAGCCCATGGGCCAAACACTGCCCACCACCACTTGTTTCTGTAAGTATAGTTTTTTTAGAGCTCAGCCATGCGCATTCATTTGCATCGTATCTCTGGCTGCTTTCCCACTACAATGGCAGAGTTGAGAGACTGTATGGTCCATAAGGCCTAAAATATTTACCATCTGGACATTTATGGAAAAAGTTTGCTGACACCTGCTCTAGATAGGACAAGGGCTTTTATTCAGACACTCTTGGAATCCCCTTGGGATCAATTCTCTAAAATAACAAGCATCTATGTTTAGCTGAATATTTTTTCTGAGGAAAAGGTCCATGGCTTTCATCAGATTCTCAAAAGAATTTATGGCTTTAAAAAAAAAATTAAGGGGCGCCTGGGTGGCTCAGTTGGTTAAGCGACTGCCTTCGGCTCAGGTCATGATCCTGGAGTCCCGGGATTGAGCCCCACGTCGGGCTCCCTGCTCAGTGGGAGTCTGCTTCTCCCTCTGACCCTCCTCCCTCTCATGCTCTCTGTCTCTCATTCTTTCTCTCAAGTAAATAAAATCTTAAAAATAAAATTAAATAAATAAATAATAAATAAAATTAAGAGGTCAATTGAACCAGAAGATGTTCTAGTACAGAGATTAAAATTTGTGTGGTCCCCACACCATCAGGGGAGAATGTGCTGGAAAGTTGGGAACTTCTACCTGGGAATTTGTTTGGAATGCAAATTTCTACTAAATTAGAAATCCTGGGGATGGGGTCCAGCACTCTGTGTTTAAACAAGTCCCCCAGGTCGTTCTGAAACTTGCTTAAGTGTGAGAACCTCTAAACTCACTGACTCACCTAAAGTCAAAACTCACAAGACCAAAATAATGAAAGCATTGAATGCCTACAAATGAAAACTCTTCGGTTTACCCATAATTTTTTGTATTTTATGGAGGGGGAGTGGCGTATTTAAACAGATACTTGAAGTTGTCATCTCATCCATTGGCTAGGACTGTCACTGTGGCTTTTAAAACTGAACATTTAAGTTCATCCGAGATTTGAAATTAAAGAACATTTCAGCATTTGGCTTTCTTGCCTTTCAACATTGGACTCTCATTTAGGTTGTTCAGACTGATTGTTAATGGCCAGCTAGGGTAAACCCCTCCGCAGACGCCACACTGTGAAAAACATACTAGAGACCACCATCTGGCCCATTCTTTTTTAGTGACACAAGTGACAAAATGGTCAAACATAAAAATTCACTGCCTCGGAACTAGAATTTTCCTCCAACAAACTAGCTCACTGTGGCAAGTGTGCCTATCCCAGCCACCGTCTACAAACCCATTTCTGGCCCAGACCTGGGATAACTCCACCTCATGGCCCTTCAAACCTTACCTCACACTCTACTCTCCACCGTTTGCTCACAGCAGAGCTATTTCTTTCTGGCTTCGAAATCATGACCGTTACTTCAGAGATGAAAATAAGTTTGTTGGTATTGTTGTCATTTCAGATGATAGTTTTACATGAAAATAAGATGATTCAGGAGGCTATGTCATTTTCCTTTTCTATGTTTTCTTTTAATTCTTAGGACTGCCTGATCAGAGGTGCTTTCTCTTTTATGCACTCAGGCCATTTGGGGGAAGCCTTGCCCTTGGTTTGGATGAACTCATCCACAGAGCTATCTACCTACAGATGAATGCAAAGCTAACCAGCTGCCCAGTTCAACCATAACTTCACAGCATTGTCTTCCAGCTCAGAGCCCCATGCAGGGTTTTTCATTGTCTATACCCCTCCTGCAGCGATTCCAGAAGTTTCACATAAACCTATCCTACACCTGCATAATTTAATAATTATTATATCAATATTTAATTACCCTCCACCTGCATAATTTAAATCAATTTTTTTTCTTGTTTTCTCCATTTGGAGCTCAGGGTGTATGAAGCAGGTGTGCTTCATACACCCTGGCATTTTGGCATTTTCTGGAAGATTCCCTCTATAGCATTAACAAGATCTCTCTGCCTGGAAGCAGAAGAGAAGTGTTGTGTGTGGCTCATTAGTGCAGGTAACCCTGGTCTGGTAAGGACCCTTTTGGTGGTTCAGCGGGACTTGGTCTATATTTGCCCACGACCAGCTGGAGAAAGTGCACTACGCTACTCGTTCCTTTCATTTCCTCAGTAACTTCCTACATGCTATGTTTACTCACTCCTTCCACACTGTTTTCTTCAGATACCCACTAAAATCAGTATTCCTGAAAAGACTCCATGGCTACCAAATCCCTCTTATTAGAAGAAGAATAACAGCAGATTATGATAAAAGCAAACAGTGCCAGGCACTGTTCTAATGCCTGACAGAAGTTACCTCATGTGATCTTCAGAACAAAGCTGTGAGAATTTGGGTATTATCCCCATCTCACAGCTGAGAAAACTAGGTTCAGAGTGGCTAGATAACGTGTCCAAGGTTACACAACTAGCAAATAGGGAAGCTGGGATTTGAACCACCCTGCCCCCTTGCTTAGGTCTAAAGACAATACTACTTCCTTGCATTTTGTCTTCTTTCCTTGGGCTCTTGTCACAGGCTTGGTGCACATTTTCCCCAACTGCCTTCATCCTCCTATTATCTAAAGTTCAGATCACCTGTGGTGATCTTTTTCCTCCACTGCCAGCTGTGCCCCCATTAGCACTATGTATCTCTCTACTGTCCGATGTTCCAATGATTTGTGTAGTTTTGTTGCTCCCTCTTTTATTTTTTTATTTTTTAATGATTTTATTTATTTATTAGAGAGAGAGATCGAGAGAAAGAGCACAAGCAGGGAGGGAGGGAGAAGCAGGCTCCCCACTGGGCAGGGAGCCCGATACAGGGCTCGATCCCAGGACCCTGGGATCATGACCTAAGCCGAAGGCAGACGCTTAACGACTGAGCCACCCAGGTGCCCCTTGCTCCCTCTTTTAAATTACAAGGCACCAGTCAGTTTCCATCCTTGAGTGCTTATCCCAAGGTCTTGCAGAGACCACAGGCTCCATAAACACTCATTGATCGCAATCACAGAAAAAAAGAGAGAAAGAGATCAGGAAAAACAAAAACAAAGAAAAGAGTCTCAAGCAAAAAGGAAAGAACTTTCCCTTTACCTCAGAATCCCCTTTTCTTTCCCTTCCAGCTATTCCTACTTACGGAACAAGGATGAGTTGCCACTGGAGCTGGGCCACTTTCAAGCCATGTGACCTTCACCAAGTTACCAGACTTCCCTGAACCTGTTCCCCCACTTTGAAAAAGTAAGACATGGAAAGTTTGGACTTAGGAGGCATTTATGAAAGCATGGGTTACGTAAGAAGCGCTCAACGAAGGCTAGCTTCCTTCCTCAGGACCAGGAATTGCAACTGCATGTTGAGGACATGAGCAGGCACATAGTCTGGCAGTTTCAGGTAGCTCAGCTCCATTTAAGAAGAGGGGGTGAGGGCAGCTGGGTGGCTCAGATGGTTAAGCGTCTGCCTTCGGCTCAGGTCATGATCCCAGGGCCCTGGGATCAAGTCCGGCATCGGGCTCCCTGCTCCTTGGGAGCCTGCTTCTCCCTCTGCCTCTCTCTCTCTCTCTGTCTCTCATGAATAAATAAATAAAATCTTAAAAAAAAAAAAGAAGAGGGGGTGATTTCCTGGGGCACAAAGCTATGGATATGATGTCAGTGGGGGGTTGGGTCCAGGGGCAGATTCAGATTTTGTGAGTCCTATAGCTTGTACAACTTGGGGGACTCGTTAAGCAAAAGAATATCTTACTTTTGCAAGTTTTACCAAAAGATAGAGCCACATGAACCCATTGCTGGGGCCCTCCCGGGATCTTGGAAGGGGGCTGTGCCAAGAGCTTCATTCATTTTCTGATATTTCCACCTCTGGTCAGGTCTCAAGGCAAAGTTTGCTCCCAACTTTGAAGCAGATCACATATCATACAGCTTGGTAGTTAGGGTTGGACACCAATAAATAAAGTTCAAGGAGGCCCAGATCAGTTTTTTAATCTTCCCTTTGGTCTTGCCTCAATGGAGCTTTCCCTTTCCTTTGTTCTGGAAAAGTTTCTGGGTGAATGAACCCCTTTTCCTTCACCTGTCTCCAGTCAGAGCACATCACTGCACTCACTCATCGCCTCTCTAAATTTCCAAGGGCGGCACCATTTCTTGGCTCACAGGAATCAATTTGCCTCTTTAAGATTCTACCCAAACTTGCCCCACACCTGTGGTTGTAGAAGCGGCTGGAAACCAGGAACCCGGGGTTCTGCCTCCTACTAGTGAGGGACTCACTGGACCCCCTAAGGCCAATTGCTGGGGCCTCGGAGTCTTGATTCCTCACTCTGTAAAACGGGGTGGCATACTGGGCATTTTCCTTATACCCCCACCTCCAGATATCCCATGAACTGACAGGGGATGAGAGATGAATCGGGTCATGCTTTTTAAAGCCTTGGCACTCTTGGGTGGAAATGCAATGTTTAATTACAAGAAAGATGTCTTCTCAGGCTAAGAGTTCATTTCTTTCTTTCTTTCTTTCTTTCTTTCTTTCTTTCTTTCTTTCTTTTCTTTCTTTCTTTCTTTTTTAACAAAGATTCTGGGAACAAATTTAGCTGGAGCTTGTATGTGCAGCATTCAGCACTCATGGTCTGAGAAATGTTTATCTTAGAAGAACATGCTGAAGTGTGGTTAGAATAAGGGAAGGAATAAAAGGAAAGTGAGATCATTATCATATTTACTGACACTTAAAAGGAAAAAAGGAAAGAAAGAGAGAAAGACAGAAGGTGATCCTAATGAGAGAAAACCAATAGAGAAATACAAAGATAAAAGTTTAAACTTGAACGTTTACAGAAATGTGCCACCCTGGCTTTGCCCTTTCTTGATTAATTCTTTATCATAAGTGGAATTATGATATTCTCCGACATTCACAGTTTAAAGAAGCTGGGCCCGAGGGAAGCAGGGTCACTCACGAGAGACACCATAGCTCGTTTGCAGCAGAGATGAGATGAGAGTCTAGTATCTTGACTCCCCCTGGAGAGGTCTTTCCACTACACCACACTGACTATAGAGAACAACTCAGCCTGAGAGAAAAGTCTACTGATATGCCAATTTATTAATTTCCAGTATATATAGTGCTGGTATTCTTAGAATTTTCAACCGTGAGACCTCCGAGGTCTGCTTTCAACAAATTTATTTGTAACTAACAGCATTCTTCATACAAGCTGCTAGTAACTCTTTAAACTAGAATGTTCTCATTGTGCTGTAGGCAAATGTCCCTGCCCTCTAGAGGTTGACAGTCTTAGTTGAAGAAACAGAGTGTAGGAACATCAAAAATTGACAAATAATCCAGACGAGATTAAGATTCAGCCATGAAGGGTCCTGGGCGACGCTGGAGGGGTTTGGGACTGGAGCCATCCTGGAGTCTGGAGGAAGTGGGGCTTCAGCTCGACGTGAAGAGCTAATGAACTCAGAGACAGGACCTGAGAATGCACGGCCGGAATAAGGAACTTTGCAGCCAAAGACCTGGAAATAGGAACTGTAAGATATAGGATCAGTGAGTTCTCCAGTCTGGCTCGATTTGAGACTTGGTGCACAGAAAATAGTATGCAAGGGTGGCAAGAGTTTGGGCCAGACTGGGGAAGACAAAATTACATTTGAGCTAAAGGAGAAGAGACTTTATCTGGGGGGTGAAAGGAGTCATGGAGTTTTTGGTAATGACATGATGAAACTGTTGGAATTCACCCGGCACGGTGTGCAATAAGGATTCTAGGGCAAAATATTAGTAGGAGAGAGATTAGCTGGAAAGCTTTTCAGGTACAGAGTGATCTTGAGCAGCTTACACATGCCTCCTAACTCTCAGTTGTAACCCTCCTTTAAGCAGAACTTTTCTTCAGGAATAGGGGAGAAGGAAGCTTTGACTGCATCACAAAGACCAACGTAGTTGTGTGCCCATCGGTCGGAAGTCATAGTCACTGGAAAGTTAGGGGCTGTCCAGCTTGGAAGGGCTGCCCCCTCCAAAATCCTTCTCAGGCCGTGTTAATATCCAAGGGAGAAGCTAAAATTATCACAACAGTCATGAGAATGAGGGAACTGGAATCAGAATTAGCACGACTCAAAGTCCGGCCCCAGCCTCTAGCCCCCCCACTCCCCAGCACTAACTGCTGCCTCCAGGCAGGGCCAAGAGGAAATCCACAGCCACAGTGGCTGTTTGTTCGAGCCCGGCTGGCAGTTCACCAGGGCCAGCCGGGCCACACGCACAACCACAACTGTCAGTTGAAAGAGGAGGAAGGACACCTGGGGGGCTTCAACCTTAAAATAAGATCTGTGAACTCTTGCAAAAAAAAAAAAAAAAAAAACACCCTCTGGGCGAGCTGCCTCTCATTATGTTTATATTCCTCTTGGCTTTGGACTTCTACACCCCTGCAGCTAGTGAAGTAAATGCTGGAGTGGAATATGCCTTAATGGAATGTTTTCTCTTTACTCTATGGCGTGTGCCCATGCACAGAAGAGCGAGGTACCCAGGACTTACGCAGCAAGACTAAAGAAAACGCCAGTTGGTATCTGTAGCAGGAAAAAACATTGCTCAAATTTAGTTCAGTCTCCGAATAACCAAGACATTGTTTGTGTCTTCCCTAAAATGTTGGTCTTTTACCCACCAAACTTTTGCTTAGGCTGGTGCCCCTCTGCATTCTCTCCATCTACTGACACCCTCTTTGTCTTTCAAATTCCTTCTCTGCCTGTCAGCCTTCTCCTCCAAACCTTCCCCAGGGCATGTCAGCCCACAGGGCACCTCCATAATACTGCTCAGTTAACCCCCATAATGTTAAGTTCCTACTGTACGGCCAACACTTTGCCAGATGTCAGAAAAAAAAAAAAAAAAGGTGCCTACCCCCAAGGAACTCACTGTCCCTTTGAAGACATGAACGCATGAATAGCTGGCCTTAGTAAAATGAGACCAGTGACCTAACGGGGCACGCATATTAAACATTAGCCTTCCTGCCTGCCTAGAGCCTTTGCTAAGGGAGCAGCTTAAGCTGCTATGTTCATACCATATGACCCCACTGTCCTCCAGATACAGCTGATGGACCAGTGAAGGGCAATAAAGCCAAGGATGGCCAATAGGCAGGCTATCAGGCAATCGGTAGCCTACCAAGTAGCTGGGCTTAAAGCAGTTGGCTCACACAGAGCTGAACCAATCAAATCCCGATTCTTGGGAATTTAAAATAGAAACTATGGCAAGAACGGGGCCACAATGAGCAGGACTAAAAGCTGAAAGGTTGTGAGGTAGGAGGAGGCAGACGACCATGATGGGTCTTAGTGAGCTCTGCGACAACCACGCTCTTCATTAATATTTAATGAGTGCCTACTACATGCCAGATTTTGTTGTCATTATTCCCATTTCATAGTTGAGGAATCTAGGACTTAGATGAGGTAATTCACTTTCTTTGTGTCTCAATTCAAATATGCTTTCCTTACAGAGACCACCACCTGACCCTCCTCGTCCACCCTGTCGATGTCCTTTTCAACCTTGATGCTCAAAATGTGGCCTGTGGGCCAGCAGTAGTAGCATCAATTGGGAGCTTATCAGAAATGCAGCATCTTGGCCCCACCCCAGACCTATTGAAGTATAATGTGCATTTCAACAAGATCCCCAGATGATTTGTTTCCACATTAAAGTTTGAGAAGCACTTCATATTCACTTATGTTACTTATACCACTTTATATTGCTCAGACAGTCCATAATTTTTATTAATTTTTATAGTCATTTTGAATACAGTCCTGAATAGGTAATTTTTTAAAAATAAGATTGTAGGTTCCATAAGGGCTTGGGTTTTGTTTGAACTTGACCACCTCACCTCTTTATCCTCAGAATTTAAAACACATGGTAGGCATTTCAAAAATATCAGTTGAATAAACAGAGGAATGAATGATTTTGCCCAAGATCTTACAGCTAATAAACGCTACTACTTGGGACTTCAAAACCCAGTAGGTGGTGGCTTCCTGTTTGAAGCACTCATTCCTCCAGTTTCTGAGAGGGCTGGAGGCTGGCTGATGGCAATGACCTGAGCCATTCCCTAGGAACTGCCCTCGGCAGCCCCATCCATGGTTACACCTCCTGCCCAGGACCAGCCTGCACCCAGGGACTAGTGGATGGAGGCATACCAATTCTCAGCCCCTCTTCCCTCAATTCAGGGCAACTCAGAAGGACCATCCCGGCTCCAGAGCTCCCCACTGGATGCTGAGGATTTGTGCTGTGGGCTTTGTGTTTAGCTTCTCCCTCTGCCCAGTCCTGTGTCCTTCCCTCTCAGGAATCGATCCTAAGGTCATGTCCCTCCAACTTTCTGTCCTCAAAACTCCATCTCAGAGTGTGTCTCCCAGGGAATCTTACCTGAGACCAACAGACCCATGGAGAGAGGTGGAGTCACATTGATGGTGGGCCATCTGAGCAGATCCAGGAGCTCCTGCGAAGGAGCTGCCTTGGATTATTTCCAGATTCCAGGAGGGTCAGTTCTTCCTCCTCTGGAGCTCCCAAAACATCTGTAAGTGAGCTTCTATTCCTGCAATGGAAGTGACTATGTCAGGGACGTATGAGGAGGAGTCTGTGGAAGTTCAGAGGGAGTGAGAATGATTTTAATGCAAAGGATAAGAGAGGCTTCTAATTGTGTAACTATTGCATCTGATACAAGATCAAAGCCAGGTAGCAGTATAACTCAATAAGCAGTGGACACAAAGTACACCAGTAATAAATATTTACCAGAGCATACCTTACCAGACACAGACACCGAAATACCAAAATTGACATATAAATAAAGAAAAATGACTGTTTTTCTCCTACTGAAGTCATGAATTAGCATTTGCATTTTAGCCATAAAGTGCACAATACATTCAAACTAAAATCTCAGCATTGGAAGGTGGGTGAATTGGCCTTAAGTAATATTCAAGAGGGGTTTTGGTGACTGAAGTCCTTAAAGGACCTACCACTGGATCCCATTCAATAGTCCTGAAGGCAGGGCTCCAGAGAGAAAGAAAACAGTTAAGCAGGACTGGTATCTAAATAATGTACAATATCAGCCATCTATCAGTGGATGTGCTTGTTATCTCGCCAGTGTTGGAAACACAATAGGGCTTCCCATTACCCCTCTACCCAAAATAACTAAAACCAGAAAAAATAAATAAAACACAGCTCTTAAAGCACTGGACATCAGATCACAAAGGACAATGATCCCTGAGATACAGAAAATAAATAAGGTAAGCCCAACAGTTGCTCCAGATTACTACCTGGAGAAAATTTCTAGTCCATGGTATGGGGTGGGGAACTCTGGGCAGATCCCAGTGGTCTCCCTGAGTTGAGGAGACTGGGAGTCTAGGGAAATCAGGGCAGCTACAATTCACATTATCTAATCCGAGAGGAAAGCTCTGTACAGGGAGAGAATTTCATTGATCTGCAGAGGGTCCCTCTCAAGTATTCAACTGAGGACTAATCAGTGCACATGAGATTAAGAGGAAACAGTGCCCAGTAGCAGGGAAAAATGGGCCCTGCTTGAAACACAGCTCTGATCCCATGTACCAAAGCTTAAAAGCCAGACTTAGAAGGATGGATAACTTAACCGTGTCTCAGAACAAAGCTCAGCAATACAGAAACACAAAAATATCCAGCACCCAAAAAGATAATATTCACAATGGCTGGCATTAAATTAAAAATTACCAGGCACACAAAGAAGCAGAAAATGCAACCCATCTGGGTCAATTGAAACTGACCCAGAATGACACAGATGATAGAATTAGTAGACAAGGACATTAAAACAGATAATATAACTGTATTCCAGATATTCAAGAAGCTGGAGGAAAGACTGAACATGTGAAGCAGGGGCATGGAAGGCATTTTTTTTTTTTTTAATTAAGCTTCTAGAAATGACACACAGTGGACTGAGGCATGAGGTCTGCACTTAGAATCCTCAAAAGCCTTTGTGCTCTTCCGAGAGAAATTAAAAACTCAGCCATTATTCCTCTCTTTAACCCTTCCATCCCTGAGGAGAGCCCTCTAGGGCTGCTGTTCGAGGCCCCAGTCAGCAAAAGGGGCCCCTTCAGACCTCCTATCAAGTTTGGCGCTTTGGGGTGTATAAAGTGAGACCAACTGCCACAAAGGGGCAGCAGTTCGCTTCTCATAAAGCAACCAGTGCCAGGAAGAGCAAGGGATGGGAGGCCATGGGACGTGAGTTCTGGTCCCCTCTGGCCCCCAAGCAGCTGTGTGTCTTTGGGCCAGCCCGCTAACCTCTCTGAACCCCAGTTCTTTAATCTGGAAAATAAGGATGATGATGATAATAACAATAATGCTCACTTTGTAAGATTGTTGAGGTAATTCAATTGTGTGAAATGCATCTAAAAGTTCTTTGTAAAGTCCACATATTTGTAATTACTTTCACATACCACAAAAGCCAGGAGATATGTATCAGCATCTGTGGGTATGTCACATGTTCTTCCTCAACCCCCAACCCTACCCCCAGGAATCTCTTAATCATCTTTATCTTTTTATTGCCATGCCTCTGACATTCCTTGGGGCTTCTTAGTTCATAATAAATAAGATAAGAGCAAGTAAGACATTATTTAAACAACTAAGAATGGGAGAAAAATTTTAAAAGCTTGCTATTCTTGTTCTCCATGTTGTATAACAAACCACTCTAAACTTAACGGTGTAAAACAATAACCCTTTTATTATGCTCCCCAATTCTGTGGGTAGGATTTGGACGGCACTCAGTGGGAATGCCTTGTTGCTGCCCCACCATGTCTGGGGCCCCAGCCGAGCAGACTGGAACTGTTGCAGGCTGATATCATCTGAAGGCTTCTCTCACATGTCTGCACCTGATCTGGAATGCCTTGAAAGCAAGGCTCAGCTAGGACTACTGTCCACATCATCTTCACGTGGCCATTCTGTGGGCATGGTCTTCTCATAGTATGTCTGGGTTCCAAGAAAGATCATCCAGAGAGAGTGTCTAGAGAGGAAAGTTTGTACAAGAACCAAGTGCAATGCATGGCCTTTATAGCCTAGTCTTGATAGTTCACCATTGGTAGAAGCACTTACGAACCCACCCAGATTCGAGGGAAGGGGACTTAGATCCCTTCTTAATGGGAGAAGTAGCAAAATAATTGGGGCCATATTTTAAAAGTACCAAACTTGATATCTAAATTCTGCATAGCAGAAGTAACACTGAGGCTTAGTCGAGTTTTCAGGACAAATGATGGTCAATGGCGCCATCTTTCCCTAGATTAATCTAGCCCAAGGAAACCTTATCTTCGATAGTCCATCTCTCTGGGTTATCTGGATCATCATTTACATCAATCCCTTTGCATTGTGACCGAGGATTGCAAATGTGGCGTAGTGGCAATCATGTGAAATTAGGCCTGGCTTGTTAGAAGCCTAAAATTCAAACCCTCCTACAAAATTATTAGCAGGTTGGAACCAATTTCAGAGTTGCCCTCTGACCTTAATTCAAATGACTTTAGGACACTCAAAAAAAGAAACTGTTTTTTCCTGAAGCAAAATGAAAATCTCCAAGAATTTTAACTGACAGTGTGTTTGTATTAGAATCCCTGGTCTTCAGGGGTTACTCCAAAGAAAGTCAAAGCTAATAAAACATGTGTTCTAATAAGTGACATAAGTAGAAACTAGCCTGTTTCTGCAGGTATTCAGTCTGATATTTTTCAAGTTCTATGGAAAAAATGACAAGCCTGATCTGAATCAGAAGGATCTGGGCTCAGTATTTATAGTAGCATAGGTGGGATGTGTTAGGATACAAAGTTGTCCAAAAGAGTTTGAACAGGAGCTGGAGAAAAACTCTGCCCTAGGGAACATGCCAAAGTCACCCCAAAAAGTTACGCTCAAGCTAACTGAGGAAACTGGCATAAGCTGGAATGCCAGTGTTGGGAGGCCCTGTCCATTGGGTTTGATTTGAACAAAAATACAGCCTTTGACTGAGAAAAGCAGAATCACTGAAAGGGACGTCCCTTGTAAGAAGAAACGATGCGATGCCAGGCCCCAGCATGGTGGGAGAAGTGGACAGACAACTGCCTTTCTTAGCAAAGAAGAATCATTGACACCTCCCAATTTCTTTATTTATACATGAAATGTGTGAAAGACCCATGAGTTAGAAAGACAATGGGTGGTTGGAAATGTGAACCCTAGAGCACATATATCTCCATTTGAATATGCATTGTCGACTTCTCTGGCTGTGTAACCTTGGGCAATTACCTCAGGCTCCCTTAAGCTTGAGTATCCTCATCTATAAAGTGGGGGAAAAAAATCATATTAGTTCTCTCAGTGTTCCTGACAATCTATGTAAACATTTAACAGTATAATTCATTAAAATGTATCCTTAAGTCTGTTTTTTTATCGTGTTGCATCTTTTCTTATAATTTTTCTTAGTTTCATTTTGTAAAGCTGTATGCATATTACAGAACATTTGAAAATTAGAGAAATATACACGGAAAAACAAGTCACCTGTAATCCTGCCACCCAGAGCAATTTCTGTTAACATTTTAGGATATTTCATTCAACCTTTCTGCCATGCATTTTCTCTCTCTGAGATCTCACCAAGGGTATAATTTTGCATGCTGTATTCTGCCCTTCTCATCACAGAATCAGTATTTTCCATGTAACGAAAAATCCTTCCTGAACATCCCTTTGAACGGTTGTATGGTCTTCCATTTTATATTCGTAGGACTTGCTTAACTGTAAAACAGATTTCTCTAGAACAACAAGAAGCAAGGAAGGTTCCATTCTTTTCCTGGGGAGAGAAGAGACTGGGAGTGACCTCAATGTCAGGGGCTCTTGGGGCTGCCTACAGGCTTACAACAGTGACAATCGCACACGTTTTGGGGCAAAAAAGCAATAGTAAAATATAGTTCCAGATCTGCCCACTTCAGGAATAGTGTAGTCCTAGGTTCGAGTACGGTTTTCCAGATTTCCAAGTGTGAATTCTTGCATGATTTTCTCAAAAAATATCACAACCCTATGACTTTCTCAAAGGAATCATTGCCATTTTCTGATTTTCACTTAAGTAACTCCCATCACTTCTACTTCTGAAAAGTCTTTTTTTAGAATATATAAGAAAGCATGGTGGTTGTGGTTAAAAATTGCCTTCCTGCCCATCATAAATAAGGCTATTTTCTTCTCTTTCCTGAGTGTTCTGAGAAATCAGCAGGTAATTAAGGGAAGATCTTTATTAATAAATACCGGATATACATGAATGAAGCTAGAAAGCAAATGCGGATACATTTCTGGTCACACGGTGCTGTCGCTGGGTGGACCTGCTTTCCGATTAACAATTTAAATCTTTTAAATGTCCATCTCCGTTTTGGCCACTCTTGCCTAAACATTTAATGTTCCTTAGACGGGCCTCCTGCATGTGTTATTAAAGCTCCTTGCGCTCCAGTTTGGTGTCTGTCTCCTTCCACAGGCCACCAAGACCAAACAGAAAATGCCTTGAAAAGCAAACAGTCCCTGAATTATGATACCTATTACTTTTTATTAGTAGTAAAAACAAAAAGAAGCAAGGAACAATTCTATTTATGCAGAGCAGTTAGAACATAAATAATAATAAAATGCTAAAACTATAAAACTACTTACACAATATTAATTTAATTCTAATAAAAAGTAGGTTTAGGTATTGCCTCCCTGAGAGCAAATGTGGTGCAGTTTTGCTTTCATCCAATATTTATACCCAAAAAACATTTTGGTTTAGGAAATAAAAGTAGTGATAAAAAATTACAGTCTTTGAATATTGGGCTTTGACTAGTCCCCTGCTGCCCTTTATTGTATGTTTCAGTAAAATACAGTACATCTTGCTGTTTTATTTCATTGTTTGTGGCCCGTGCAAAATCCTATTGTCCAGCTGCCCGGCATAAATGAACAACAAATCAGAAGAACCAGAGAGACACTTTAACTGATTAAACTGAATCTGGAATTTTCCTTTTACTGCTAAATTATCACCTTATTGCAATTATTTTTACACACTGTGATAATTTTTATACATTGTGATTATTTCTGCAAAATTCAGGGATATGCCAGTCAGAGGGCTTAGGCGACAGCAGTCCATCTTAAAATCTCAAGCCCAGAAAAGAGTTCAGCTTTCACATCCTACCATTGTGTCTTTTTCTCCCTAAAATTATTTAAATCAGTATCTTAGGGGAACTTGAGTAGTCAGGCCTTTTTTTTCTGTTTTAACTCAAGGCTCTTCACTTTATTTCTTTTGTAAAGTTATTTGGCCTAAGGAACTTTGTCATAAATTGAAGGAACATTCTTTGGTCACAAACAAAATGAAAGACAAAATAGAATGAAGATACAATTCACATTTTACCCAGAGAGTGATTTAGAGCTACATAAATAGGCTATAATGCATGTGAGGAATTGCAGAAAATACTAGAGCAATCAGGTTTGCAATATAAAAATTAACACATGACAGCACTTTTGCTACCTTTAAGGATCTTTAAAGGTACCTGATACCACAGAACACGGGCCATCTGAAAATGAAGGAAAAATGGTGTTTCATACCAAAATCAGAGATATTTCTTTATCAAAGCCAGGTGTATATAGACGAAACAAAAAAACAGAACTGTAACATATGGACGCACAAGTTGTGCACTGCACAACTCCTGGGGGAGCCATTCATGTAGACTGCAATGTAAATGGTGTCTTGATTAAATCTCAGTAATTTAGGGCCTTCTATTCAGGAATATGTAATTACAAGGAAGTTAGAACAAAATTGACCTTTTTTTAGGGCCTAAGATAACAAAAAATTGTTGCTGAGTGAAGGTAAATTGACAGATATGTGTTGAATCCACTATGATGGGTATTACTGGCAACAAAAGAAAAAAATAAAATTTATACATTAGAGGAGGCTACCTATAGTTGAATTGCAGGGTAATTTTTAAGGTATATAAGAGAACAATTTTGAAATGCCTCAGGAGCATTTACTATCAACTGACAATTAACATGCTGTCCCACATGTGGTCACTTTCCAGATGTAAAAATGGATCTGGCCAGAGCTCCCTCTGCCTGGTTACACTGGAGTAGCCGTTTCTTATACTTCAAAGAAAAGTAATAAGATGACATCTATTTTCAAAAACTATACTACTCAGCTTCGTCACCAATTCATACTCACCCACTTTTCACCTCACATTTGAATGAATAAGGTTAAGTGTTTCTGGGCCTGGGGTGAGGGAGCTTTTGGTGGGGGGGGGGATTGGGCAGGGTGCGAGTCGACACTTTGTTCCAATTCTTTTTTTTTTAAAGATTTTATTTATTTATTTGATAGAGAGAGAAAGCTAGAGAGGGAGCACAAGCGGGGGGGGGGTGGCAGAGGGAGAAGCAGGCTCCCTGCCAAGCAGGGCACCAGATGTGGGGCTCAATCCCAGGACCCTGGGATCATGACCTGAGCCAAAGGCAGACGCTTAATGACTGAGCCACCCAGGCGCCCCTAATTCTAACAGATATAATAGAAGAAGGTAAAAATTCAGATAGCAAACCAATGCAGGTGGCAAGTTTTTACTTCTAGGTGCCATCTCTACTGAGTTGTCAGGGTCTCTTCTTATTTAAACAGATATATATCTGGTCTTGTCACCTGCTATTTATGGGCAAATATTAAAGACATCTAAATGATTAAACCTCAAGTGATCTACTTATGTTAATATATGCTGAAGAAGGACATTTGATTCTTCTCTTTAATTACTTTGGTTTCCTTGGACTGAACAAACTTGCCTTGACTATAGCTGATGCCAACTGTTCAATTATACATTAGGGTCAACTCAAGATATATTTTGTAAGTGCAAAGCGGCTCTGTTTACTATAATTGGCAGGTCCTAATCTTTCCTCACATACCCTCATCTAGGCTTACCAGTGAGCACATGCTGTATACCCATGGCCAGGAAAATCTAGTCGCCGGTCTGTGTACACACAAACAGGCATTCAGATATTCGATCTGTCAGCTTGCGCTGAAAGTACCAACTCCTCTTTCCTGGTGAGGGATATGTCAATTATATCTCAATTTTTTAAAAAAGATAAGGATTCCTCTACAGAAAAAGGAACCCCTCCACGGGCGTATCTGTGGCATGGGAAATTGCTGGAATGCTCAGAGTGCTAAGGTGCAGACAAATGATTAACACATCTCCATAAATCACTGCAGATTTAAGATTTAAATACATACTAAAAATGGCAGGGACTCTTGGGTCTTCTATTTATAAATGCGGTCCTTCTTTTTCTTTTACTTCTCCTCCACCCCCTCCCCTTTGGATCAAAGAGAGAATTCCAACCCGACTGCAAAACAATGGTAAATGTTTGCATTGCTGAAATTCACGCTGGTGCCATCGTGGATTTAAGGCGGACTGGGCTCTATAAACAAAATAAAAAGATGGCATCCAAATGAAAATATGTAGAAAAGATACTGGGGGAAAAAATGCTTCAGAGAAGCAGTCTGGTTAGTTGTAAAATGACTTTAAATTAGGCTTTAAAAAGGATTGCTAAATCTTGACACATATATGAGCAGCTTATTATCATGCAATTGTGCAGTAGTTGCTTGATCTTGTTACTGATTCGTCACATATGAATAAATGATTAATTACCAGAAAGGCTAAAACAGAGTAGAGAGAGAGTACTGAAGCTCACCCTGAAAGAGGGTTTAAACACGTTTATTGCCCTTTAAGTGCATTTCATTAAGGCCAATTAAGGACTTTCATGTCTTATTAGAAAAATGAAGTAGATTTATGAGGTTTTCGTAGGTTGTAAATGCTGGGGCTAGCAGATACAAAACCGAGCAGAAATGGTAGTTAAGAGCTAAGAAAATATATACAAATGCTCCCAGAAAGCAAATATTTAATGGCAGTAAAAAGCCGGTTCAACATGAAGGCGATCTTTAAATAAAAGAAAGGGCATAATTTTTATTTCCTATCGTCGACTCACTATATAAACTTCAGGGTTTGCACATGGGGAAGGTTTCTCTCTGCAGTTTGGGAACCTCATTCCGGGTAGGGGCTAACCCTAAAATGGCCCAACTGCCCCTGAGTTCTTTGTCCGAACAAAAGTATACACCAATAAAAATGCTCTTTTAATCCCAGGGTGAGAAACATATTCTTGAAAGAGAGAAAGCTCAGAAGTAAATCCAGCACTGACATGGTTGTTAATAAACAAACAGAAGCGAAATTCACTTAGAGCCATGCGCCTAACTTCCCACTTTTGCGGTCCTGTCAGATGGCGTCAGAACATTAGCCCTACCAAATGGTTATTACACACCCTGGATTTCCTTGATTCGTTTTCAAGGAAGATTACCATGACAGGTTAGCAAGCATTTTCTGGTGCCCTTTTGGGAATGATTATCATCCACACCATTCTAGCCATGGGTTATCTATTTACTCAACATTCAAGCAGCTTCTTTACTGTCACACACACGTGCACACACACCACACTTAATATTTTTTCAGGAGACTGGTGCAGCTTTGTCAAATGCAGGGACGCACATTTATGAATGTTTGGTAAAATGCACATTTTTACCTTACACATCACTATGGGAAGCTTCAACTGTTTATCACATACCGTCTTGGATAAATAATTTAAAACCATATGAAACTTCTTGAAGAAAATATCAACTGAAGATGTACAGTCACAACTTTTTAAGCTCAAATCTCTCCTCCTTTTAAAAAAAATGAATATTGGCAAGTCAGTAGATTATGTCTTCTTGATTTTTTAAAAAATTCAAGAGAAGTGCCATACAGCACATGAAAGATGTCCAAAACTCACCAACAGTTTTGCAGCATACACATATTACTTTAAAATAAACGCCTCGGTTTTGCTTGCTGAAAACCCATTTGCCACCACTGAAAAGACTGAATATGGAATTTTAGCACTTCTTCAAGAGCACTGGCAAATTTTTCTGCTGAGAACCTTTAAAATGGTATTTCCAGAAGAACTAACAGAAGGAAACCAGATTAACTGTGCTGTTTTAGAAGAAAAGATGAAGAGGTGGTCAATGATATTTACAAAGGTGGAATTTGGGAAACCGAAGGTAAAGTCCTATAGGCTCATTCCCGCCAACAAATAACAACAAACACATAGATAGCAAGCAAAATATTAATTTCCTTGTCCTTAGTGTAACTCTATTTTGTTCTGTGAATTTGATTTTCCAAATAATGGCCTGGACAGAGACCTAAAGCAACTAGCCATGTATCTGTTCAGACTCTGCAAAGAATTTTATTGAACCAAAATGTGATGAGCATCTGTCCTTGGTGATTTATTCCAAACAGCAGAGATGTTATAAAATGAACACATTGCATCTCCTGCTATAAAAGAAAAACAAAATGATCTTTTAGTTAATATCCAATCAAACTTCAAGACACCTTATGAAACACAAGGATTTCATGGGATCATTTCATTCCGTTGCACCTTTCTCCAGAACACTAAAATTGGATTAACTTAAGAATTTCTAAAATGCAGAGCTAAATGTGTATACCTGGTTGGGCTTTTTGGTTTTTTGTTTTGGTTTTTTCCAGATCAACAGATGCCACTTGATTTTTATTTTTATTTTGACAACCCAAAATGCAGGCCCAGGCTAGAGTGCTAATTACCAATAAGTTCTTATTAAAAAACCAAGAGTCTTTTTCAGAAAGTTCAATACCAGCTGGTCCTTGGGGTCACTGACTTGCAAATAGGAGTGGATCCTTTTCAAGTTCAGGATTGGATACATTTTGTCAGGCGCAATAGACTATTTCTGGGAGAATTGCTACTAAAAAGGAAAAAGAAAAAAAAAAAAAAAGAGGTTGGGTTTAAAAGCCTCCAAAGATTTCTAGCATGTGAGTTTTATTCCACCAAAGAAATTTTCAGATGGCTTCAATACAGATGAATCCTGAATAGGTTAATGCCCACAGAATAAGCACGGGGACAGGCAAATTACAACTTGCACCCCCAAATATTTCCACAATAATGCAGTTCGAGATTGTCAAAAAAAAAAAAAATACAAGTTTTATCTAATCTATTCAATTTATTTTAAAGTATTCATTAAACTTAGGGAATTAAACATTTTTGTTTATATCCAACTCAGAAAAAAAAGCCTCAAATTATTAGAGTTTAGGACAAAATGAGATTTTAATATTAGGAAAAGAGAATGGTTTCTATTGAATCATAGAACTAATCTGCCAACACAAAGAGCAGGAATGAGATAAGGGAGGATTTAGCCTATTCAGGCAGAGCTGGACAATTTCAAACCCAACGTGGACTGATTTCTCTCCGAATTTTCTAAGTTGGTTGTCCATAAATCTTCATCGTTAATGAAAAAGCTGCCAGGCCTTCCCCTCTCTTTTAGGCTGTTCAAATTCTAATGAAAATCTATAGATAGAATTTTACTGGGCATGCGTGGCATACCTTGTGCATATGGTCAGGCAAAGCTTTGTGGTGACATCTCGGGGTAGATAGTTTTGAAATAGAGGGGTGACTTTAAGGAAGCAGGCACAAATCTGATCAGTCCTTGTAAAATTCAGACTGGCTTTGGAAAAACCTCTAGCCCCATTTTAAGGCAACCTGCAGTATTTCAAGGTAAAGAGTGGCAGACTGAAATAAAGGTCACAAACTACCATTTCAACAATACATATGTTTTGGTAGGGCACTCAGGGTTTTTAAAACTGGTAAGCTAAGATTTAAAAATCAGAAGATTTGATGAGATTTCTGGGCTCTTTAGAAAAAATGGAATATTGGGGCGCCTGGGTGGCTCAGTTGGCTAAGCGACTGCCTTCGGCTCAGGTCATGATCCTGGAGTCCCGGGATCGAGTCCCACATCGGGCCCCCTGCTCGGCAGGGAGTCTGTTTCTCCCTCTGACCGCCCCCCTCATGTGCTCTCTCTCATTCTCTCACTCTCAAATAAATAAATAAAATCTTTAAAATAAATAAATAAATAAATAAGAAAAAATGGAATATCTAAAACATTGGGCCACAGTTCCCTATGGCAATGGTCAGCTGGAAAGGAGAGTGCGCTCTTTCTCTGGCACCCAACCCACCCCTCCAGTCCCTATTATCTTATTACTGCCTTCTCCTCACCTATGTCTGGCCCTTGAGTTTGGACCCCAGACTCATACCTGTGACCCTTATTTCCATGCTTCTTGAAATCCTCATAAATCTTAGTTCAATTAACTGTTAACCAGAAAGAAATAAGAAATGAGAGATCCCTTATTTAGGGACTGTGACCCACTTAAAAGAGCACACTTATCATGAAGAGCACTGAATCACTATACTATACACCTGAAACTAATGTAACACTGCATATTAACTATACTGGAATTAAAATTAAAAACTGAATTTAAAAAGTTGATTACAAAAATAAAATTCTGGATAGTAACTCATCATATTTTCAATCCCTTATACCAGACATCAACAAATCATGGCCCAAGGATGAGTCAAATCCTGATGTCAAATAAAGTTTTATTGGAACACAGCCATATTCATTTGTTTACATATTGTCTAAGGCTGTTTCACACTACAATTCTGAGAGACCATATGACCTGTGAAGCATAAATATTTACTACTTGGCCTCTTACAGTAAAAGTATACCAACATGCACCCCCTTATACCGTAGATTTAGAGATGGATTCCCAATTCTAGAGCCTATGAATGACACTAAGCTTCACTTAATGACTACTGCTCCTTCCCAGTGTGCTTTGCATCTGCTAAAATCACCTACCTCAGTCAATAATTGTTTGGTTTTTAGGTGGGCGTGGCCACTGTTCCAAATTTGGAAAGTGTTGCTTTAATAGAATTATTTCCTCCATACCTTTATACCTAAGGTTTCAAATTTCCTTTGTTGCCCCCCCTCAGGAGAGTCTATTTTGATAGTAATTTATGAACTGGCTATATCTCGGCTTAACATTCCAAGGGATGAACCTGAAGTCTCTCACGCCCACTGCTTCATTTAGCAAACATTTAATTATCATATGCTCTGTTAGGCACCGTGTTGTATGTAGCTCTGAGGGTCTCAAGAGCACAGATTGTTCTGCCTCTTTAAAAGCAGTAAAGTCAATAAATATGAGCGTCAACCAATGAGATAAAAATGACATAGTTCTATAGGTTGATGGGTTGTGTTCTTCCTGCTGCCACCTACAGAAAATCTTCACACTAACCAACATCTACTTCAGTCCTACTCCATGACATATATTGTACCACGAATTTGCCATCTGACATTCACAACAATGCCATGAGATAGGTACTGTTATCCTTCCACTTTATAGAGGGGCAAACTGAGTTTTCAAGAGGTTCAGGGATTTATTCAAGTCCTGAAGCTAATAAAGACGGAACTGAGACTAGAACTCAGGTCTGTCTGACATCAAAAACCTAGCTTCCGCTGAGATTTTGTGAAGCTGGAAAGATTGCCATTGGGACAAGCTTCTTTTCCAGCTGCAGAAATCCAGCAGTAAACAATCATTCAGCTTGACAGGATTACGGATTTTGGTTTTCTGTCCAAGGTTGCTCAAATTCCCAAAAGGTCATTTAGATACTGTGCTGTGTAAAGCAAAGCATCATCTATTTAGCTGTAATTTATCCTTCCCCTCGAATAGGATCTATAATTCCAATGAACAATAGTCAGTCAGACGGAGGGCAAATACCTAAAGATTCTAGGACAAATGTCAGATGCCTCTCAGATGTAACAAGATATTCTAGAGGTGAATAGTGAATTCTAGAACACAATTCTAAATTGTGTCTGTGTATATTTAGCTTCCCTTCTAGTTGGTGAACTTCTTAAGTTGATTTTCATTTCTTAGGTAAACCTGAGTTTTCCTCTTTTCAGGGCACCATTCATGAGCTCCGTCAAGGAACAGTTGGACATATTGGCTGATCCTCCTACCCCCATCCCCTCACCAGCAAAATGTGATCCAATATTCCTAATCCAGTGGGAACTCAACTCAATGTCTATTTGTTGATAAACACAGTAAATATGCCACCTCCTGTAACCCGGAGAACACATCTCCCTTTTGTCAAAAGTCCCTGGAAAAGGAAATGAAATCATCTCTGTCATTCAGGGACAGTGGCATGACAGAAAGTCAAAGGAACTGAAAAAGAAAGAAAAGGCTTCTGGAATTTCTCAAGTTCCTGAGTTTTGGCGTTTGTTTTTGTTTTAACTTCATTCAGAAGTTGGTAAAGTCTCCCGTCTAAAATACAAGCTTTTGTATTTCATTTTACATCTTTCTACCAGAGAAGAATGTTCCCATTCCACAAGATTTCTTGCTAACAATGGCCAGTAATTTGAGAGAAAACCCCCTTTTTTAGCAGCGAAGGCACATCGTCTGAGCAGGCACCTGGGGAAGAATGTGTCATAAAGGCACATTCCTCATAATCAAGGATAATTCAAAAGGGAAACAGTGACCGAACGTCCATGGGAGCCAACAGAAGCCTAATCCTGAGCCCAGCTCTGCAGACGGGGACACAGGCTGCTGCAAAGCCAGGCAGATGCCAGGGAAGGGACCAGCCACAAACCGAACAGAAGTCCAATCCAGAGCTTGGCATCTGGGTTCTTCAGCTGCCAGCCCTGCCTTGTGAGTAGCCACAATGTTTGGCTCCTGTGCAGAAAACAACAGAGGATGAGGCTAAAGAGGTCCATGCTCTGTCCTGCCAGCAACAGGATGAGGCAGTGCCAAGAGAAGGCTGCAGTGCCATGCGGGTGCCAATGTGCCTTGGAACGGTTTTTATATTTTCTAAAGGGACAACAGAATTCCTGCAAAAAGAAAAGACCAGATCCAATGCTCAGAACCATTTCTCCCATTTTCCTTTTTCAAAAAAAAAAAAAAATGCTATTCCTGTCCACAGTCCATTTTTTCACAGGGCTAATGTGGCCAGGTCCCTTTCTGCTTCTCTTCTATGTCCCATAGCACATCAAAACCAAGCCAACAAGTTGTGTTTCACACCCGTGACTAAACTTCTGTGTTTGATTTCCCCATTATGATTTGCCTTTATCCAGTTTTCAGAAGAAATTATCAATAGAATGGGGTGGCGGATGTAGAACACAGCGGGATAGGCTGAGATACCATCTTCGTTACAAGTTGAGTGAGCCATTCTGACCCTGGGGATTTGAAGGAAGCCTTTAAAGATCCAATGATCTTTTTGTAAAGGAGTTTTTCCATGACTGTTCAACTGGGAAAACTGTGAAGAAACAGGAGCAGTAAGATGCCAGAAGAAGTGAAATACACCACCTAGACTCCATGACTTCTTGAAATATCGGAAATCAGAAAAAGGTGGGCGGAGGGGAATCCTCTTGCCCATTCATGTTAGATGTCCATTCCCATTAGAAGAAGAAAATAAAGAAGCCAGTGGAAGACACAGAGACCCTTCATCGTCTTTCGCAAATGACTGCCCAGACTTGTCAACCAGAAAAATTCAAGCACAGAATATTTTTGGTAAGAAAATACAAAATCTCTTGTCATCATAGAGAAGATATAGATTTTGTCACATCATTCCAGGCCTCATAGCAGATGAGTGATTTTGAGAGTGTTGTACGCAAGGCTTTTCATATAAAAATCAAGGACATTTTGTTTACTGATGAGGATGTTACCAGGCTCTCATTTTCCTTTTTAAAATCTAGTTCAATAGATACTAAGGTCAAACATTAAATCTTCTTAACTATTCTTACATGGCCTCTTGTATATTCATGTTTCTTTGGTGGAATAGCTGAATGATTGATAAATAAGACATAGGGACAGACCTTCAGCATCCTAAAATGCAATTCTTACAGAATTCTCAAAGAAAAAAAAAAAAAGCTCCTCAAGGTAACTCTGAATTTATCACTATTCCCTGCCACGGACCAAATGCCATACTCTACTCATTTCTTTCATTTTACTGTTCCCTTCCCATCGGTGGTGCTTGTGCAGGATGCAAAGATTATTTCTCTTTCTCAGGCTGACTTTTCCCACCCACCATTTTCAAGGCTCAGTTTAAGTAAGTTATGAAACTCTTTCAGAGACCTTTTTCTTTCCCTGGTTCTTCCATCACTCATGGTCTCTACCATGTCAGAGGTCAGGATCTGATTATATTACCTTCTCATTTAGTAGTTCTCCTGTAAGTATTATTTATACAATGGCGGTCTCCTGGAAGGAAGGGGTCATGATTTCTCGTTTCCTTTTATCTTCCAAAACACTGGGCCCAGGGCAGGGCCCTTGATAACAACTTGAAATTTTAGGAAAGATTACTTGCTTTCCAATTGAAATTTATCTCTATACGGATTTTATCTCTACAGAGATCATGAAAAATAAAGCTTTTGGCAAAACAAGCTTTACAATTCTGTCAAAAATTAATACTTTTGTGGGAATTAGTAGCACTTATGGGGTGCTAACTATGCATACAGAAGGCTGGGGTTCAAAGTAGAGTAAGGAGCTTACATTTAGAGGCCAGGATCACAGTAACAACTACTTGTGACTTGACCCCATATACTTATTATGAGAAAAGGACCCAACCACCTCAGTGGCGATCAGCACAGTCTCTAGAATCCTGCCAAATATTATTCCATAGTCCACATAATAAGATTTCTCTTTGTTTAATGGCATCGAAGTCCATTTAAACAGCATCTTTGAGGGAATGTGCCTCAAGATTTTTCTCATGAGGCATTCCCAGAGCAGCATTCACCTGAAAGTATTACTTTCCTATTCAGGGGGAAAAAAAGAAATCAAGAAAATCAATAGTAAATGCTAATTTAATGCCTGCATTGTCTGAGGACTGTCCCTTTTAAACGTGTAAAGAGTTTTTATTTTATTTTAATAATTGCATCATATTAAAAGCCAGCACCAGTCTACATAATTAATGGCTACCAACTACAACAAAGAGAACAAAAGAGAAGCCAATGGAAACTATTTTACGCACTTTCAACAATACCAACAGGAGATTAATTCAGAGAAGATATGAGTATCAATGTCATTTTATGTCAGATGTCAACATGTCAAAAATAATTGTGTTTCGTTGCAATAATAAAATAAAATCCTTTCTTTTATTTTCTTGCTTCATAAATGCACATATCATATAAAGTAAGCACTTCCAAAATGTGCCTTTCAGCTCAGAAACAACACTTACTCTTCTGGTGTAGTTTGGGTACCTGGAGGTACAAAAGATGTTAGGGGCCATTCAGCTTTTAACTGTCCATGGGAAAATGTAGCTAGGCTGTGAAGAGACTCTGAACTGGGCATTTCTCTTTCTTCTTTCCTTACTCCAGCTGTCTCCTAACCCTGACCCACCACTTAATAGTAGAGGCATTTGTTTTACCACAATTGAAGAAAAGATTTTCTTCAAAAAGTAGAGTCTCCTAACCCTCTTAGGCATTGCCACTCATAATTTTATGCATCTTTTGTTACTTGACAACACCTTTGTTTGAAGTTGAGTAGACACAGCAGCCAAAATGGCAACTGAAAGGACTGGTTCAGGGAAACCCATTAAACTCAGCCAAAACAGGGTGCTTGTACCCCGTTCATAGGACCCCTCTTTCCTCACTGATCATCCCAGTCTTTTGCAAGGGCCTTTTTAGTGAGTGAAAATGAAGCTCATATACATACTTTCACCAAGAAACAAAATGGGGCTTTAATAAAGAAAAAGTTTACTTGCTTTTCAAATTGGCCCAGTGTGGATTTTAGCTCCCTACATATCACGGGAAATAAAGCTTTAGGCAAGACAAGGATATTCACACCTCTGCCAAATATTAATATATTTTTAATGGTAAATTAACACCAAAAGTTTTATACATATTAGTGATGGTCTGACCTCCAACTGTTCACAGTCATGTCCAATCCACATACACAGAAGGAGAAAATCTGTCTGCTATGAATGTTCAATTTGTTCAATCCCCTGCCACGTCTTTTCAGCTGCTAATGGTGCTCTGTGAACAAATGATGACTTTAGTGGGAAAGGAAAACCAACAGGGATAAACTACTTAAAGTTTTTTGTAATTTAAGTAGGTCTAAACCATTATATTTACTAGAATACATATAAGTATAATTTTAAAGCCACAGTACACTCCCAGAAGTTGATAATTTTTTAAATAAAGTCTCCTGTTGCTTTGAAAGCACTGTGTCTGCCATGGCAGGGACTGAATCTTCCAACTCAAATGAACAAACATTTACTGAATGCCTACAATATGCCAGGTTCCCAAGGTTATTTCGTTTTGTTTTGTTGTTGGGTGGTGGGGAGGGAAGTGGGTTAGTGGCAGGAAGTTGCAAAAATGACATGGTCAGTGTGGCATATAGCACCCAGCCCAGTTCCATACACAAAACCTATCTGGCAATTAGAAACTACCCTGAAATCCATCAAAGTGCAAACCCAGGCCAAGTAACCAATGAGAAGATGGCCATCCTGTCAACTTTCTATATGTTCTTTCTCTAGGAAATCCTTTTTATTGCAACAGAAACAACAAAGAGACCTCAGATGAGGAAGATGGAGGCCTGAAGTCACAGCCAGTCCCATAGCAATGGGAGCCCTAGCAATGACCAAAAAAAAAAAGAGGCAATTAACTCTCTCTCTCCAGGGACACTTGAAACAAGACAAAGCCACATTTAAAGAGCCACATTTAAGTCAACTAAAATCTCAACTTTTACATTATTTGGTGTTGGAAATTGTTGGGGATTTCTGAACAGATGTTTTGTTATTATAAAATGATACATCAGGGAACTATTTCAATAATCACTATTTTTAATTCACATTTATGGAAATTTCAAAAATTATATATTTACAGAAGTAATTTTAAAAGTCATGTAACATCACACTTGGATCCAAGACCCCATCCTCCTGTGCCTCTCCTACCTAGTTCAACAGGTGCTAGTTTCCTCTCTGTCTCCCTTGCTGCCGCCTCCCTGTTCCCCCTGACTGCTTAATGTCAGGGTCACCCAGTGCTTGGACCTTGGTCTTCTTCTCTTCTCTACCCACACTCTTTCCCTGGCTTTTAAATTACCACCTCTGTGCTAATTACGTCTCAATTTATAATCTCTCCAGACTCCTGTCCTGAGCTCCAACTGCCTACTTGATATTATCACTTGTGGTCTAAATTCAACACACACAAAACTCCTGTTCTTTTCTCCTAAAACCTTCTTCATCCATGGTCTTCCTGTCAGGTGGTGACAACTCCATCCCTCCATTGTTGAAATCATCTTCTACTGTTAGCAAATCCCGTTGACTGAACCTTCAAAGTATTTCTAGAATCCAACTACTTCTCACCACCTCCACTGCCACCACCTAGTCTAAGTCACCATCATCTCTTGCCTGGATGACTGGAACTGTCTCTTCCTAGGTGTCCCTGCTCCTGGTCTTGCCCTCATGTCTGTTCTTAACACTACAGTCAGAAGAATCCTTCTAGAATGTCAGTCAGTTTATGTCCCTCCTCAGCTCAGAATCCTCCAGTTCTTCCTATCTCACTCAGAGAAAAAGCCCAAATTCTTATAATAGTCTATAAGACCCTTTAATCTGGCCTCCAGTTACCTCTCTAAATTCATCTTCTCCTCCCACCCTCTTGCTCCATTCCCACCACTCTGACTCCTTTGGACTCTAGCACTTGCTGTCCCTTCTTCCTGAAATGTTCTTCTTCCTTAGATAATCACCAAACTAGGTCTTGCATTACTTCTTTTTTCTTTTTCTTCTTCTCCTTTTTTTTTTTCTTGCTCTCATATCACTTTCTCAATAAAGCCTAATCTATTCTACTTAAAAATGCAAACTGCCCCTCCCCACTATTCTACTCTCCTTTTCCCTGTTCCGTTGAGCATATGACCTCCTAACATGCTATGTAATTTACTTATGTGGTATGTTTATTGTTTAATGTCTGTCTACACTTTCAGAATATAAGCTGCATAAGGCAGAGATATTTATTTGTTCATTTCACTTATGTGTCCTAAGCACCTGCAACAGTGTCTGGCTCATAGAAGGTACTCAACAGATTTTTTTTAATGACTTTCATTTGATAAATGTATACTGAATACCTAAATTCTCCTAGGCATTGGGCAAATGTTAATGATTCATGTCCCTGTCCTCATGGAGCTTATATCCTAGTGAGGAGAGAGATAAATTAACAAGTAAACTAATAAACAAGTTACTTTCAGATGGCAATAAATGCTATGAAAACAACCAGGGTGATGTGAGAGTTATGGAGAGCAACTTTAAATGGAATGGTCAAAGACATTTTCTCTGAAAAAATGACAGGTGGAAATCTAAATAATAAGAGGGAACCAGATTACAAAGATCTTGGGAGAGAACATTTTAGGCGGAGGTGACAGATCAATAAAAGATCTAAGGTAAGCATAACATTAAACTGTCAAGGAAAGAAAGCAAAACAACATGATTGATGAAAATCTGCACAGTGGATAGGTAGAGGATGACTTTGAGAAGTAGGAAAGGACTAGATTACATAGGCTTTGTATGCCACGTATGCCAGAATTTGAATTTTAGTCTATGTGCAACATTAACTGTCACAAAATGACAGGCCAGGCCTCAAGCCTATACATGTAGAGAGGCTGAAATCAGACCCCTACATAATAATGGGACCCTCAAAGAGGTCACACTCCCCATGAAAGGATGAATCATCAGAAAAACCTGTCTGATCTAATCTTGACTCCAAATATAAGAATAATTGCAGTAGAAATAATAGTCTCTCTAAATTTTGCAACAAACTGCCTTCAAATGTGTCTAGGAGTGAAATTTATATTAGCTGCACAACGGAAGTAGGTAGAAAAAAATACATGTATGTGTATATAGATATATCTCAGCGCAGAAAGGGAAAACAATTCTAAAATTTATTGTATCAAATAAAATAGTTTTGAATTATATAAAATTATAAGAAGTGAATAAATTCACATTCTAGTGGGAGATTTAACAAATTTATCTTAGTTATTAAAAGCTCAAAATTAGCAAGGATACAGATTTGGATGGCAAAGTTAATGGGATTGATATAATGACATATAAAGAGCCCTGCTCTAAACAATTAGAAAATAACATTGCCTGAAACACATATGGAGCATTTCAAAAATTAATACTATCTGGGCACAAAGTTTCAATGAATTTCAAAAAATATCATTATACATTCCATACTCTCTCACTAAAATATAACAAGAGGATAACTTTTTAAAACTTATTTTATAACACTTAAAATGTACTTCAAAATTACTCAGAGATCCAAGAAAAATTTAAAATACAACAAGCCAAAATAAATGAGATGTATGGCTATTTTTTACAAGTTTGTAATAGAAAAGCAGAAAGACTGAAATTTAATAAAGTGTCCAAATTAAAAGGTAAAAAAAGAAAAAGAAAATTAATGTCAATAAAGTAAAAAGAAGAAAAATATCAAATAATATAAATTAATCATTACAATTAATTAATTAAAATGGGATACTATAATAAACAGCAATACTGGACAAATATATTGGTCAAGAAAAAAGAGCACAAATAAACAATATTATAACTGAAAATAGGGTTATAGAAACTAAAACACAGAAAATAAAAAAAAAATCAGAATACCATGAACAGTAGGCTAATAATTTAAAACTTTAGTGAAATAGACAAATTCCACTAAAAATATACAACTTAATAAAACTGTCTCAAGAAGAGGTAGAAAATATCAATAATCCTATAAACCTTTTTAAACACTGTCTCTGTTTAAAAATCTTCTCCCCACGAACCACCAGGCTTTGATGGTTTTACAGGTGAATTCTGTTAAAATTTCAGGGAACAAAAATTAACTTATACAGAGAATACAAAAAGAGGGAACAGTTCCCAACTCATTTTGTGAAGCTAGTATAATCTTGATATTGAAATCATAAAAGGTCATAATAGAAAAGGAAAGTACAGGTCAATCTCATGAATATGGATGCAAAATTCTGAACAAAATATTAACAAATTGAATCCAGCTATTTAGTTTTTTTAAATGTAGTGCATCTTGACCAAGTTGGGTTTATCCCATGAGTACAAATCTGGTTTAATTCTAGAAAGTCTTATACTTCATCACACTTTAGAAAAGCATGGGGAGGTGGGGAATGTGACAATCTCAATGCAAAAAAGCATTCAAAAAAATTTAACATCAATTCATGATAAAAAATTAATAGCAAAGTAGAAAATGAAGGTAACTTTCTTAAGCAGAAAAAGAGTTTCTACAAAAGCCTACAGTTCACAAAACATAAAATAAAATATTGGAATCACTGTCTTCTTAAAGTTATAAAAAGAAACCTTCTATGGGAATCCTAGTCAGCAAAACATGAAAACAATAAAATTTTTTTAATTTAATAAAAGATACAAATTTAGAAAGCAAGAAAAGAGACTATGGTAATTAACATATGATAGGATTTTTTACATGGAAAACTCATCTACCAACAAATTATTTTAAAGCAAGCTTTAAACGAGACATTTGCTTAACATACAAAAATTAATTACATTAATAAAAATTAAGTAAAAAAATTAAATTAATTACATCAGCCAGCAACAAACATACAATGTGAATTTTAAAAAGACCACTTACATGCTGAAATATTTACAGGTAAAATAATATCTAAGATTTGCTTCAAAATAATATGGAATAGGAGAGTGTTTGGAGGTTCAAAACAAGAGAGGCCATATAAAGATAGCTGTTAAAGTTGATTGGTAAATAAACTGAATTCATTGCATTATTCTCCATATATTTGTATGCTCAAAAATTTCCATAATAAAAAAATGTTTAAGGTACTATCTACTGATAGAAGTACTAGAAGAAAACATGGGTTAATTTCTTTATAACCTGGAGTAGGAATAACTTTCTTATTTGCCCACATAAAACAAAAAACTTTCATGGCAAAAACAACAAAAAATACCATAAGTAGAGTCAAAATACAAGTGCCAAAATGGAAAAAAAGAATCTGTAACATAACACAAAGGGCAAGTTCCCTAACATGCAAAGAACTCCTAAAAGTTGAAAAAACCAGTAATCCAACAGAAAAATAGATTTTAAAAAATGCATAACATAATAATAAAAAAAACCAAAGAAGATAGAAAAAATATATATAAATAAATAAATAAATAAAAGAATGTTGTTCAAAAATATATATGTATGTATATATAAACAGGCAATTCACAGGAATGGAAAGATACTCATGGGAAGATGGAAAGATACTTTGCCTTGCTCATAAAAAGAGAAAGGCAAATTAAAACTGCACTGAAGATCCATTTCTCACCTAACGTATTAGAAAAAAGAAACAGATCATAACAACACGATCAGTTGGCAAGTCTATGGGAAATGAGCAGTCTCCCTCCCATAGTGGTGGTGGAAATGCAAAAATGGTATAACCTCATAAAGACAAATTCAACATCATTTAGCAAAATTTCATACGCATATTTGATCCAGGAATTACCACTTCTAGGATTCTACTCCAAAGACGCACTGATAAAATGCAAATAATGTAGGCACAAAGCTGTTCATTATGGTGTTATTTTCAATATCAAAAGGCTGTAAATTACCCAAAAGTCCATTATTGGAGACTGGTTGGATAAACTATGGTATATCCATACAATGTGATATAACGAGGCTGCAAAAAGGAATAGGTGTAAAAAAAAATCTCTAAATATTGATACAGAGTCATCTGCAAATATATATTGCTAAACAATAAAAACCACATGCAAAAAATTATTTATTGTATATTCTTTTTAAACTTCCATTGCTATTGTATGCTAACTATAAACATACTATTGTACAAAAGAGGGAAAGTAAATAAGATTTTTATATAGCAATTCATTTATATTTTTTGAAAAGAAACAATAAAAGGGAAAATTTTAAACTTAAAAATCTGTGGTTACCTATGAGGGCGATCAGGAGCAGGATGGGAGGACAGCACTAGGAGCCAGACTTCTGCAAACGTTTTTGCGTGTTTTGCAGATGTTTTGTTACATGGTTTTGACTTTTGAACCATATAAATTAAAAACAAAATTAAATCAAAAAGGAATAATCAATGCTTCAAAATTGAAACCAGAATAAAAAAAAAAATGGATCTAACTACCAAGTTAGTGGCATAAGTACTCATAGAAAAACTTTATTTCAACTGATGCTGAAACACTATCTTAAGTTATCTCCCTGGCAGGATGCACTCTAAAAACAAAAAAGAGTCACAAAGAAATCTAAAGTTTCACTCAATAATCTTACTGCTCATAGGAGTACTAGTATTGTTATTTTGAAACCATTGATATTATATTGAAGGATAAAGCAAATAACTGTGCCCTTATGAACCTAAAATTTTCTGTGTAAGAGGAAAATTATTTATAATCAAAGTTAAATTAAAACTGCATAAACTGAAGTTCGAATTGGAAAATCCTCATAATATTCTTTTACAAAATTACACATATTTCCTACTTCTGTCCACTTTAGGGGCATGGAGGAAATAGCCACCCAAAAGTAATAGGCACTCTTAGCACCCAGAATGAAGACTTCTACATACCAATTGCTACAGAAGGAAACAAAGCTTTTTAAAGAAATTACCGCTGTTAGTGCTAAACCAGCAAATGTACAAGATAGGCTTAGGACATCTCTTGTGCCAGAAAGGAAGAAAGACTAATGGAGTCATCTCCAAAGGACACAGGAACCAACTTGAAAGGTCTCCCACTGGACTAAGACGGGACAATCTGAGCATTAAAAGAATAATGACCTCAATAGTTGAAAGATATCAAATAGGGGCGCCTGGGTGGCTCAGCCGGTTAAGCATCTGCCTTCAGCTCAGGTCATGATACTGGAGTCTTGCGATCCACCCCGCTTGTGCTCTCTCTTTCTTGCTCCCTCTCAAATAAGTAAATAAAATCTTAAAAAAAAAAAAAAAGGAAAGGAAAGGAAAATATCAAATATATAAAAATCCATAGTTCATAATGGTATCGATAAAAACTCGTAAGTTACCATTGAAAGTTGGCTAAGACATCTACTAATTACTCTGACCATTAATTGGTAGAGTGAAAGAATCAAGTGCTGTGCTGATAATTCTCTGTTGGTCCCTCCGCTCCATTCTCTGCCCTCCCCTGCACTATCTTGTGACCCAGGAATCTGACCCTAATGAACTGCTTCACACGGGTTCCCAATCAGGTTCAGCCAGTGAGCAGCCCTGGCAGGGATGGAGATGGGAGCAGGGAGAGTTTACTATCATTCCTCCCCCTCCAGCTAAGGCCACATTTCCAACACAGGCTGTTCTTCCCTTTGGCCACAGCACCCTTCAGGTGGCCCATCTTCGATATCCAGCTTTTACCTGGTAACAACACTCTTGCCCTATACTTCTTCCAGCCGATGGGGCAACAGCAGTCCCCTAAGGTGTATATAGAAATGGCCTGAATGCAATGCAAGTGTGCCTCTAGATTCAACCCCCAGCGTACAGGAAATGTGAGTCATAGGGAACAATTTAGATGGCACAATAAAGCAAGCAGCCAAATGAAAACCGTAGGACATTCCACAGCACAAATGACCTGGATATTTTAATAAAGCAATTAAAAATGGTAGAGGAGGATGCATAAGAGTAAGAGATGTGAGGACAAACAGCCAGATGCAACATGTAGATTTTGGATCCTCACTCAAACAAACTAGCCATCTTGGAGACCATCAGGGAAAGTTCATCACGAACTTGGTATTAGATGATATAAAGGAACGGCTAATTTTATTAAGTATGACAATAACATGGCTGCTATGGTTTTTTAAAAACCCTTGTCATCTGGACATGAATACTGAAGTATGTGTTGGGTGAAATAACAAAATGCCTGAGATTTTCTTTCAAATACTTTAGAAAAAGAAAAGAGAGAGAAAGAGAGGATAAATGAAACAAAATCGGCATAATTGATATCATCGCACAACAAAAACTTGAAAGATACCCACACAAAGGCAAGACAAATAAATGAATTTGACAAAAGATTTAAAAGACCTTCATGCAGAAAATCATCAAATTTGTAAAGACAAAAAGACTTAAAAGAATGGATGGATAAGAATTAAAAGGATAGGCAGTGTCAATATAATAAAGAGATCAACTCTGCCCAAATATGTATCTAAAAAGTCAATGCAGTTCTAATCAAAACCCAAACACAGGTTTTCAGGGAACTTGATCTGCCATTTAGAATATGCGTATGGAAGAGCAAAGGATCAGGAATAGCCACTCACGAGAAACAACGAGGTGAAGGAAATTGCCCTGCTGGCAAGCATATATTAAAACCATAGTGATTAACATAGTTTTGGCACAGAAACAGACATGTAGACCAAATGAACAGTTAGAGAGCCCAATTCAGACCCAAATATATATATGGAAACTTAATTTATGAGAGAGGTGGCATTGCATATCAAAGAGGAAACAATAGATTGTAGGTATTCATAAAGGAAAGCAAAATAAAATGGGAGCATTACTTTTGCTTTAGACAAAATAGCAGTTGTAATATGAACAAAAACTTAAAAGTAAAACACAAAACATTAACGCTTTTAGAAAAAAAAGCACTATCTAAATGACCTCAGAGTTGGCTAGGATTTCTTTTTTAAAATATGAAAATTACAAGTCATAAAGTAAAAGATTAACAAACGACTCCATTAAAGTGAAGAACTTCTGTTCGTCAAATGATACCATAAGGAGAATAAAAATACAGTCCACAAATTGGAAGGAGATATTTGTATCGTGAAAAACAGAGAAGGATCAGTAAAGAATAAATAATAAGGAATCTTTATTAATCACTAAAAAGTAAAAATCAAAAAGTGAACCAAAATACCATATTAGTCAGAATATGTTAAACGATGCTAGAGCAACAAATGAGCCTAAAGATCTCATTCTCTCTCTAAATGTTTATTTCTTGTTCACGGATTGCCTATTTCAGGTCAAGCAACTCTTGCGGGCAGCAGTCCTTTATGAAGTGATTCCGTGATCCAAGCTGTTCTGCTCTTGTGGGTCCAACATCTCCACATCAGCCTCCATGGTCATTGTGTCAGGGGAAGACAGAGCTCAGGAGTTATGCACAGACCCTTAAATGCTCTAGTTCCTCTCATGTCCCATTGGCCAGAACCATTCACATGATCCCAACTAACAGGAAGGAGGATGGGAAATCCAGGGGGAGTACATAGGTAATAGTGAGCAGAAATTCCTTTGGGATGGACATAAACACATTTCATAGAAGGGAGGAATGCAAATGGCCAAAGAAACATATGAGAAAGTGTTCTAATGTCATAAGGGAAGCACAGATTAAAACCCCTGACGGATACCATTTTACCCACACCACACTGCCAAGAGTTTTAAAGTCTGACTATACGAAGCGTTTTTGACAAGAGTATGGAACAACAGACCATCACTTGCTGGGAGAAATGCAAATGAGAACAACCATTTTGGTCAACAATTGGGTCTTATCTTCAAAAGTTAAACATGCACACAAACTATGACACAGAAATCCCATTCCTAAGTGGTCTTTAAAACTCTTTTATCTCCTAACCTCAAAAGAATGTTTTTAATTGGGTCCTTCTTGCACAGCTTTAAGTTGTCTAAAAAAAAAAATTATCACCAATTTGAACAGTCACAGAAGGTATAGCTTCTGGCATGTTATAAATATTGAAATTTTGCAACACTCATAGATGTATCCAAAGGTATCCAGAAACCAGAATAGTTTGATAAACCATTATAATTTCCATCACCCATTTAAAAATACATGTAGAAATTATTCTTCAAAGTCAGAAATTTTACATCGTTCCTTATTTTATTCTATGTTTATTTTATTGATCACTCTATCATACTTCTCTGCAACAAAAAGATATCGTTAATAAATTGAAATGTATCTCTTTATTTTCTTCATGTTCTGCCCCAGGAGACTGGATGACAGTGCTCATGGCATGACGGATTGCAGCATGAAAAAAACAGAAAGAAATGAAGGTGCTATCAAACGGCAAGTATACAAACAAATCGAGGTTACACACATAATAGAATACCACGCAACACTGAAAAACTGACAGATTTTTGCCACACGTACTAACAGGGATGAATTTCAGATACGTAATTTTAGTGGAAAAAAAACAAATCGTGTAAAAATACATAAGACAATATGATACCCCTTATGAAAAAATACAAAGCTTAGTAATACATCACTGATAAACATCTTTGTGATAGAACCATAAACAAAAGGCAAAGGAATGATAAACCCAAATCAGAACATTGATTACATTCCTTCCATTGAAAGGCTGAGGCTTGGATTTAGGACAGGAGAAAGAGGACTTCAGTGATATTTATAATGTTCTACTGCTAACACTGGATGTTTGTTTTACTGCTCTTACGTTATTTTTATGCATGAAATATTTTTTAATGTTTTCAAAGAGGACATTAGTGGCTACAAAGGTACTGACCGACTGGACATAGAGAGCCCCCGTTATGACCCAGATGGTGTGCCTGGGGAATGTCATGCAGTCCTCTCGTCCAGGAAGGCTGTCATTTCTGCCTGAGCACTCTATGTTGGGAGAGACAAAAAAAAAAAAAGAAGAAGAAGAAGACACTGTCCATAGGATCAAATCAGCTCTCTGGTAGAGAGCTCTCACATCTGAGGCCCAGAGTTTGTAATCTGGGAGGGCTAATTTTTTTCTTTAAGACTTCATCTCTAGCTTTGATTGACATCGTATTGGTTCTTTTCAGCCTTTGCTTGTCCACACAGGAAATCTCCAGTACAGAGGATCTCTTTGCACAAACTGATTCATTCATGCATTCATTCACTCATTCATTCAACAGATCCTGTGAAGAACAAAAGAACTCTGTTTTGTTTTGTTTTTTAACGCTGATAGTTTATGGGAATTTTAGTATAAGAAGTCAGGATTATTCATAGGAAAGAATGAAGGGAGAGAGGGAAAGGTAGGGGAGAGAGAAAGGCAAGCTTTCTGAGAAAAGAAGGAGATGCACAGTTGTGAATAATAAGGATTTTGCTTCTTTATTCCCAAAGCACACCCCTTTTGATACACTTCCCTTCATAGTTTCTCAGTTTGGCTGAGCCCTCAGCATTTTAAGGCACTCCTAATCTTCAGAGGCAGTGAGAAAGGAAGAGAGAGCTTAGTCCCTGCTACTTGCTCTGAGTGTGTTTTACATGAGTAACTCCCAAGTTTTGTATTTTTTGGTGTGGGAGTTTCGTCCCCAATGGTCTATTCCTATTTCAAGTCTACCCCTTTAACCTTTCTTGGACCATGGACTCCTAAGGAAGCCTGTGGACCCCTTATCAGACTAATGTTCTTAAGTGCATAGAATAAAAATATATAGGACTGCAAAGGAACCAATTACGCTGAAATGTAATTCTATTCATGGACCTCCCTGAGAGGACAGGCTAGGATAATAAAACAAAATAGGGAGAGCAGGATCCATTCTCCTCCTGGAGGCTGCTACAAAAGGTAATTGGTTAGGGTATAGTGATTTCACTAAAGACAAATGTATTTGCCTTGCCATACAGAGAAATAAACTAACTCAAGAAAACTTGATTTAAAAGTGAAGTGGCTGATTGTCTATTTCCTAATAAAGTACTGTAATCAAAAATGCTCAGTGTTGTACTTCAACAGAGTGTTTCATTTATCAAATGTTTCCAGAACATCCAATCCATTTCTTAATTTCTGTTTACTCTTTCATCATCTCCCCCCCCACCCACCCCTGCTTTATTCCAATCTTTGATCTAAGTCTTAGATGTTGACAAAGGATTTGGCTTATCCCACCTTACGGCACAGGATCCCATCACCTCCCTATTAATGAAGCAAATAGCACTAGAAGGGGATGTAATATAAGTATCCTCTATGTGAACAGTAACTGTGACATCGGGAGCCTCTCAGATTGTTCGATTGCATACCTAATCATTTGTGGTAATTTATCCACTGGGCTTGATTTGGGGGGCAATGCTTTTTGACATGCCACATTTGACACTCATCACAACTCAGCATCCTTACAGAAAATATTTGACAGATATGTAAATGCACCCATGTGATGAAATGTGGTCCCTTGCGCCATGTCTTCATTTGGAAAACTCCCCAAACACCCCTTTAATAAAAGCCAAGGATTAAAATATCTCCAGACCCAGGAGACAGAAACACCTTTGCTGTCTGTTTTCTCAGTAATTGCCTTTTTTTCCAAAGAACTCAACCAGCTATATCTATCATAAATAGTTTCAGGAAAAAAAAAAAACAACTATTGTATCACTTGCACTATGATATCCTTTCTGATAATTGATATCAGTTCACATAAATATTAAAATGCATTACCCTCACCCTTCCAAATAAGGACTCAATAATATTCTCTCTCCCTCTCTCTCTTTCTCTCTCTCTCTCTCACACACACACACACCTTCGCCCAGCACCTTCTCCCCCTTTCCATCTAGAGTAGAGAGAGAAATAAAAAATTAAAAATATTAGATATTGCCTTTTGACTTGACTGCTAACACAATAAAGCCGCATTGTAAACCGAATCAACGGAGTCTGCTGTTCTTATTGCTCTCTTTGCTGGTATTACTTCATGGATATTAGAACCCTTAGGGATATTGGAATATGAATAAAGATTTTTTTTTAAATCAGCTGGGTTTTTTTTTTCTTGGTTCTGTTTCTAAAAATAATGCAGTTTGCAAAAACAGAAGGTTTGGTTTATAACACAAACAAAATTGTTACATTCTGAATGGGTTGTAAGTACCTGATTCTTTGCCTTTTTACTCATCCCTGCAAAAAAAAAAAAAAAAAAAATCTGCAAATCCATTTGCTAACCAGCTGTACCTCTGTGCGAAACAGATAACAACCTGTGCAAGCCAGGGTTTGCTGTGAATCGGTGCTGATAGGCCCGAGTCTCATAGCTTTTTTTAAATGCTAATGACAAGAAACATTTCTGAAGCCAAAACGCTCTTGTAGATCTGTCTTCCTCTATTATGACTGATATTTGCTTGTAAGTACATAGAACACTTGTTCCCTGCCCCTTATCTTCCGTGCTGCAGCATGCTGACCTACATACCATTCAGCACAATATGATGCACAAACATCTTCTATATAATTTTTCATTTTCGACTTAAAAACAGTAGAGGCAAAATAGGATTGCTGAAAATCTAACAAAGAGATGGCATTATTTCCAAATAAAAATGTGCATTTTTCCAAAGAATTTATTTGTCTAGCAGCATGAAGTTCATACATAGCAATGCCGGGAAAGGGGTGTTGAATGGCGATTAGGCAGGAAAGACTTAGGGAGAGAGACAAAGCGCATCTTTTCTCCTACCCGAGAATAATTAAGCTAACTTCTTTCTCGCCACAATTAAAAGTTCAGCTTTCTCTGAACCGTATTTTTGCAGTGTCACGAAATGCGGCAGAGATAATAATGCTGAAATATGTACAATAATAACAAAAGAATGAGGGGAGAAAGTGACACGGGGAGCTGTGGGAAGGGAAGAAAGAGTCTATTCTCACACCTGCCAGTGTCAGAACACTCCAAACCAAGTTATTTATCTTTTTAATTTCTTGCTGTTCTGGCTGCCTCGTGGTGGGTCCTTCCCACCCCTGAAACGAGACTGGAGTTTCCAGCGAAATTGTGAAGAGCTGCAGTTGAGACCCTAAGCTTGGGGTTATCTGATAACCTCGCCTGCTTCATGCTCTGCAAGACCATTGTAATTGCAAAAACAGTTGAGCCACGTAAAAAGGAGGACTGTATTTCGAGGACAGCCACACAAAGGAGACCCGGCAGGGGCACTGACAAGGTCAAAGGGCAAAGAGGGTGACAACCCCTCATTAAACTTGGAACACAGCTGAAGTCCCCACTCACACCTCCTTCCCTTCACCAACCAAAGAGGTGGCTTACAAATGCACTTAGGTTTAATTTTTAATGATAAGCTGTCTTTGTTTTCCGAGTTTGATGTGTCTAAGACAATTGGAAAATCCCCAAGTAAGATAAAAATGGCTTGGGTTGTGGCCCAAATGACCTCTTTCCTTACACAAAATTACTTATTTGGCTTCCTACTTACTTTGAGGGGACCTGAGTAAGAGGGCTGCAACAAATACTTTCGCCACAATTATTGGATGCCGACAACAGGTTTTAAGCACAAGTCACATTTTGGAATCATTATTTTATGGTTCTCTAAAAGTAGAGCAACCTGGTGCAAAGAGTTAGCCGTTATTTGAATTTGACCAGCTAGAAACCTCTTTCTAATAACCCAGATCATAGATAAAATTAATTTTCACACTTTTTGCAATTTTGTAGTTATTCCACTTAATTGTTTGTACCAGCCAAATCTATCCATCGGCTGCCAGACCCCTGCTTATTTGTGAGCAGTGTTAACCCAGCATTTTCCCATTTCTGTGTGATATTGTGAGCACAGCATTCTGCTGAGAGTCGGGGAGACCCACTGTTCCATCCTGGCTCCACCCCAAACTAGCTGTGTGACTTTGAGCAAGTCGCTTGACCTCTCTGAACCTATTTATCTGGGGTTTGGAGTAGTTAAATGATAAGAGCTCTTCTGGCTGTAAAATTCTACAATTGGCTCCCCATATATCCTTTTCATTTGGGACCACTTATCTCACCACTGTTGGCTCATGTTAACTGCTAAATGCCATAGAACAATTTTCTAAGTGCTTATTTCAGATGATATTGGAAACTCCTGGAAAACCTTGTCTTCTGGCATTACCATAGATATGTGTAAATGATAACCCATTTCCACTTTACTATACATTGCTAATGGCAACGTTGTACCCCCCCACACACACACGAGCTCCATAGGTCTAACTTATTAATGGTCTATGCTAATGCAATTTCCAGAAAGGATACTGTTATTAAATTTTCTGGAATTTCAACACAGCAAAACAACATATAACTGCTTGATAAATTACGCTGAATAGATTTAGTAATTTGTGTAAGGGTGGCTCTCATTTATGTAAGAAGCCTAAATCCATTTAAAGTTAATTTCTAATTTTCTTATATTTATGTCATTCAGAAATACACTGCTGGTCCAGGAGCAATCTTTCCAAAACCCAAGTGAACTATTAATTTTGTTTGGGTTAAAGCATAAAATGTTAGTGTACAGAATCCACAATTTGCCTGTTACTCTCCACAGTCTTTCCAAATATGGTCTATGAATTTTTTTTCCTCATGTGCCTGAGATTTCGCATAGCACCTCTGCTTTTTATCTTATATACAGGGGAAAAATAGGTGGGTTTATTAAGGCACAGTTCCTAGCAAATATCATATTACCACAAAAATTTTCATGGGCTAAGCAAACTGCATTTGATACTGCTTTTAATGATTTAGATGAAAATACAGTGCAAAATTCTGGGTCCCTTTCCTTTCGAACTTCTACTTATAAAATACACAGATGAAGATGTTACTTCCTCCTTAACAGCATCACCTTAAAATAGTCACTTTCTAGTTGAATTCTGTCTGATACTGTGCGAGGCATGGTAGATAGAGCCGTATACCCAGTTGGAAGTGCTGCCCATGATAAAACAAGGAGATAACTAACAGTAAGATGGATTCACCCGCACAGAACATGCAGATTATGAAATATGAGCATCGGGTAGAATTCCTACCAGGAATGAAGAAAAGTGTTGAATTTTATTTATTTTTTTAAAGATTTTATTTATTTATTTGACAGAGAGAGAGAGACAGGGAGAGAGGGAACACAAGCAGGGGGAGCGGGAGAGGGAGAAGCAGGCTTCCTGCTGAGCAGGGAGCGGGATGAGGGGCTCGATCCCAGGCACCTGGGATCATGACCTGAGCGGAAGGCAGACGCTTAACGACTGAGCCACCCAGGCGCCCAGAAAAGCAATGAATTTTAAATGCTATGCTCCGGTAACATCTCTTGCTTTAGGCTTCAGCAGACAGTTCATTGCACACGCATGCACACACTCTCATATATAAATGTACACAAAGTTCAGCAATATAGGCCAGTCACTTAAGAATGACTCACGAACACCAACTGATATTTCTGCTGGGGGTTAATCTCTTTCAGAATTCGGGAAGTCCGCAAAGAAGTTAGAAAGGACCTGAGGTGATCGATTTTTTACTTGTTTTAACTAAATTCATTTATTTAACTTTTATTGAATTTTTACTATGTACCAAACAACACGTTTCTGCTAAGTTCAGTGTAATTCATGACAGAAATAAGATGTTCAAGAAAGAAATCACTCTGGTTCCTAAAGCATTTTCATCCCAAAATTTGCAAACCAAGTGACATGGATGAGATACTGTTAATAAAATATTTTAAATCTGATTTTTAAAATCAAAGAAAAATTAAAGAGATACTACCTTAACTATCTTTTTATGCTATCACTAGAAATATTTCAAGATCTTATCTCAGGCATTCTTTTGTAATAAACCGAATATATGATCCATTGCATTTGACTTTGAAGATGCAACTAATCTGGTAACCCTAGATTATCTGAAAGTAGATGATCCGAATCAGTGTCAGGCTTAATCATCAACTGGGCATCTGCCCCTAGGCAGAGGCAGCCATTTGAGTGAGCACAAAGGTAGCTAAGAAGAGTCATGTTCCAAGCCACGTATGGCCAAATAAATGTTGAGGACATGACCATTAAAGATGCATTTGTTCAGGGGCGCCTGGGTGGCTCAGTTGGTTGAGCGACTGCCTTCGGCTCGGGTCATGATCCTGGAGTCCCGGGATCGAGTCCCGCATCGGGCTCCCTGCTCGGCGGGGTGTCTGCTTCTCCCTTGGACCCTCCCCCATCTCATGCTCTCTCTCTCTGTCTCATTCTCTCTCTCAGGAAAATAAATAAAATCTTTTAAAAAAAAAAAGATGCATTTGTTCAAACAAACAAACAAACAAAAAAAGATGCATTTGTTCATCATTTCAGTTTGGCATCCTTGGGTCTGGAGATAGCACATCAGGAGCTCTTGCCTACCCCTCCCACATGTGTAGTGTGAAAGCTTCCTTCTTGGTTTTCTCGGCTATAACTAGAGTAACCATACGTCCCAGTTTACTCCTCTTATCCCAGCATAATTATTAATAGCTTCTATTCACACGTTCAAAAAAGGCCCTGGCTAAGGGTGATTCATGACACAGGTCTCCTAATTATGATACATTCGGTGATATGTGACATATACCCCAGAACTGCTGCATTAGAACAAATTCTAGTCCTGACCCAGCACCGGAAATGTGGCAGTCTGCAAAGTTACAGACACCTGCTAGAATTTATAAACCTCTTCCCCCATGCAATGGACACATTTTTTTTTTTTTTTTTAAGAAACAGGCTGAACAAGCTACTCTGTTTGATTCATTGACACGACCAATAGGCATATATGCTGCTGAACCAAAACTTTGCTCCATCTCCCGCCAAACTCACTAACACTTCTCAGGACACAGCTAAACTCTACTGCATTGTGCACAAAGCCTGACTCTGTTCTGAACGTCTTAAGAATACAAAATTTATCTTATCCATGTTGTTGTCTCCCGATGCCTTTAGCACTCAGCCTGATTTGTAAGATCACTCACTAACATTTGTTGAAATGCCTAAAACATCCAGTCAAAACACCTGGATGGTTAGCCTAATTCTTTACTTTCTTTCCAGCTATTTATCATCATGTAGACCCAAAGAAATCCAGAAAACAGACCAGTGCCAGGCCTGTGCATGTCTGTGAGGAGGGGTTGCCCAGGTGCACATGGAAGGAAGTAACATCCACACTCAAACCACTGCTTCCCTACCCAGTAACTTCTCAATCTATCTTCATGTTCTTTCCTAAGGCAAGTAATTGGCCACCTTCTACAACCCAGATAGTCTAGAGGTAGGAGCCAGGTCTCCCCCAACAAGCCCATCAACAAAACAGTTGTTTCCACCTGGATCCCCCACACAAATCAAGTCAGAGTTCCAGACAGAATCTTGCTAAAGAAATATCAGTGTTTGATGCTCACTTGCAGAGCATCTAAGGAAGTCTTGACTCCACGGAGAGACCAGCCACCCAGATGGGAGAATAATGAGGAGGTAATGGAGGAGTTTAAAATAATTTTTGCTCATTCTGTCTTTTTAAAAAGTAGAAGTTTGTCCACAAGCCATCAGGAACTGCAGTATTTGAATAAACCCTCGTTGATTGTGCTGAAGCATTTTGTCCTTGGTTTTCATTCTCAAATTTTAACTTGTGATTTTTCAAATAGCAACTTCAGCACACTTGTGATTTTTTTTTTTTTTCGGATCACCCAAGCAGATTACATACCTGCGGTGACTGTGCCTCATGGAAGCTTTATGAACCTCCCACACGGGATGGAGTCAAAACTGTCATATAATTTGGCGTCATCTGGTAAGAAAAAGATTTTCTACAACATCCATCCACCTCTGAAAAGTCACAATCAAGCAAAGTGTATTTCAGGCTAGAAAGAAGGGATATAAAGAGTCCACTGGAGACAAGACTCCACATTTGCACAACACGTTCTTTCGGAAGGTTTGAGTCTGAGAGCTTTCTCCTTTCATCGGCCGACATAAAAGTTGTTTCAGCAAGAAGTAGGGAACAAAGGAAGACTTTCATTTACAAAAGCAAGTCTAATGGCGCAGTGTCTGTTAGGAATTTTTATTTACGCCGCACCTGGCATTAATTTTAACTATCTGTGGGACAGAATTGCCAGTGCCAACTCCGACAATGAAATAGTGTGTTTCTGCGTCCAAAACATAAACCTTTGTCATGTGTGTGTGAACCCTGGGCCGCCATCAGCAACATGGGTTCTAACTGAAGAACTCTGGTGCAGGGGAGGCAGGCCTGCCTTCTTTCCAGGGGCTAGTCTGCCTCCCAGCTTTTGCAACGCAGAGGATCATCCCCGGGAGCTCTGGTGTGAGCTCCCAACTGCAGTGCACAAATCTCAGTCCTTCCCCATCTCCAGGTAAAAATGGTCTCCGAAATAGCCTCGCAGACAGCAGATGGATGAAGGTCGAACTGAGGAAATCTTTTCATTCGTTGCATAATTCCTCCTAGTCAAGGCAAGATTTTTGAGTTTTTAATTACAAAGTCTCTAGCTTCATCTAAAAGCATTATCCTTCCTTTGTTTTGTTTTTGTTTTTGTTTTTGTTTATAACCCAAGAAAATATGATCCAGGTATGTAGTTATGTCTTGCTCTGCTAAGGAGAGCAAGTCTAGTTGTTGGGTTAACCTAGTTCAAGCACAGAGGGAAACACACACACAGGACTGAGACTGTTTTGTTGAAGACATCACTTCATCTCTTCCTTCAACAAACTTCCCCATAGATATAAAAAGAATCTTGGCCAAGATAATCTCAAATTTCCATTCCAACTCTAAAATGAGTCCATGACGCTCTATGAGGAGCCTAGCTTTGCTATTGTGCACATTTTAGTTGGATGTGAAAATTTTATTTCCAGTGCATTTAAATGCTGATTATTAAAGAAAAGAAAGCTTTGAGCTAAGAAACCTACAGATCCTGACCATCAGCCCCAGTAAATTTGCAGGTTCAATATTGTATTCTGCTCTGATCAAATGAATGCCAATAGAAAGCTAACCAGATAGACAAAGTCTGACAAAGCTACCCAGTAGAAAGTTACATGCTTACTTTGCTCTTAAAGAAAAGGAGGTGCTGTATTTAATCCATACTATAGCCTCCAAGAGCTCAAAATTTGGGTTAGGATTAACCTCTAGCCAATTTTAAATCATACACACATAAAAACAAACAAACAAACCAAAAAAACATAATCTTTTGGAACATATGAAGTCTTGAGTAAGAATTATTTCTGCCTAAATATGCCATTACCACAGAGTCCAGAATTTAACCATAACACTTGAGAACCCAAATATTAAAACTACAGCTTTTCTTTTTGATTTTCAAACTTTTAAAACCCAATTTACTCTCTCCTGTCAACAAGCCTATAATTTAGAAATTTAGAATTATAAATTTGCTCTTCTTTCCTAAAATCCAAATCTCTGTCTCTTCCTGCCCACCCTCCATCTCACCATGGAATGATTGCATATTGCCTGGCTTTCTGACTACAGCCGTCCCAACCAGATTAGCCAGGAGCAAAACTGAATTCACCATGTGATACTGAATTGCTGGAGTGCCCATAAAAGCTTGTTGCAGAGGAGAGTGAAGGAAACCATCTTCATTTCCAAAAAAATACTCCTCCGCCCTCAAAAGGGGCAGCTTACAGAAGAGCTGCCCACATCCTCTTTGGGGTCATGCTTTCATTTATTCCCTCAACTGGTCAATCCCTCCCAATGGAGTTCAGGCATTTCCTGGGTAAAAAGTCCACACTCTGAGCACATCAAAGGTTTTCTTTGTCACTGGAGCTGTTAGCTACATTCTGAGTTTCCATGCACCACACACTTAGTTGAAGCTGGGAGGGGGTGGACAGAAAAGAAGTACACAGATGTAGAGTTAGCATTTATGTCCTATAGGGATACCCTTGAAACTTGTTAAAAAATGTCAGTCAAGACATCTGGTCAGCTGTCCTAATCCATATTGGGGTTTTTAGGCTACTGTTATGCCCCAATATGCTTTGAACATTGCCAATATGCTTTCTCCGCAGAAGCAGCAGTGTGTCCCCTTTGGTTTCTCAGTTCGTCCCCAGCACTGGTGTTTATAGTGTCACGTACTGAGCAAAATGAAAAACCACATACTGTATCTTGTGTGTCTGGCTAATGAAACGGGTCGGACAAACCTTGTGCGATCAGGGACAGGGGCCGATTGGCTTAGGCCGGGTACATCTTGCAGACTGCAAAAGAATCAGCTGTCGCCGGTGCCATGCGGCAGATGGACAGTTTGCATCCGATTTCCAGTCAGGCGCCAAACCCTTTAGAAGCTTTGGCAGCCCGAGCGCCATCAGGCAGCAGCCTTTGATGTCCTACAGATGGCTGTGACGGCCATCTTGCCTTTGCTTCCTGAGAGGCCCACGTCTTACTTTCAGGCAGCATTCACTCTGGCCTAGGCCCGTGGTCAGCCAGAAAGATCCCTCGCACTTGACACTAGCCAAGACCTTCCACCAGCTTCCACTTCTATGTGGATAGCAGCTAAAAAATATTTGTTCCTGTAAAAAAGTATAATACACACACAGAGACATCCCTGATCTGATTCTTCCTACTTCAGATTTCCTGAGGTAAACATGCCTCTTTACCTCTTTCCAGATCACTAGTCTAACCCCTAGACAGAAGCTTTCTTTCCCCCTGGTAACTGATTTTTTTTTTAATACTTCTCAAAACCTCCCCCTCATGTCTACTTCTGCATAGATGACATAGGCACCCAGATGTTCCTTTAAAACAGAAAGAAGGAAGGAAGGAAGGAAGGAAGGAAGGAAGGAAGGAAGGAAGGAAGGAAGGAAGAGAAAAAATAACTAAAGTATGGGCTGCTTCCTCCTTCCTCCTGATTTCCTGAGGTAAATAGTGTCTATTTTCTCCTTTCCGGGTTTCAAGTTTAGCCCCCAGACAATCTCAGACTCCTTCTTCCCTGGCATTGCCACCCAAAGTGGCAGCAGTTGGGTGATTCCAGAATAATCAGGATTGCAAATTGAGAGGTTTTAAATTTGGTGTCCGTTTTAAGGCCCCTCAGAGCGCTGCTTCCTCTGGGTCTGACTTGCCCTAAGCCCACAAACAGAACAAAGCATCGTCTTCATGGCAGTTGGACTAATCTGGTGCCATGAATAGCCCAGAGTAATCTGTCGAAAAGCTGGGCCTGGAGGTCTTCCAAACGGAGCCCTTGCACATTTCGTAGGAGCAGTTAGGAATTCTGACTGGCACTATTAGTCAGAAGTCATGTCACTGCACCATAGAAGCAAGTGTGAGTCTCTCCTGCCCACAAGACCAACCTAGAAATTTCCACTCCCTTCACACTCTCTTGATAGAGCAGGGCAGGCAAAGGGAAGTTTAGAGCAAGTGGCTGACAAAAATTAAAAACAAACTCAGTGAAAATAAATTCAATAATGTGTGATTTCCAACCACTCAAAAGTAATAGAAATATTTGGTAAAAATATATAGATATAAATTGCCAATTAATGCAAACTGGTTAAAGCCAGTAAATAGAAAAAAATAAAAAGTTAATTAGAGCTTTTTGAAGCTTTGTTATATATACATCATTTGCAGGTGCTACAAAAGTGAAAAATAACCATTATAATTACTAGTATTCAAAGATTCATATTTTTCCCCGCGTAATTTATTTAGGATTATCAGTTTCCTTGTAGTTATACAAAAGGCCTGTCAAGGTGTTTCCCACGTGTTTGGCTCGTGTGTGTTCCAAAAACAAGCCAAAATGCTGTTGTATTTCACCCAGTACAGGGAAGCTACTCTGAGTAAAAAAAAAAAAAAAATAGGCCAAGTTTTACCTGGATCTCTATCTTGGTTAAATTATCTTACATATGTTTTAATTTTTTTTCTTGTTCTTTCTGTCTTTATCTTTCTCTCTCTCTCTTTGTTAAAATACATCTGTGTTTGTTGACTGCCTCAGATTATATCTAAGTGAGGAGTGGGTGTACTAGCACCTGGTATGGTATATGTAGCTTAACAATACATATCATTACATTATTTACAGCTCATTTTATGTTATTCAATAGTAAACTGCAAATTAACCCTTCAAGAACCAGTTGGAGAAAATGTTCCGTTAGGCATGAGACATCCAGGGAATCTTCTTTCACCGCCCCCCCCATAGAATTGTTAAGAGTACATCTATAACTGTATTCATAAACAGGCAAGTGTGTTCATTACAGGAGGGATGCTCACCAGAGCCAGCTAATTCCTCTCTCAGGAAATCTGTTTCATAATGATATTCCTTACTACACCACACTTGTACTTATGCTGATAACACAGGTTATAAAAGGGAGTTAGGACTGGAGTCAATTAATGGACTGGCTCTTTAACCTCCTTTATTAGAGTACATTAGGCACCAAAGGGACTCAGGGTAATGCTGCTGGCAACAGAAAGACCCGAGCGATGCCATTTCGTGCCGTCTCAGCCCTGTGTTCAGTTCACAGGGATGCACATCCCGCTCTGACCTCATTAGGCACTGATTCCGCAGCAGTCCGGCGCAAGCACCCGGGCGGAAAGGTGGGTGAGCGCGGGGCCGAGAAAGCACCTTGTCCCACGCCTGACGAACGAAATCTTCACTGGAGCCACCTCTAGGGTCCACGGCGCCTGTTACTTGGTTGTCGCGATCAACTGTATCTTCTAGATCATCGAGTTCTGCTGACGTTCACGGGTGGGGGACCTGAGGCCCTGAGGCAGAAACAGCTAGTCTGAAGTCCCCCAGCTTGTTAGGAGCAGAGAGCCCAAGCGATAGAATTCAGAATTCCCAGTTCCTAGAAGGGGGCTCCCACCTAGCTCCTGGTGCTTTATGCATACGAAAGGCAAACATTAATGAGCAGGCATGAAAGATTAGACCCAGGGAAGAGAAAGGAATGGAAGTATAAATATAAATAAATTCTAAAAAAGAGAGCGTGCGCAGGAATTTTAAACTGGATTGCAACAGAGAAATTACAAGTTTCAAAGTAAGTTCTCTTCACTAATAGGAAATTTGGTTTCTTTTTTTCTCCTCTAATTAGCATTAATGGGGAAATAAATGTATGTGTTGAACCAAAATTGAATGCATTCTTAATAATGCAGTGTTCTAAAAGAAGGATACAATATAATTTGAGGTGAGAAAGAACCCTCCGCCACTGTGCTTCCCAAACACTCTGCTGCTAACCTTTGAAGAGCTCAACAATGTCTTGTTCCCGAATTAATCAGTCTCAAGACTATCAGCAATTTAGCTACATTTTGTCGGTAATTAGCTTGATAAATTAAGATCTGCAATAGAAAACATGGCATCTTATTGTTCCTGAGGTTTTATGGTATTTTTCTAAAAACAGCAGCTTTCTTTTAAAACATGCACTTCTATTGCAAGGAGACAAACAACAAAACCCGAAGTTTGCCGAGTCTGGCTCCAGACAACAGCCTTCCCCAGATCCGCTGGGCAAAATATCAAAGATGAGCCACTCATAAGGCTAACTTCAAACGTGTGGTTTAAAATAATATTCAAATCCTAGGACTGTGGGCAGTGGCTTCTAGATAGTGAGAAACTATCAGTTCAGTTTCTTCATGTTCTCCTTTTTTTTCGGTAATCAGGGAACAAATGGGCTGGTGGAAAAATATTATGAAAAATGGTAAAATCTGGAGAGATGTTTCCCTGTTTATCCAAACGGCTCCCTGCGTGTTAAGAGTGCAAAAATGACAAATTAGAAGCGGAGCTCTTTCTCATCAGAACTATCCACAAACGAGATGATTTCTTGGGGCTAATTTCCATTCAGGGAATAGTGAGAGTTATTTTAAATGACCAAAGCCATTTCAGAAGGGTAAAAGCATATCAACACGTCCATGGGGTCAGAACTGCTCATTCTCAAAGACTTGAAATGCCCCAGGAGGGCTGGACATGCAGTTCCCTCCCTTTCACAATGAATGTAGATGAAGAAAGGTATCTTCTTCCGAAACATGCTAAAAATATAGCAATTACCCGATACAGATGTGCTGTTACCAACTCTTATTCCGAAGCATTCTGTTTCAGCCATGATTTCCAATGCAGAAAACTGTACTAATAGAAACATCCCGATTAATCTGAATTTGAGATATTTCATACAATGTATATTACCTTTCTGCTGCCTGCAACCTTCTGCCAGGTTTTTTTTTTTTTTCTTTTTAGGAGGTGCTTTGAGGGGACCATACCATGAGAACAATACACAGCTGCTGCTGTATAGAGATATCTAATTGTCAATATTGTGGAAATTCTACAGCTTATTACGTGCATTCAGTCTAATTCTGGGCAAATTGCCAGTCACTTCAGGGACAATCAAGTGAGCCACGTTACACGTGGTACAGCATCACAGCTTTAAGATACCCGGCTGTTTTGCCTCTGGCCAGAGAATGTTTGTACCAGTGCTACCGAGTGAAGGGGGGTAACTACAAATAAAATAAAATTTGTATTTTTTCAAGTGGGCTGCATTTCAAGCCCAGATGTTAGTAATGAAAGATTCAATTTAAGGATTTAAATTACAAATAAATAAAGTATGAAACAGATGTGATTTTTAAGGAAGTTCAAATTATCCAGGAAGAAAAATATCTCTGTGCATGACAAAGTAATAGGGATTGTCTTGAAGAGTCTGTTGAAACCAATCTGCTAAGCGCAATTCACCCTGAGGACAGGATTGGTTTGGAATGGGAAGGACTGGTGGAGCTTGTCATTAAACAAAAATTGTGTTTAATAAAACTTTATAACCGTGATTAATCCTATGAGGCCCTAAAGGAGTTTGCAGTTTCTGATAAACACATTTTGCTTGTTTGCAATGGTAATGATATTTTGAAGTGAATGGAATAAGAACAAAAAACTCTAAGGGTAGGAAAAGGAGGATTTGGCAGGTACCACCTAGGCAGAAATTACAGGGATAAGTAAAAAACAGGGGCCACCCATTAGGAGACTGCCTTGATGTGCTTATGACATGTGTGCACATGGGTAGGTGCAGGTATTACTAAGAGTCCGAGTTATTGAGCAAGCAGAAACAGAGCACATCTTTATTTATACAGACAAACTAAGGCTTTTTTTTTTCTCTAAGCTGATCATTGGGTTTGCCTATCAAAAGGATGACAGTGATTTAAGACAGTCTTATATTTGGAGAATGTCCCTTAAAGATGAAAAATAGAAGGGACCGTCCAGAGTTGCGCTGTCCAGTACAGCAGTCACTAGTCATATGTGGCTGTTTACATTAAAATTGATTTAATTTAAATTTTTCCGTTTTCCATCACATAGTCACATTTCAGGTACTTAATAGCCACATGTGGCCAGTGGCTACCTTATTGGACAGTGCAGATAAAGAACATTGCCATTACCGCAGAAAGTTCTAGTGGACAGTGTTTTAGAACAAAGCAGCAAGATTAGATTTGGATAACAGGAGACAGAGTCTGACACTCAGTTCTCTTCGTTGTAGGCATGGGACCTGGTCCTCTTTGGTTCTCCCTTGGCTTTATCATCCTGAATCTCATGCACACCTGTATGTGTGGACACACACAGACAAACACACATACACTCGTACTCGAACAAGGCTGACATGAGCAACCATGACAGGAAGCTTCTTGAGGCCCCAAGGAAAAGTTAGCCCACAAGCCCAGCTCTGCTAAGCCGACCTCACCTGCCAGTCAGTTTTCTCTAACAGGAAACTGAGGACAAACACCTCCAGAATCGCATCCTCGCCGCAGGCCTTCCCCGGGGGTCACAGTGTCAACAACCAAACCTCGGCTAATCAGGAGCCCACAAAACCAAATAATTCTGTGACAACTTGGTTGTGGGGAAATGGAAACAGCAAAGCAATAAGGCTTTCACAGGAGAACCAACTCAGAAAAAAAAAAAAAAAGTGTGATTCCTTTAACACATAAACTCTAACAATTGGGTTGTGTCTGTGATGGAAATCTTGTCTCTGGGCATCTCCCCTCATGCCAACTGAGCATCCTTGGAGTGCCAGCTCGCACACAAACCCACCCTGGAAGCACAGCACAGCTTCTGTGTGCACGGGGCATGATCCCTCTGCCGCATGAACTTTTTCTGACTCCTTGGAACTGCCAACAGCCGTTTCACTCGGATCCTGGCTGTGACGGGAGCCGTACTGCCTCCCTGGCATCAGATGGAAAATGTCATTTTGTGAAAACTCAAAAGTCAAAATCTTTTGAAAGTCAAACCCCTTCAGCATGTGCCAGGCTATTGAAAGACTTTCATAGGGTCTTCGTATTCCAAGAGGACGCTCAAAATATGTAACTTTTGCTCTGTAATAAAGCAGGTGCCTTTCTGTCACCTCTCACCCGGTCTTCCCCTCATTCTCTGTTTAGTGGAGGATTTCTGTTTCATAAAGTCACACGTAGTTCCCCCTCTAAGAGATTAGGGTCATACGGATATTAAAAGAATCCTAGCTTATTGGAGCTAGGTGGGACCTCAGAGATGGCCAACAGCGGAGTACGTAACATGGGGTCTACAGACAACTTGGTGGTTCATGAATGGGCTGCAGCAAGCATGTAATTCTTTGTGTATAAAATTGTGTGTATGGGCATTTTTCTGAGAAGAGAGTTCACAGCTTTTATCAAACCATCAAAGACCAAAGAAATGGTCTGACCCCGCCCATTTTAAGTAAGAAAACGGAGGCTCAGAGAAATGAAGTAACTTTCAAAAAGTCACACCAGCTAGTTTGACTCAAGTCAGACTGGAAACTTCTCTAGAGTCATAATCAACAGCTCTTTCCACCTTAACAGGCCACAGAGGGCATTTTTCTTGTTGCCTATAGTTAATTCACATGCCAAAATTAATTCAAAATCCTTGGATCTTGAAAGCCAAAAAAAATCGCAATGGAGGATTTCAAGGAAATGCTCAACTGAAGGTGCACTGCGCTCTGTGTTTCTACAACACAGACTCTCAAATAGTTCCTTATATTGAGGGAAACTTGGGAAATTTAATGCTGCTTAGCAAAACTTAGCTTTTTGCCTTCCTCCAAATTTTAGAATTATTTTAGAAAGAAAACCCCACCACTGGTTATTTCCTAGAGGGGTAATATTTGTTTCTTTTTCAAATAAACTATTTTACCAGGTTTTGCTACATGCTTTGGATTTTCAATCTAGATAAGTACATGGATAATTAGGAAATGCATGGGTGTTAACATTACTTGCTTACCAGCAATTTTTAAGAACTTGAAGAGAAAAAAATATTTGTTTTTAATCAAAGCTTTTAAGATACTTGAAGTATATTTAGTTATTTCTTCCACAACATAATGGTTAAACGGGCCCAAATTCAAAGCAGAATGACTCGGACTTAATCCTGGCCCCACCCCTCACCATCACAGAAGCTCTGTGGTCCTGGAGAAGTCACTTAACCTCCCCAAACCTCAGCTTTCTCATCTGTGCAATGGAAATAACAATAGGAAATAACAATTCTATATCATAGAATTGTTATAAGGGATTATTATAAAACAATAAACATTCAGGACAAACATACATGCCATTTGGAGGAAGAAGGGATTTGATGAAGTCTCTTTAAAAGTCTTCTCCTTCTGTCATTAAAAAACAAACAAACAGAAAATTAAAAAACCTGAAACTTCTCAGTCTTTGTTGCTTCTTGATCAATAAGAATCATGAGGGTTCTAGAGGGGAGGGGGGTGGGGGGATGGGTTAGCCTGGTGATGGGTATTAAGGAGGGCACGTACTGCATGGAGCACTGGGTGTTATGCACAAACAATGAATCATGGAACACTACATCCAAAACTAATGATGTAATGTAAGGTGATTAACATAACATAATAGAATAAAAAATAATAAAAAAAAAAGAATCATGTGGTTTCAAATCAGGAAGGAAATTGCCAGTAGGTCCAAAATAGTAGGGGAAAGAGATAAGGTAAGAAAGGAGAGAGCAGCAGATGGAGAGAATCAAGTACAGGTCAGAGAGAAAGATGGCAGAAGAGAAGCAACACTGGACAAAGTCAAGAGTCATGGGTTCAAATCCTGAGGTTCTGTCCTACTCATTTGTTCAAGTCCGGGAGCCTTCCTGAGCCCAGTTTTCTCACCTGTACAGCAGGCATAACCCTCACTTTCAGGGCTTTCAGGATCAACTGAGATAAGATAGGTAAAAATATTTCATGAGCTGTAAGCGCCAGAAAATACTCAATTCTTTACAGGTGTGACCAACAAGAATTAGCAATGTCTGGGGATTTGTGGCTATCCCCGCCCCCACGCCAACAGCACCTCCCTGCCTGACAGACAGCAGCCCCCTCCTGTTGTTCCCCTCTTAGGAGGGGGAGAAGAGGCGCCTGGGTGGCTCAGTCGTTAAGCATCTGCATTCGGCTCAGGTCATGATCCCAGGGTCCTGGGATCAAGCCCCGCATCGGGCTCCCTCAGGGAGGCTGCTTCTCCCTCTCCCTCTCCCTCTGCCTGCCCCTCTCCCTCTGCCTTCCCCTCTGCCTGCCCCTCTGCCTACTTGTACTTTCTCTCTCTGTCTCTCTGTCAAATAAATAAATAAAATCTTAAAAAAAAAAAAAAAGGAGGGGGAGAAGACAAGAAAAGCATAAAGGGAAAAAAGAAAAGGGGAGAAAAATGGCTAAAGACAATTTACATATAAAAGTGCTGAGGGCCAGGGAGACACAGGAGAGAAGGCTTGGTGCACATCCCACAAAGAGGAATTTTTTAAAGTAATTCAACAGGAGAGAGCTGGAGTCATTGCAACATGGAGAGAGTTGATTGAAGGGAAAGGAGTTGTTGTAGATTTGTATTTCAATCCTATCACAGATTTCCAAAATCCAAATAGAGAAGAGAATTCCTTTTTAATTACTTTTGGCTTTGAAAATATGATTCTTGAACAAGATGCGGCTTCCAGCCTGAGCCATATGAGACATTGGTTTTATAAGGATTATAAACTCTAGCTGGTTGGACTGAGGAGTTTGAACTTATCAAGGTATAAACCTGAAGGTATTTTATTTTTCTACTAACTGCTACCAACTGTGCTCTGCCAAATCACCCAATTTTTCTACAGATGAGTGGTCATCCTGTGTGATATCTCAGCTTGATTCCATAACTTGTTAGTCACTTTCAGTTATAAAATGGTCCCATGTGGGTTACAAGACATAGTCCTTAGTGCTTAAGAACTTGTATTCAATTCAGAGTGCCCCATCCCCTGGGTGGGAGCACTGTGTCTCTGTGGTGCATGGGGAATATGATCGGCTCTCTCTTTCCCATACCTCCTGTTTCCCTACACTTATTCCTTTCGTGTTCCACAGGAAGGAGGAACAGAAAAAGGTTATTTCCTAATGTGACTGCACAGGCCAAGTGGCCACCTTTTTTGTTGAGCAAAAGCACTGTTCCCTTACACGAACACCCCTCTATCCTGGTTTAGGTGCCTGATCTGTCTCATGGTCCTGATCCCCAATGAGGCAGTTTGAGGCCTCCACTGGCCCCACAAGGGGAGAATCTATCCCTGCTATGTCCCCCTGCTTTGGTGGTTCCTTGAGAAATGCAACTGTATGCATCACCAACCCCCAGCGGCTGCTCTGTGTGTCTCTACCCCACACTGGAGAGGTCTCCCAAAACCCAGGAGTCCCTAATCTCATCCATTCCCCATGGAGATTTCCAGCTCTACAGCTTGGAGACATACATGATGGTCCATCTTCAGTTTGGGAATGCAGGAAGGCAACTTGTCCCCCATTCTTGCCAGAACCATTATGCCATCTCTCCTCTGTGCTTTTCCCTCACCTGGCTAGCACTGTGGCGGATCGGCAGACCCAGAGGTTCGGCAGACACCCAACCAAAGAACAAGGTTCTAGTTTCCCTTGCTTTCTCAGCTTCTGAAAACAAGACCAGGCAAGTACTGCCCACAGGGGAGGAAAGATGAGCCAGCCTCTTCAGCCGAGTGTGTTGGTTAACATGGACTCTGATGCAAGACTATCTGGGGTCCAGTCCTAACTTTATCATTTACTCGCTGGGTGTGCTGGTTATTTTCCTATTTTTCTATCAGCAATGAACCTATTTTTTCATCCTCTCTATGGCGCCCCATGAAATTGGCCTAGTAGTCTACAAACTGCATTTGCAGACTCTTGCCGGGTGAGCTACCATTTTACAGATTGTAAGAAAAGAGGAAGGGAGACTTAACCCTCCTGCTTCCAGCTGCTGTCTACATCACTCCAGCAGTGGAGGACAGCTATGGCTCCAACCTAATTCTTCAGCATTCATGGCATCGGGCCTATCACACCCTCTCAGCAATGCTAGCAGCAACCATGCTAGTGCCCCCCCCACCTTCATAATGAGTACCAGCTGGCTTTGCTCTTTTGTCTGCCTGAGTACCAACCAAGCCTTCCCACCTGCAAGGTTGGCTGTGCCCCCATCAGACCTCAGAGCACCATCCAGCCATGCCTCCCACAGAGGTCTGAGCAGCAGACCCTTAAAATTCCCCTCCAAGACTTACTCACTTGCCCTGCAGAATTTCCTCCTCCAAACTCCCAGCTTCTGGTAACACTTCCTCTTCCCTCTCTAGAAAGGGCTGAGTCCTCCCCCGAGAGATTCTTAATTAGTTGGTCTTAGTTATGCCCTGGGATCAGGATTTTTAAACACACTATTATGCATCCAAGGTAAAGAACCATTGCAATAAGCCATTTTACAGATAGTGAGAAAAGTTTTATGCAGATGCATTCACATCTTACCACACTAGTTCTCTAAGACCATCAGCACATTTGCAAAAATGTTGTTCACAGGTAAGGTGGAAGCAAGGATGGCTGTGTAATTAATTCTTAAAGTCAGAAGGTAGTTATTGAAATTCCACATGCCCAGCACTATACTGGGTACTACTCAGGACACAAAGAAGTGAAAGACATGGTCTTTGACCATCAGATAACTTGAATTTAGTTAAAGAAGTCAAGGTTAATACTCATGGAAAAAGAAAGAATTACACAGAGACATAAGACAGTAATTGGCATGAAAACACAAACTACAACAGGGATCGTTCAGTTTAGTGTTAAAAACAATCCTCCTGGGGCACCTGGCTGGCTCAGTCGGTGGAGCATGCCATTCTTGATCTTGGGGTCGTGAGTTCGAGCCCCATATTGCAGCGAGAGATTACATTTAAAAAATGTTTAAAAACAGAAATACAGGGGCACCTGGGTGGCTCAGTCGTTAAGCATCTGCCTTCAGCTCAGGTCGTGATCCCGGGTCCTGGGATTGAGCCCCACATCGGGCTCCCTGCTCAGCAAGGAATCTGCTTCTCCCTCTCCCACTCCCCCTACTTGTGTTCCCTCTCTCGCTTTGTCTCTCTCTGTCAAATAAATAAATAAAATCTTTAAAAAAAAATACAAAAACAATCCTCTCTCCTTCAAATCTCACTAAAGCAGGTGAACACACTTACCTCCACCTACAGGCCTCAGACCCTTTCCATCAGAATCACCAGGGTCATTTCTATTTTAAGGTTCTCAAGCCCCACCCCATTGTCTCTGACTCAGAGGAGTCTAACAATCACATTTTAACTCGCCAAATGATCTCAGTGGAGGTGGTTTCCAACCATACATAGGATAAAACTCCATCCCATTACTCCATCCCATTTTTCTAGCAAGCAGTGCCCTTCCTCTGGGATCCAGGCATCAGGCCTCCCAATCCATTGCCCCCCTGCCCTTGCCTGAGCTCCTGAGTTCTTTGTTACAAATTATCTTCAGTACCAAACTGCTCCTTCAAGACCTGACCAAGAACTCTGCACTGATCCCAGCTCTAATTTCTGTTCTCACCTAATTATTGCTGACCTTGGATTCTACCAAGCCCATCGACTCCTAGGGCCTTTTCCAATATGTCTTACCTGCCCACCCCCAGCCTTCCCTCCATGTTCCTAGTATGTCTCTGAAGCTCACAGCTAGGATCTTCATGACATATGGGCTTACACCATCTGAGTTTCTGGAAAGTGGAGCTTACTCTATACCTTGCAATTTGGAACACAATAAAACTAATTGGCTGTCACTGCAACCAAAAACCATAGCCTTAGATTCATCAATTGAGAGCTTTGAACTAATCGGCTGAAAGCAGGAATGCATATTCAATTATAAAATTACCAAATTATACCTCCTCCTTATTGGAAAGGAAAGTAGAAAGAGCTAATAGGCTTTGTGCAGTTCTGAATAATAATAATACTACCTATGTGTGAGAGTTTATGGTTCACAGAACTTTTCTTAACTCTGTTGACCCCTTTAACAACTTTGTAAGGGAGGCCATGATGTCATTTTCATCCCCACTTTATGACTGAGGAAACTGAGGCCCTAAGCCCAGTTTTGGAAGACTATGACCCTCCAAAAGACTCTTTGGTCATTAACTAGCATTCGTCAGGGGTCACATAAGTCTACAGAAGGAATAAGGAGCACCAAGCACGTGTCAAACATTTTACGTATATTATCCTATTCCTCTTCCCCTGCCTCATTCCTCCTCACCCCAATGGCTTTCCCACTATTTCTCCAATGCGCCAGACACCTCTTGCCTCAAGACTGTTACCCTTGTTGGTCTCTCTGCCTGGGATGAGGTCCCTCCAGCTACCTGCAGGATTGGATCCCTTCTTTACTTCCTTCCAGCCTTTAGTCAAATATTCCCTTCTCTGTGAAACCTTTCTTGACCAACCTACTTAAAATTCTACTTCCCCACCACCAATCCCTACCCCTTTGCTGCTCTTTTTTTCTCCATGGCACATATCACCATCTGACACAATATTCATGATCTTTATTGTCTGTCTCTCCCACGATAGCATATAAACCTCATGAGCATAGATTCTTATCTGCTTTGTTCACCGCACAAAGTAGGCAGTCAATAAAGATTTGTCAGATACATTATATCATCTAACGCTTCAGCATCCCTGCAAGATAAATGTTATTAGTTCCACTTTAGAGATGAGGAAACTAAGACAAAGAGAGTTTAAGTGATTTTTCCTAAATCTAGAGTTGCCAGTTTTAGCAAATTAAAACATAGGATGCCCAGCGAGATCTGAATATCAGGAAACCAAAAAATAAAGTTTTTTAAATATAAGTATGTCCTATGTAATATTTAGGGCATAACATAGTAAAAATCTGAAAATTTATCTGAAATTCAAATTTAATTGGGCATCCTGTATTTTTATCTGACAGCCTCACCTAAATCGCACTACAAGCAAGAGACAGAACTGGGAATCCCACCCAGGTTTCTTTGACCACAAAGCCCTGCCACCATCTCTCATTCTGCAAAAAGAGGTCAGACAAAGACAGATGTACTATCCCCACAAAGACTACTGATGAAAAAAGTGCCTTGACATGCTTTGCCAAAAGTTTCGGTCATAGTCTCTGATACAGCTGTACCTACTCAAGGGGTAAAAAAGCCCACTTCATTCTCCTGGGCTGTCAGTCTTATAGCTTTCATAAGCATTAAATTAATTTAAAAATCTAGAGCCTCTCAATGGAATTACAGTCCTCTAATTCAGTTGCCTGTTACTTATTCTGTATTAATAATCCCATTCTATGACCAGCCATTGGATATAGAGGAGTTGATCTCATAAAATTTTAAAGTAAACCTGTTTCATTCCCAGGAGGGCCCAGTGTGACAGAACCTATTACAGAAGATTGACAAGAAAATATTTGGGTAGCCAGGACATTCTCTGGAGCAGCATAAGATATTTAAATGGTTTACTTGCAGTGAGGTGATACTTCTAAGAAAAGAATGGCTGGCATAAATAAATGTTTTTCCTGTGGATAAGGTAGCCCTCAACCAATCATGTAGGGAAACTAACCAAATCTAATGCTGTTTAGCTTCATCATCCCTCATTTAGATTTTCATTAGCAAATATTTTTCCTCACCATTACCAGATATCATCATTTCCTAAATATGAAGCTTATTTTAAACATGAAGCATTTGGAATCTTAGAAGGAACAAAGTTTAGATCTTATGAGCTTTTGGAGAATTTTAGGGTTCCAGGGTGTTTCTGGGTCTTCGCTATGTAGACTTGGCTCTAACCAACGTGCTTAATAAATCACAAAACTCTGCACAGACCCGACTGAGCTAGGATTGATGCACAGAGGACTTGGGAAGGCATTCCGCATGTCAGGCAGAGGGTGGGGTGGCCTGTAAGGCACCTCCTGTAGAATTAATCACATCTTGCTCTTTTTATGAGCCCAAGAATTTGTTCCACAGATGCTAGTTTATTGTGAAGACATTTAAGTTATTCCTCAAGGTAAATTACAAGTTCAGAACCTCTCATGAACTATATTTTATTAATTCTCAGAACATTTCTGGTAACATATAAAAGATGTAGTGGTTCTTGTCTTCCTATCATATATTTCCTCAACTTCTTCTAAAAGCATGTGTGCGTACGCTCTCACTCTCTCGCTCTCTCTCTCTCTCTCTTTCACACACACACACAATTTATACACAAAACCCAGCCTGGCCAATCTAAGCCCTCATCCCCCTCCTCAGGGTGATTGTTAGGGGATGGGCATGTGACCAGAAATGGACCAATCAGAGCCTTTCCTTGAGATTATCTATTGATGTTAGCAAGGGAGGCCTCTAGAACAATACAAGCCCAAGGCTAATGATAATTATAATTTCTTGCCATGGGAAGACAACTGTCTGCCACAGGAAAGAATGAAACCAAGCAAAGACAGGCTGCACAGAGAGAGAGGGTCCTAACAAAACTAAGTCCCTTGGTCCAGTCCCAGGCCCCAAAGCTGTCCATTTCTTCCTCAAGTTCTTGCTTCAGACTCCATAAGCTGACCCAGAATCCTTCCAATAAAAGCCTTTTATTCCTTTAATGTAATCTATTTTGAACTGAGTTTCTCTCACTTGCCACCAGTGGGATCCAGATTAATATATAAGGAGAAAATACTATTTCCATTTTATAAATAAGAAAAATTAAAGTACCACAGGTTATGTGGCTTAGCTCTAACTGCAAATATAACATTAGACTTTGAAATTGCTGCTATCCATCTGAAAACTAATACTTGCAACACACCTCTCCTATAGTAGTGACTTTCAGTCTTTTACAATTCACTGTAAAAAAAAATTCATTTTACACTGTGGTCCAGTATATACAATATGTGTGTGTATGAAACAAAAATTTCACATAATACTTACCGTTATTAAGTGTGATGCACTTTTTTATTCTCTATTCTATTTCATTTTTTCAAATGCTGTTTGTGACCCACTAAATTGACTTCACCTCCTACTAAGCTGATTTCGCAACCCACTAGTGGATCCAAAATTGTAAGTGTTTAAAAAAATTATACTATAGCTCTTTTCACAATATATTGCTAATTAAATCATCTTTCTCCCCACTATAAATTTCCCTTAGGTGAAACTCTAGAATATGTAGATTAACTTGTATATTCATGTTGACTTCAGCATATGTAAATTCCAAGCCATTCCTACCAGGAATGATTAGAAAAAGAGAATATTGGGGGATGGAAGGAGAAGGAGGGAAGGTGGTGGAACCTAAGAGCAGGTTTTTGCCCTCAAGCCACCAGAGAGAAAGGGAGTGAGTTTATGTAATTCCAACCGAGCCTTAAGTCACCCCCTATGTCTATCCATCTCATCACAAGTTTAATTCAAATCAGAGTTCTTGGTTTTCCCTCCTCTTCCTTCTCCTCTAGTCTTCTGGTCTCATTCTGGCACCACCAATGACCAGAGTGTTCAAACTTAAAGATCATTCCCCAAACTAAGCTCTGACTTCAAAATACATCCCAAGTCCAACCAGCACTTCCACCAAGAGCACTCAAATTAGACCACATCATTGTTCACTTGGACTTCTATGATAGCCTCCTAATCCTCATCAAAAATCCACTCATTCCAGACGATGGACTCTGAAAAACAAACTGAGGGTTCTAGAGGGGAGGAGGGTAGGGGGATGGGTTAGCCTGGTGATGGGTATTAAGGAGGGCACGTTCTGCGTGGAGCACTGGGTGTTATGCACAAACAATGAATCATGGATTACTACGTCAAAAACTAATGATGTAATATATGGTGATTAACATAACAATAAAAAATTTAAAAAAAAATCCACTCATTCCCCCACAGTCCAGTCTCCATAGAGCTGCCAGAGTGATCTTCTAAAAATCTGAATCAGATCATGTCACTCCTCACTTAAATTCCTCCAGCATCTTCTCCTGTGTATTTAGAACAAAATCCAAACATCTTATGATTCCCTTTTATGTCTCCAAACTCGTGCTTCTTCAGTATTTTACCTCATCAGGCTCCTGCCTTCTTGCTATTGAACACACCAGAGTCCTCCCTGCCTCAGGGCTTTTCTACTCCCTGTTCCTTTCAGCTAAAACATCTTTTCCCCAGACCTTCTCACTTCTTTTAGGTCTCTGCTCAAATTTCACATCCCCAAAGAAGCCCTCCTAAAGTAGCTCTGGCCTCCTAGCATTCTCTATTATCTTCCCCTGTCCTATTTTCCTGCATTGCACCTACCTCTACCTTAAATTATATTATGTATTTGTTTATTTGTTTAAGGTCTGCCTCCCTCACTAGAATGGAACTTCCAGGAAGGCAGGTGTTTACCACTGACTCCCTGAAAAGACCATCAAAATGAGCTGTTGATCAAGCAAAGCCAAGTTTATTGCACCAAAGGAATCCAATGCCTTGACAAGTCTTACTAGCATCTCTGAAGGGAGAGGTGAAAAGCAGGTATTTTAAATCTGGGGAGTTACATTTAAGACAAGTATTTCAATGCAGGTATCTTGATTAGAGCAAAGTTTGTGATAGAAGACTTTAGGATTGGTGGCCTCAGTGGACAAGGGTTTTGAAGAGATCCTTAAAGGGTGAAAACTATTGGATAAGCTAGTCAAGTATTATTCTGAGAAAGAGCTATTATTACCCTCATGAGACCTGATTTACTAACCTGTTATTCTGATGGGAAAAAATGGACTTCCACAAGTTCCTTAAACAATAAATTTACAGTAGTTTCCCATTATACAAACAGGAGACATGTTCCAAGACCACAGGTGGACGTCTGAAACTGGGGATAGTACTGACCCTTATATATACAATGTTTTTCCTATACATACGTACCTATGATAAAGTTTAATCTATAAATTAGGCAGAGTAAGATATTAACAATAATAACTAACAATAAAATAGAACAATTATAACAACCTACTGTAATAAAAATTACGTGAATATGGTCTCTCTCTCAAAATATCTTATCATACTGTACCCACACTTCTCCTTCCTGTGATGATGAGAGATGATAAAATGCCTACATGAGGAGATGAAGGGAGGTGCATGACGCAGGCAACATGACTTCCCATAAGGCTACTATTGACTTTCCAATGATAATTTAGAAGGAGGATCATCTGCTTCTGGATAAAACTGAATTGAAACCACAGAAAGCAAAAACCATGGCTAAGGGGGGTCTACCATAGTCACAAATTAATCTTTCTAGACAAAAATTTTCTGGGATAGTAAAGTCATCTCTTTTTTTTTAAAGATTTATTTATTTGTTTGAGAGGAGAGAGAGAGAAGGAGAAAGAGAGAGAGGGTGCAGGGGGAGAGAATCTCAAGCTGACTCCTCAATGAGCATGCAGCCCGGGGCGGGGGAAGGGGGGGAGCTCAACCTTATGACCCTGGGATCATGATCTGAGCTGAAATCAAGAGTGAGACCCTTAACCAACTGAGCCACCTAGGCACCCCAGATAGTAAAGTCATCTTAATGCAGTCTTATTTCTTAATCCTATTAAGCTGTATAGCTGTATATGGTTTTATATATAGGAATCTCGTTTATCTGAGTTAATAACATAAAGTGCTTAGGACCATGCCTGGCACATAGTAGGCACTCAACAAATGTTTACTGCTGTTGTTCTATAGTTGTGGAAAGTTTCTTGCAGGTGCACAATAAACGTCTGTTGAATTGGTTAATTAATTATTATGGTTGGGAAAACAGAAGCAGAGCTAAATCAAACATGAGAGATAGAAGCCATTGATGATATGGCCTGCTATTTCCTTATGTGCTCTGGCATGGCATTATTATCAGCAAAGATACTGGGAAGAACGTCAGAGAGAAATTCTCTGCTATAATGAACTAAGTAGATTAAATGAAGACTCCCCAGTACTGTCTCCACATCAAGCATCCTTGTGCTGTGGACCATGGTGGGACCCCACGATGGAATCAGAAGTTAAAAATATAAAAAGATGAAATTGTTGAACTGTCAGGTGGTAGATCAGACACGCCATAATTGGGCCCTTCCATGCATCTACAGCAAAGCAAACAACTTTCCATCTGTCTCGTTGAAGCTGCAGGCAAAGAGAGATTCTGAAAGTTTTCTACTAAGCAAGGATGGTGAATGGAAATTGATTTTGCACTAATAATAATGTAAGATGTGCAAAATGCTATACATAGTGTCAAGTATAATTTTTCATAGTTGAAAATAAGACTCTCATACCAATTGTAAAGTGAGCACCTGTCAAAGATTTATTAACTCATTAATGAGGGAGGCAGTAAGTAGGTAAATCCAGTCCAGAGAGCATTTTGAGGAATGGGGTATTTATAGGCATTTAAAAAGAAATGTTAGAATTAGATTGCAAGGTTAGATACAAAAAGGATTAATGTTCCACAGGACAATAAAAACCATAACCTTCGGGGTCATCATTGCTACTGGACAGAAATTATTTGCATCTCTGCTATACGAGATTTACAAGCTAACATGCAACTTCACAGAATTTGAGCCCTTAATTAATAGTAAACAACAAAGTCAAGCAAAGGCACATCCCCAAGATAATTATTCTTAAGTGGCCTTGTTAGACAATGCTCTTATATGTCATGGTAAGACATGCCTGATTTCCACGCTTTGAAGAAGTTTTCATAACAATATTCTCTTTACTTCATGTGCTTTTTTTAATTTTCATGAGTTTCATTTCCATAGATGCCATTACTTTCCATAGTTTTCACAGATTCTATCTGGATCACCAACTCTATTGTTCCCATAACGTGTTATGGTAGAACACACCATAACAGAGAAATTTTCTTATTTGTTGAATTTTTGTCTGTTTGGGGAGAACATCAGCCTCATGATTGAGAAGAATCACTGGACTGAGTGCTTGTCTCCTTCTTCAGACTGCAGGCTCCTCAAGGCTAATACCTGGTTCAGTTCAAAAACATCAGCATGGCATCTGCTATACATTTCTACTCTCTAGTAGTGCCTGATAACGCCCAGGAAACACACTCAATAATGATACCTAGACAAATGAACGAATGTAATTAAAGCAAAAATAAATTGTTCTCCTTAATCAGGAAAAAGTTACCAAGTTACATAACAGTATAATACATAGGTTTCAGGTCATGAAGGAGTTTTATATGACAAAGGTGCAGTTCAGCTGGCTTTTAGGACAAACAGAAATCAGCCTACAAGGAAAAGACTTTGGGTAAGGCAAAGATTGTTCCAATGAGCATTTAGCCCAGAAGATACTCTTTTCTTCTACCTAAAATGACTGCAGTCTGTAAAATCCCAACCACCACACTTAGGGATGGGTCTGAAAATAGTGCTGCACTCGAGAGCTGATTCTCCCGGTTTCTGGGGGGTTTTCTGTCATTAAGGCATTTTCCCAATAGCTGTAAAGAAGAGAAATTATAATAGAATTATGTGTTTGTTATATTTTTCTTATGTTTTATTTAGGAATTTGAAATGGCTTCAAATAAAAGATACAGAAAAAGGTAATATTTTTTTGGTGGAAAAATGTCATAAAGAAAGGAAAATAGGTATCTTTACCAGAAACCTAGCCAAGAGCATCCTGGTAGCCAAAGCAAGAGAGAAAATTTTACAACTTGCATAAATCCTATTTTCTAATAAGGGAAAATACCAGAAGAGAAGTTTTTCACTAGCACTGAGTTATACAAATAATTTACTTTGCAAACTCTTATATAGGGACACTAGATAGTCAAAGCTTTCAACACAAGTTTTACAAAAGATGAATTTTTGCTCTTTATATTTTTATGTTTCTGGTATTATTGCTTACTAAAAGCTAAGTCTACATTATAATATCACATATAGGCAATATATCCAGATATGTAGCATTTGGTTGGTCGAACCAGATATAAAGGTATAAGTTAGAGAATTTGCAGAAATGAAGCCGGAAAATCTTTTGGTTTTCAGGTATCAGTTATTTGATCCATACTTTGACCAAAGCTATGTAAGCAGCCAATTCAAGACTGAGATATAAATGTTAAAAGAGCAGAGATACATCCTACTGATCTTTGTATTCTCTTTGTCCTGCATGATGCCTGGCACATAATAGGGACTCAATAAATACTTGACTGAATGGTGTTCCATAATGGAGAGCAGCCAGAGGGCCGGGAAGTAGCAAAGATGGCCTTGAAGAAAGGACTCCCGTCCAGATCTGGGCAGGAGAAGGGTCTCCTCTTTGCCTGTCAGTGAATCTAATACACCGCTTCAGGTTCAGGACTTACTGAAGTTAGGCAATGATGCTTTTATCCATACCTTTAGTAATAGATGCAAGTTACAGTTCAAAACCTCCATATAGCTCATTCCTTAATAGGGGTGTGGTTCTTGTCAACAAATCCTTTGCTGTTCTTAGGAAAGTGATTAAAAATTTTTTTTCTTTAGCTGTACATGGGAGTCCAATGGATGCTCCTACAGTATTCTAGCACCCTAATCCATGGAATGGGGAATGCAGGCTCACAGCACTGGAGTTCTCATGCGTGCAACCATGGTAACACCAAGATCAAGGTGATTCCATTGACCCATTTCAAAAAAATGATATGCCAGACAATCAAAGCCATTGTCCCGGGGGCTTCCTGTGCTTTCCCAATCTAACCCATCCTGTACATGTGCACAAGTCTGATTTTCTGGAAACATCCTTTGATCATGCTGCCCCTCTGCTCAACAACATTCCATGTTGGGGGAGAGAAAACAAACCCCACAAGTGAGTTGAGACCCAGAGGACAGAGGGACATCCCTCAAGGACCGTCCCACTGTTGGGTCTGTGCCCTGATTAAGCATCCAGTAAGCCCCTGGACCACAGATCGATCAGAACACAGACCAAGCCCTTTGGGACAGTAAAGAGTGGTTTCAGAAAACATTCTGTTGTGTGTCTTCCTGCTCTATCTCATTCTCAAACATTCTGGAGGGGCAGAAAAGGCAGGGTCTTCCTGGGAGTGTATCAACTTGATGAACACATCAATGATGAAAATGCTGTCCATTTGTAGAGTAATTACAGTTTCCTATATAGTCAGCACCCCACCTTGTGGATCCTAAGACAGAAATCCAAAGCAATGTTTCTCAAACTATCGCTGGCAATGAACCTCTTCAGTTTTCTGTGTCCAATCCATTCCAGACCAACACTTTTGTAAAATAATGAACTGTCTGTTTCATTTCTATAGTAAAGATGTACAAAATATAAGCCCACATTTTTTACTATTAGATTTCAACAGATCAAAAAATATGCTCAAATTGCTTTAAAAGCTTCCAAATGTTTTCTGTCAAACTCTGACTTGTCATATACCAGTAATATTCAAGAGCTGGCACCAGTCAGGTAACAACTCCGAACAGCACTGGTCTAAAGAGTGTGCTGGAAATCCTCTTAGAACACCAGACAAACTCCCTTTCTTTTCCATTCTGGGCACTATGCTTGAGAAAAAGTCATACATGCAAGAAACACAAAATTGCTAATGAATTTTTTAGGGGGGATAAGAACATATCAATAAATCACATGGGTTTTATGACATAAATCCAGCTTATACATCATGTCAGTTTCACTGACCTATACCTATCACTGCATTATTGAGGAAAGGCCAGTCCTTGGGAAACAGGTGATTTGGTTTCCAGGGTTGTATTAACAGTTAATTCCAATTACCATACTAGCAATTGGAGAGAGTGTGAACTTACTGAAGAATGGCACATGCTTAGATCTAAGGCGATTCCCAAAACAAAAGTGTCCATCCATTCCAAACAGAAGTCACCCTCTTCTTCCCCTCCTGCTTTGAGTCTGAGACACTCTGGCCATTTCAACGTTCATACCAGGAGCGGGAAACATTTTATGTTCCCATCCATAAAAGATAATCCAAACTGTTCGGCATATTTTATTTTCCTTCAGCAGGTAGAAGAGCCTGGGCATGCTTCCTAACCCATTAGTCTCTTCTAACACACATTGGAACAACTCTCCTGTTTACCAAACTGTTTTCTCTTCTTCTTGGACTAGTTTCATTCCTCCTTGCAGTTAGGTATGGCCTCAGGACAGGCTTCTGGATGACAGTGGATAGAAGAGATGCATGGTGCACCTCCCAGCCTGCCCCCTAAGAAGCTCCCATGCCTGGTCCTTCATACTCTTTTCCTTCCTCCAGCAAGCTTGCGAGCCACATGCTGAAGGTGCAGGAGCCACAAAATGGAGGAACCAGGGTCCCTGAACCAGGGCTTGGAGGAGACTCTCCCCAATCAGGAACATTCACTCTAGACATTAAATGAGAGAGAAATCCAACATGGCGTTATGCCATTGAGATTTGGTGGTTTGTGTATTAGAGCAGCTGATGTTACCTTCATTAATATGCCTTTATAATCAAAGATATCAACTACTTTTCTCCATCCTTGTGCAAGGTTGGCTGGTGAATTAGAATGTCTTTATATACCAACTCTTGTCACAATCCATTGTACGGGCCTGCTCTGTATCTCATCACTTATTCAAAATTATCTATTGAGTACCTACTGTGTGTCTTCATTGGGTACAAGTATCATATCTGAGTCCCTTAAAATGAGACCCAAGAGGAACAATTCTTCAAATTCTGTTTTAAAGTGACTCAGTTTCAAGCTATAATTATAAAGCAGAATGTACCTGTAGACACTTTAATGTCCACCCTCTTCCCCCGATCTACCCCAACACCTCCACCCCTGTGTTCCTGTGTGTTGATGCAGAACAGGAATTCAGGCTGTATGATTTTAAAGAAAGAAAGCACAAAGTTCCCCAAGAGGTTTCCTTGCTCACCCTCAGTTTGGATCAAGAATTTCACCAGGACTTCAATCTGGGAGGATATTACTTCCATGGTGTTGGTGACAACAGAGAGACACTGGGCGGGAGAATGGCTTGCCCCTGTGAGATGAAAGATTTTGATTCTTTTTTTAGGTGATCCCCTCTTCTGGGTCCACAAGTGACTCTCACGGAACACCAGGATTATTTGTTAAGGCTGGCCTGCTTCTCCTTAGTGTTTCAGGACACTGAGACAGAGCTTAGGAGAGAGGGTCCCAGAGTTTGATCGCATATGTGAGTATGCCATTCCAACTTCTAGACTTGGATGGAGTTTACCTGTGTTCTTTACTCCCAATTCAACTCCCCAACAGGCAAACCACACCCCCGTCACGTCTCATCATGCATCCACCTCTCAGCTGCATGCTCTGCAGTCTTTGCAAAAAGTTTAATCGTTTTGTATGAACCTTCCCACACAGCTGAGCAGCTCCCTCGCGCACCATCAGATTTGTTTACTTGAAAGGGAACATTGGGATTTGCAAATCTATTTTGATTTGATTTTTTGTAAGTAAAAAATTAAGCTTAGATGAATATAACCCAGGATATTTTATTCTTTCCTGCTCCTCCCATCCAACCTGTGGTCCTATTTCTCCAAGGAAAGATTCGTTTATCGTCCCACTGTCCCACCCAGACTACTCCCTTTTTCACTGCTTATAAAAACACTGCTGGGAAATTAAAACAAGAAATGCTCTTTTCCAAAGACACTGAAGCATATCTGAGCTTAGGCAAATGACGTTGTTTTCAATGATATTGGAAACAAGGAGCTGAGTTCTGTGCTATGCGGGCACCGTGTAAATGGTTAATTGTGATGGTGCAGATGATGAAGCCATCCACTGACCTGTCAGAAAAAAAAAAAAGAAAGAAAGAAAAAAAGAAAACCTTCAGTCTGCTGACCACAGACGCAGCTCAGGGACCAATGCTCGCTCTGAATATGGATTTCAGGACACTTCCAATCACCCTCCATCTGCAGGATTTAAGCCCCCGAGGCCAGAACCATCTATTTTTCACATTTGATTTGGGCTGGGACCTGGGGCTGAAAGCAGATCTCATTCCCCCTTCTCACTACCCTCCCCTGTGCCTCTGTAGCTCTGTTATTTCTCCTATTAATATCTCATCAACATCGGGCAGGTGCTTCCTGTACGGAGGTTCTTCATTAACAAGTTGTCAATGGGACAGAGAGTCAGATCCCCACTGTTGAAGGAAATTGGCATGACAGCGGCGGGAGGAGGCCTGAGAACATCCTGCATGACAACTACACTTTCTAGCGGGGCTGTGTTTTCCCAGCAAACTTAAATTTGGATTCACCTATCTGACTTCCGAAAACTTTCCTGGAACTTCCTCCTTCAGCAAACATTTGTTCTCAAATTAAATCTATTTTTATGCTCAATGTAATATCTGAATCAGCAGTTTTTAAATACTCAATATATCTTTAAATGCCAACAGACAACAAGTATAGCAGGTGTTTAATTGTGGTTTAAAGATCCACATTGTTCACATTTTACAATCACAATTAAAATTAAGCAATAACACCAAAGGAGTTCCGGTATACAGCAATAATGCTTACCCGTATAGTGAAATTGATAAGGATCCAGATATAATGATGCCCATTGTAGTAACCCTGTGGTGACTGATTGCTATTCTGCTGTTAGCAAACAACCAAGAAATACTTTATTTTTTCAGAATTATCAATTTGTTTCTAGGGTATGTGAACAATGGAAACCTTAAGGGAGAACGTAATAGTTAGTGAGGTATTAAAACAGTTATATAACTAATAAAAACACTAAATCAACTTAGATATGCAGCAGTGTGTCATTTCCATTTTAATAAAAAAGTACATTATTCTCTTCCCGAAATTACAAAATTTTATTTTTTTTACTCTGTGCCAACATATTTGGAAAGTTAAAAAGTCATAAATCTACGGTTTCTGGAATTGTCATTTATGTGATTCTCCAGTCCTTAAAAAAGATAGAATAAAAACAGGCATTTTCATAAAACGATCGATTTGAAAAATTGTTTGCATTCACTGCTTGTGATTTTTTTCTTGGGGAGGTTGGAAGGGGGAGCACAGGGACTTATAAATAAAACACATTTGATTTTCCTAGCCTCCCTGTATGCTGAGCATTAAGATCTCTAGATGTGCCTGCTCAAAAGGCAGTGTGCGGGGATGCTTTATTGGGAGAAGCCTTCACATTCTTCACACAGTGACAAAGGCCCAGGTGATGGGTCATACTCCTGGCCAATGAAATCCAGTTACCGGCCAGATGGGAGACAACTGCGTTAACACATGCATTTTTCTTCTCTGAAAAAATGAAGGCAGGCTTATCAACAGGGGCCACAGGATGGTTTCCAAGCACCCTTGAAAATTCCCATGAGTTTATTTCCTGGGTTGCTAGTGAACACCCTCCCATAGGAAAGAGCCAAAGTAGCTCTGGAAGGATCTAGATGTAGAATTTTAGAACTGCAAGATCATTTGAGAAGACCTGAAGAAAAAAGGTCAGAACTAGAAAGGATCTTTGAATCCATCCAGGGCACTGAGTCGTATTTTTTCACCAAAGTACCCTGGAGCAATGGTTTTTGCCCTGCCTGAACATTAGTATCCCACAGAGAGCTTTTAAATGTGTGTGTGTGTGTGTGTGTGTGTGTGTGTATATATATATATGTACAAATATACATATGTATGTATAAATATATAAATATGTGTGTGTGTGTGTGTATTGATGCTTCACTCTGGGCCAGTTAAAACCAAATCCCTAGGACACGACCTGTGTGATTCTGACACATGAATGCACATCACCAAGAAACTTGGGGGTGGATCCCTTTGCCTTAAAATTTGTGCACATTACAATTTGATTCAATAAAGCATTTTTGTTTTATTAATTAATTATATAGATTTCCTTTTCTCTAAATATCCGGGTACAATCAATGAACCAAGAAAATGTGCCATATTCCTGGTGACTTGCTCTACACCTGAGAGTGTTAAGAATACCAGAAAAGTAAGGATCTGACTCATTGCATAAACGAAGAAACTGAGGCTCAGAAAAGTAAAGTCCTTTGGGATTTCTGACGATACTCTACCATCTGCTCCTTTGTACCATATGTAAAGGGCAACTTAGTGATGAAATACTCTGGATTCCATTCAAAAGAACATAAGGAAATAAGAAATGGCTGGAAAGTCTGATAAGAGAACACGCTAACAATGGCAGTTACGATTTACTGAGCCCCTGCTAAATATCAGAAATTTGCATATTCATGCATTCGTTCAACAAATTTTATTGAATATTATTAGGACTAGCACTGATCTAGCCACCTGGGGATACCACAGATATCAACACACGACATGATCCCCGATTTCTTGGAACTTCAGGCTCCTGGGGGAAACCAACATTCACCCAGAGTCACAGTAATAAGAAATAGGTAGTAAGAAATAACTAAGACCTGTGATAAGTGCTCTGAAAGGAATTTGGTTTCATGAGAACAAGAAAGATCATCTTTGGAGGAGACTCGGGAAAGAAAGGGACACCTGAGCTGAGAGCATGAAGAGCAAATAGGAGTTCATCAAATGGTGTGGGATGAGAGGGTAAGGAAAGAGCATCACTCACAGAGAAAACAGCATGTGCAAGGGTCCTGTAGTGAGGGAAGGCAAAGCACTTTGGAAGACTTGGGAAGGGGTTAGAGTGGCTGGAACAGAAGAAGACTGGAGGGGCAGGCTCAGGCCTGGCATTTATTAGATCTAATCTTTGTAACAGTCTCACATGGAGGGTGTTTTGGATTCCATTTTATACATGAGAAAACCAAGGCCCAGAGTTTACATAACATAATCCAGGGTCACATCACTAGTAAGTGGCTGAGTGGAAATCAAGCATATCTGTTTTCCTGGATTATCCCATTTAATTCCCTGCCACTGTTCAAAAATGCTCAGAGTATTCAAAGATCTTTAGAGGTTGCCTATCATGCCTCCATGTGGGTAATGTGTCCCCTCTGCATCACATCAATAAGCACCATGTCTAAGCAGGAGCTTAGACTGCAGAGTGGGCCAGTGTTGAATGGAATACAAGCGAATGAGCCAGAGTCAAAGAGCAGTGAAACAAAGAGAGGACTGCTACAGAAGGGCTAAAACAGCCAGTGCAATCCTAAAATCGATGTGGAATTTTCATATTGTTACAAATAACTTTTTTTGGTATCGTTATGATGTTATTAGCTGCACTTAACAAAAAACTCAACTTTAAATGGTTTAAGCAATGAAGATGTTTTATTATTTCACATAACATAAGCACCAAAGGAGGATGACTTCAGGGTTGGTTCATTCAGAGACTCAGTGAAACCAGCAAGGGCCAACTTTTTTCTGCCCTGATGTCCTTAGCTTCTTTTCCTCAATGAGTTTCCACAAGAAAGTTGCCACAGTTTAGGTTTCACCTGCAGGCAGGACAATGACCAGCCAGAAAAGTCCATTTTTTCCTGAAGTTTCCTCTTCCAGAGTGAGGAAACATTTTCCCAATGTCTCTGCACCAACAGACTTCTCCTCAGATCTCAGTAGCCAAAATTGGGTCACATGCCCACCCCACACCATTAACTGTCTAGGGCAATGATAAGACCACACGTGGCTTAGACCAATCAGGATTTACCCCCAAGGTGGGGATAGCGTCACCTGAAAGGCGAAACGAAATTGGAGGTCTGTTAACAAAAACATAGGGGGGCTTAGTTGAGGTCATCCATAGTATAGTTTTCACTCTGTACTTGTTCAGAATAAGTCCCAGCTTCTGAGCAGCAGGAATTCAGTGACATCAGGTTCGTCAGTGGTGTTCCCAATCAGTTCAATGTGGTAAAAATAAAGCAATAAACAATGGGTAGGAAGAAGACAGTCTAACTTTGCATCCTGGATCTCTCCAGGTGAGAGGAAGAGGCGAAGACCAAATCCTAGGCAGGGGCCAACTGTGGCAACTGTGAAGAAGTATCAAACCTGCAGGTGTATCCTGTGTCCAAGTTAACCCGCCACACATGAGGGTCAGCCATACATTTGGGCCAGCCAGCCCCAAACCCAAGGCGGGAGTTTAGATGATCTCGAGAGTCCATTATCAATCCGGTGGGATGCAAACCCTAGTGCAATCATTTGGTAAGTCTTTCTCTCTGCTTCCATCTCAGGGCGAGCTATAAACATTAATTACAAAAGATCTGTGACCCTCGTGAGATGAGAGCAGGGCTAGAATCTCAACTGCCCATCACAATTCGTTCTGAGGACAGGCAGGCCACCTAGCACCTTTCCTGAGGTTCAGTGGCAAATGACATTGAGACTTAACAACGACTGCGTGACTCACAAACCACTTTCAGACCCTAAAAAAAAAGGCATATGCATCTGAGTTGCAAACAGGACCCACAGCAAACTTGTAGTCAGGGTTTTTGTGTAATGTCACACCCCCTGTGCTCTTGCAAACATCTCCATTCAAACTCACTTTTTAATTCCTATAGGGTAACTCTGGAGTTTCTGCTAAACATTTATTTAAAAAAAAAAAAAAGCTACTCATCTATAGTGTAGCATAAAATAAAAGTAAAAGCAAGGGTTTAGGGGTCAGATGTTGAGAATATCACCTCTTCTCTTTCCTGGCTGGGTGACCTACTTAGTGTCTTCAAGTATCCACTTCCTCCTCTATACTATGGGAATTCTTCTGGTGGGGTTGTGAGGATGGAGTGAGATAATAACAATATGGTGCTACCAACAGTGTCTGACACGCAGGAAGTGCTCAATAACCACCAGGCTGTATGTGAGTAGAGGAGTCATGCTGTAGACAGCACACCAACGAGCAGGATCAGACAGCCACAGGACATGTGGGAAGAAGTAAATGCTCAGGAAACAAGGATCCTAGGATCAGCAGATCCCAGGACAAAAGAGGCCTCAAGACAACATAGAAGTACTTTCTCATACTATACTCTAGGTATAGTGGAATCTTGTTCCCCAGAAATTTAGGGAGGTTGACATCCCTAGAAAACTTCTGTAGGTTCACTCTGTGCTTACAATATTGTAAACAAGCCCTTGAATCCCACAATGTGACATTTCTCACCATTATCACTCTTTAAGTCCCCATCCATCCAACACACATTTATTGGGTGTGTACTATGGGCCGATAGCTGTAGAGGTGAGTATAGGGCCCCATGCCTGGCATCTTACCTACTTAACAGTGACCCTAAAAATTAACTACTATTGACCCCATTTAAATGTGAGACCATCAGAAAGCCTGGGTATATCTCAAAACCACAGCTGGTGAGTTTTAGAGATCAGATTCGAACCCCCCTATCTATGTATTACCACAAAAATGTTGCCAACAAACCACCCCAAATATCAGTAGATTAAACTTACATTCATTTATTCTTAGTAATCTGCAGGTCAGCAAAGGGCCATTTGATCCAGGCTGGGCTTGATTCAGGGTGACTCTGCTCCTGGTGCCTATCATCTTTCTGGGAACATCAGGCTATCTTGGACATATTGTTCTCATGAGCATGGCAGACACCCAGAAGGGCAAATCCAGCTGTGCATGCACCTTTCATAGTTGGTTGCATAGTCTACGCTAAATTCCACTGGCCAAAGAAAGCCACATGGACAAACCCAGGTAAGTCAGAGGAATATACTCTAGCTTTTAGTGACCAGAACTGCCAAGTCACATGGCAAAAGGGTGAAGAATTGGGGACTTTCAGGTAATCCGCCAGAGTCTGAGTCTGATTTCCAAGCTTTCCTCGATCCTGCCAGCCTCCCAACATAAGCAAATAAATACAATGCCCTGTAAATCTCCAATAGAAATATATCGAAGATGCTGGGAAAGTATGGTGGAAGGGGCATGCCACTCAGCCAAGGGAGGCAGAGAAGAGGTACAGCAAACAGTGACTGCTGAAAGAATGTAACTATGCACCAGTGTCTCCTGACTGAGGAGCTGCACAGGCTCTGGCCTAAGTAAGTCCATCACAGTGGGGGAAGTCCATCACAGTGGAAGAGGCTTTTGATGACTCAGATTAAACCAGGACACAAGCAACAACTAGAACTGAAACTCTCTGTGGTTTGCCTAAGCCAGGCATCAACTCGCTGGAGAGATGGACGTTATGATCAGTTAAACAATGTCATCAAACTTCACACTGTAACCCTTGGGCAAAACCAGGAATACTGCTTCACTGGTAGGAGTTTAACAGCTAGAGGTGGGCCCAAAACTCTGACAGACGAGTGGCATCCAGTGGCCGAGGGTTAATTTGCAATGAGCCACAGCTGCAGGCAGGCAGATGCGGCAGTTGCTGGCTAACCACACCCCAGTGGGGGTTCAGCAGACCACAAGAAGTGGCAGACACCAGCCTGGGGCCTGCAAAGGAGAAGACTCAGCCAACGACAAAGACAGAGGGGATCACCCTCCTCCTGGAAGAACACAGCAACTTTCTGAGTTTCCTTCACTCGTGGTGTTCCAGTTTTTGGTTAGGGAGATGCATCTAAGACATGTGACATAATTAGGGAACAAGACCACTGAGTCTTGAATTACATGACACTAATGCCAATTGCTGTGATGCCTCAGAACAGTGGTTCTCAAAGTGGACCCGCAGCATCAGCAGCCCCTGAGAACTAAGTAAGTTCTCCACTCCGACCCCAGGTCTCCCGAATCAGAAGCTCTGATGCAGGAGCCCAGCCATCTGCGTTTCCACAAGCCCTCCAGGTGATTCTGAGAACCACTGTGTCAGGCCACGAGGCAGAGGTTCCCTAGAGGAAGTATAGCTTCAGCTGGACCTTGAAGAAACTAGAAAAGGGGAAAGACTTTGTGTAAATCAACCCAGAAGGCAGAGCAGCAGGCATGAGAGTGACCCACTGAAGGACCACATAGGTGACTGCCTGAACAGAGGACAGGGTGATTCAGAGGGTGGACAGAAACAAGATTAACTATGGGGCGCCTGGGCGGCTCAGCTGGTTAAGCGTCTGCCTTCGGCTCAGGTCATGATCCCAGGGTCCTGGGATTGAGCCCAGCATCGGGATCCCCGCTCGGCAATTCTCTCTTTCCTTCCCCCTCTCCCTCTGACCCTCCCCCCTGCTCGTGCTTTCACTTGTTTGCACGCTTTCTCTCTCAAATGAATACATAAAAAATCTTTTAAAAAAATAAGATACCTAGACTGAGTGCACTCAGGGTGTGGTTTTAGAAAATCTTGAAAACTGGGCACAAAAATGTTTGGACTTCTTGCAATGCAAGATAAAAGATTTTTACCCTACAGAGTGAAAAGGGCAAGGGGATAGTGAGAAACGGGGAGAACAACTCACCTGAGTATATCCTCCAAAAGTGGCACCTTCTTTTGAAAAAACATTAAAAGGACATAGTGTGAAAGCAAGAGCCAGCTGTCAATAAGCAGCTCAAACATCGGTGGTCAGACAATCAGACCCAAAAGGAAGTCAAAGGGTGTCTCCTTTGTTTAGTGCCCTTCCCTTGGCCTCACCCCACCTCCTGTCCGACAGCACCTCCTCCCCACCATGGTGACAAGTGTGGGCAAAAGGATTTAAAGAAAAGTAAGCGAGGCAGCAATATTAAGACCAGTTTGAAAGTGTGAGAGGCATTCTGGTTTTAGAGGCAGCTTCTAAATTCCCTTTTGAGAAACTGCTGATAATCTTGTGGGGATTACGAACTGAATTTTTGTCTTAAATAATTTAAATGTAAATTTAAGTAGTCACATGTGACTAAGAGCTACCATGTTGGACTGTATAATTCTAGATCACTGAAAAATTGTGAAAACTTCCCAATTCCTTTTTAAGAATAGCCTATCCCTGCCCCCAAAATGTGATAATGTGAGCACAAAAGATTATAAACCAGGCTTACTTATATAGAAGTAAAAAAACCTTAGTAAAATAAAATTTATGTAATCCAGATCATTATTTTAAATATGCATGCACACACACACCTTGACCAGCTTAAAATTATTTCCATACTTGCAGAAAAGTTTATTAATGTGATTCATTGCATTAATAGGTTAAAAAGAAAAGATGATCTTGCTTGATAAATACCAATAAGATATCTAATAAAACTCAACATTAATGCCTGACTTTTTTAAAGATTTTATTTATTTGAGGGAGAGAGAGGGGGCATGGGGGTGGGGCCATGGAGGGAGACTGAGAAGCAGACCCCCCCTACTGAGCAGGAAGTCCAACTCAGGGCTCCATCCCAGGACCCTGAGATCATGACCTGAGCCAAAGGCAGATGCTTAACCCACTGAGCCACCCAGGTGCCCCAATGCCTGATTTTTTAAAAAGAAAAAAAATTCTTAATAAATCAGGAATTGAAGGCTATTTCTTTAATACTACAAGTAGCTATCAAAAAATAAACTATAACCAACTTATTCCTAATGATGAAACAAGCAGTCCATTAAAAAACAAGAAAAATATGTTCCCAAAGACTGTCATTGTTTTGTCAATGTTTGCCAATGTTATACAAGAGGAAAATGAAATGATATAAATATTTGGAAGAAAGAAATCAAAGATCATTATTTGCAGATCATTTTATTGCTACTCCAAAAACCAAAGAAAATTAACAATTAGAACAAATATGAAACATCAGCAAGGTTGTCAAACAGGGCAAATTTAACAATATTCCCCTTCCCAGTTTTTAGAACCATCAGAATAAAGACCTGTCTAATTTCATTCATCACTTTATTTTTGGCACCTAATAGAGTCTCTGGAATATGGAAAATAGAATAAATATTTGTTGAATTTATTTGTTTGTTTATATATCTATTGACTAAAAAGTCTGGAAATTCTGAATGCTGGATGTTATCATTTACCCACAGAACTAGTTTTTGAACCATATCTGGTAAAGTCCTAGTAATCTGGACTGTTATGCCAGAAATTGCAGTTGAGGGCCAGTAGGAAAGGCATAAGGGAGCTCTGGATGAAGCAAACACCTCTATTCTCACCTAATTTTTTTATATTATGGTACTATGTAAAAATCGATTGCAAACACTGAGGTTATCCTGTTTTCTGAAGAAATAGTTTTAATTACCAGCTAAGACTCTGAATATGATCACAAACAAGCTCTATCTTATATACTAAAATGTAAATTTAATTACCTCACAATTTGTACCTCGACTCCTGGACTCATTAAACTTCTTAGGTTGCTAATGTAGATTTTATCTCTGATTTCTCAGAATAGTTTGGTCTGTTTTTCCTTTCACTGCTGTAAAACAAAACATACCACCCATACATCAAACTCATAAAAAAGGACTATTTCGCAAGTGACCCACCCTCTCACACTTCACCATGAGATTTGACTCTAGAAAGGAACAAGGCTATTAAAGACTGACTTTCTCTTGTAGCTAGAAACCATATCCTGGGTTACAAATCAAACTTCAACTAACTTAAAAGAATTTAAATCATGCAAAATATATTCTCTGACCATAACAGAACTAAACTATAAATCAATAACAGAAGACTAATAGAAAAATGTCCACATACTTAGAAATTAAACAGCACACTTCTAATCCATGGGTAAAAGAAAAAAAATTCCCAAGGGAAATTAGAAAATATTTTTTTAAAGATTCTACTTGTTTATTTGACAGAGAGAGTGAGAGAGCACAGCTGGGGGAAGGGCAGAGGGAGAGGGAGAAGCAGACTCCCCGCTGAGCTCGATCCCAGGACCATGGGGTCATGACCTGAGCCCAAGGCAGATACTTAACCAACTGAGCCACCCAGGCACCTCTAGAAAATATTTTAAACATAACAAAATTTCAGAGAGAAATTCATAATATTAAATTCTTGTGTTAAAGAATTCGCAAGCCTCCACCTCAAGAAACTAGAAAGGGAAGAGCACAATAAGCCTGATTTAAGCAGAAAAATTAAATAATAAAGATAAGAGCAGAAATCAACAAAACTGAGAGCAGAAAAATAATAGAGAAAATGGATGCAACAACTCATGAAGTTAACCTATTCTTTGAAAACCACAAACTACCAAACTCACCCAAAATAGACAATCCAAAGAGTCCTAAAAATATTAAAGAATTAAATTTTAGTTTAAAACCTTCTAAAAAAAAAAATGTCCAGGCCTAGATGGTTTCACTGGCAAATTCTATCAAGAACTTAAAGGAAAAAATGACACCAATCCTACATATTCTCTTCCAGAAAATTGAAATGGAGAGAACATGTCCCAACTAATTTTACAAGTCCAGTATTAGTCTTATACCAAAACCAGGCAAAGACATTTCAAGAAAACAAAACTACACCCCAGTATCCCTTATGAAAACAGGCATAAAAATCCTTGACAAAATATTAGCAAATTCAACAATTTATAAAAAGAATAATAAAACACAACCAAGGAGGTTTATCCTGGGAAAGTAAGACTGGTTTATTTAAAAATCAATATAATTCACTATATATATATATAGCCTAAAAAAAGAAACATGTGATATATAAATCGATGCAGAAAATTATTTCATAAAATATAAGACACATTCATGACATCTTAAAATCTTTCAGCAAACTAGTAATAGAAGAGAAGTTCCTCAAAATTATAAAGGACATCTACCAAAAAAGTCTATAGCTAACATCAAGCTTAATAGGGTAACACTGCATGTTTTTCACCTATAATCAGAAATAAGACAAAGATGTCAACTCTGACCACGCCCACTCAATATTGTTCTAGAAGTCCTAGCCAGTGCAATAAGGCAAGAAAAAGAAAGAAAATACATACAGACTGGAAAGGGGGAGATAAAATTGTCCCATTTACTGACAACATGATTGTGTACATAGAAAATTCCAAGGAACTTATTAAGAAAGAGAGGGGGGGAAGAGAGGGAGGGAAGAAAGGAGGGAGGGAGGAAGAAGGAAAGAAAAGCTCCTAGAATTAATGAACTTGTCAGGATTGCACTATACAAGGTTAACACACAAAAATCTATTGCATTTCTTTCTCCCTTAAGTCCTAGCTTCGTCATCTGTAAAATTAGGAAAGTAATAGAATTTGCCTATAAGTTTGTTGTGAGAATTAAACAATATATGCAAATCATATAGTGCCTTGTACATTGAGAACACCTGATAAAAGTTAGTCATCACTTACTATTATTAGGTATAGGAAGTAGATGCAGATGCATGTGAAGTTGATATGAAAAAGATCTGTGGGTTTTACAGGCTAGAATCTCATTAAGGTCAATGGACCTAGCTGCTAAAAAATCACTAAAGCAATCTTGAGACTTCATTCTGAACTCTGCAGAATAAGAATATATTAAGCACATATCAGGCTCCAAATTTGAGTTCTGTGTTCAAGTTTTGGGTGCCACATCTTAACAGGTACATTGAGAAAACCAGTAGCCTCCTAAAGGAGTATGAGCAGAAGGATGAAGGTTTGGGAAAATATGCCATGATTGCAGCAAGGAGGGATGCTTACACTGGCAATACAATGGCTTAAGAATTGCAAGATAGCTGATCACAAATACCTGCTATGGGGAATTGTGGTAGACATTCTCCAGAGGATATACCTGTGACCAGAAAGACAGTACACACTTATTTAAATTTAATATTAGAAATAAAAATTAAAGTTCTTTTCAACTGGAACTAGTTACCTTGTGGAGTACACAGGGATTATAATTTGGTCCCCATAATATAGATGAAGGAAATTCAGTCTAAAATTTAAGTACTTGACCAAAATCTGAAAGCTAGCCAAAACAGAGTCATGATTTAAATCTTGGCCTTTTGACTCTATGCAGTGATTCTCCTGGTCCTTCAGCAAGTCAGAGAGAGGCTGGGACTAAATTCCACAGTCTTTGGCTCTGCTAATTGGTCAAGTGGGCTGGGCATCATGCGTCAGGCTGAAGCCAAAATGCAACTGTTTTGAAGCAACTTTCTAACTATGTTGGAGTTAGTCCACAGTGTAAATCCTGAGTTTCAATACAGAAAGGTGCAGAATCTAACATCCAGCTAGTTAGAGCTATCTACCAAATGAATGTAGGGTAGGGTGATGGGGTGTGAGCAGATGCTATTGATGTTTTTTGCCGAATGTTTGAAAACCCACTGTGAATATTGATGCCAAGAGCTTGTTGCTGGCTCTTAGAAACAAACAGAAGATGTAACAGCCATTTTTTTCCCTCAATACAGGATACTGTTAGCCAAATGCAGAATTTCAGTTTGATTAAGAAACAGAAGTCCATCACACATTTGCTCCTGTTGTTAAAATGTGGTTGTTGATGACTTGGGGAGTGGACTCTCCTGAAAGGTTATACTAACCACAGCCTACGGAGGTCTAGGCAGCCAGGCCATATGTGTGACAGTGCCCTGCCCTGACAGCCAGATCAGCCAATGAGTGGATTTTTAAATGATTATTCAATCCCTTCCAACAGAACCGCAGTAGCTGTGACCATTGTCACCCTCTATCCTGCCAGTGAGTTGGGTTTTCAGTTCAGTGGAAGCTTAGAATTTTCCTACTCATGCAGGCAGATTAAAGTACTCAACTAACTCAGGTGTAACTTATTTAATTCACCACCCAACTAATTACTGCAGATGCAGATAAGCCAGGCTAAGAGGAAAGAATCCACTTCCTAACACAAAACAAAGAGCAAGTAAGCATGTTTCTAAATACCCAGCAAAGGATGTGTTGGATGGCAGACATGTTTAAAAAACAAACAAATGCTCCAATAACTTCAAAAATCAATGACTTCTAAAAGGACAAAAATTATAGCGTGGTCTCTGTGCATTTGGGTTCTACTTGGTTCAACTTTGAATGCCATTTAACAACATAAGTAGATCAACTGTTTGAGTCAAGTAAAATTCAAATTCAGCCAGTTCTCACACAATTTCATTCTAAACGAGGTATTTTTTTTCTCCCCCAAATTGGGCTTGATTAGCAGTGAATAAAGTATGGCAACTAGAATCAAGGACATTTTTTTAAATGTGAACTCTGTCCTTCAGAGAGGTTAACTTTTGAAATATGAACTTAATTGAATGTCCTTTGCTCTAAAGAACATTAATTGGTTGTATCTTGTTGTGGCAAAAAAAATTTGTTTCAAAGGGAGGTAATTTTAAAAATCAGACTTTTGTTGTGACTGGTTATTTTCTCAAGAGGCATATTCAGGAAATAAGTTATTTGAGCCTATACTCTGAAAACAACATAGAACCAATCTCGAATACCCTGTTAAAATAATTCAGTTTTTCATTTACAAAGGTTATGGACTGAATAAAAGTTTTAATCTTGGCAGAGAACAGTATTCTTACTTAGGGAAGGAAATCTCATAAAATTTGTTCTGTTTCGTAAGTGACTATTACATGGTAACATTATATTCATCATATTCCTACGAACTCATCACTGTGAGATGTTTTGGGAAATATTTCATGGCCCCATTGTGCAAGAACTACAACCTATTCTGAGGAGTGTGGCCAACAGGAATAAGCCTGGCCATTAGAAAAAGTTCTAGCAGCAGCTCCACCATTCACTATGTGTGTGACCTTAGCAAATCTCTAACTCTCTGAGCCTCCATTCCTTCATCTGTAACATATCACGGCCCTTTCATAACACAGAGAGCCACTGAACAGAGATAAGCCTTAATAAGCCAAAATTCCATTAAAATGACCAGGTCCTTGGAGGCTAACCACTAGAATCTTGATTCACAATCACACTGTAGAAACCCATTCAGTCTGGATTTCTATGTGCTGAGAGAAAACAAGAGATGCTTGAAATCTGCATTTGTGATGCCCACAAAAGAATGTGTTCAGAATTACTAGTTTTGTTTCTGTAGAGAGAACTATAGATGAATTAACACACACACAATGAACCAGATACCAGTCTCAGACTTTCTCTCCTTCTCTCTTTCTCTCTTCCTCTCTCCCTTCCTCTCTCCTCCCAACCCCCAACTCACCTAAGGGCTCAGTGACTCTGTGTTTTCCTTGGGCAGGTAAAATCAACAGTCTCCTCAGCCATGAGGCATGCGAGAGGTGTTTTTTGTTTTGTTTTTGTTTTTATGATTTATGTTGTTTTTTTCTAATTTCTAATGTTAATTTTCTAATTTTCTAATTCTAATTTCTAATTCTAATTTTTTCTAATTTAAATCAATTAATCAACATACAATGTATTATTGGTTTCAGAGGTACAGGTCTATGATTCATCAGTCTTATGTAACACCCAGTGCTCATTCCATCACATGCCCTCCTTCATGTCCATCACCCAGTGACCCCCATCCCTCCACCCTTTTCCCCTCCAACAACCCTCAGTTTGTTTCTTATAGTTAAGAGTCTCTTATGGTTTGTCTCCCTCTTTCTGGTTTTGTCTCATTTTATTTTCCCCTCTCTTCCCCTATGATCCTCTGTTTTGTTTTTTAAATTCCACATATCGGTAGAAATCATATGATAATTGTCTTTCTCTGACAGACTTATTTCGCTCAGCATAATACTCTCTAGTTCTATCCATGTCATTGCAAATGGCAAGATTTCGTTTTTGATGGCTGCATAATATTCCATTATATGTATTTATATATATATATATATATGTATTTATATCACATCTTCTTTATCCATTCATCTGTCGATGGGCATCTGGGCTCTTTCCATAGTTTGGTTATTGTGGACATTGCTGCTGTAAACATGGGGTGCAGGTGCCCCTTTGGATCACTACAATTATATCTTTGGGGTAAATACCCAGTGATGCAATTGCTGGGTCATAGGTTAGTTCTATTTTTAAGCTCTCTTTGGTGTAAATCTACTTCCAGCCTGGAGAAAGAAACCATCAACCACCCATTGCTCTGAAACATGGGTGCTGTGACCTTTCTTTGAGAACATCCCCAGAAATTTCCTCAGCAATCATAACTCAAAATATTTCCCAAAATTTATTCCCCGGAGTCAAATCCAAAAGAATTCATCAAGAAAAAAACAGGGAAGGGGACTTAATGACTGAAGGTTTGGGAAACATTACATACTTGACTCCCTTCTTGGAAATTCTTAATTCCTCTTTGTTTAAAGGAACTAATATTTGCAGGAAATAAATCTGTTTAACTTTGTTCAACCAGATATTTCCCAAACCTCTTGGACTTTGTCCTCACGTTAACCATTTAGAAATCCTACCTTAGTACTCCACCAAACGTATTTAGGAAATTCCGATTCAAATCTTGGTGCCCAGCATCAAGTGGACCACCTTCAGAGGAACTTTTTTTCAAGACAACTGGAAAAATCTGAAGAAACCAGAATTTAAACAATACACTTCTAAATGATCCCTGGGTCGAAGAGGGGAAAAGAGATTTTCAAAAGAAAATTTTTTTCTTTATCCTTAGACTTAAGAAAATTCACCAGACTTGTTTGTCAATAATTGCTATTTTCATAATTCCCAGTTTAAGGATTTTGCCCGAATCATAGCAAATTCTTCCAATCCACTGGCCCGGAGTTGTTTTGGTTTGGTTTTAATGCAAGTTTTCTTCTTACGTTGTTCCTTGTTACTTTAATTATTATTCGTCTGCTTTCTTTCCTCCAGTTCTTCCCCCCAACTCAGCTTTACTATATCTTTTTTCTCTGTGTTCTTAGGAAATATTGCAGGTCTTTCCTTCTAAATTAATAATTCTGAGGGGTGGAGGGAGGTTTGAAACCCATGATGTGATTCTGTGCAACCAATGAAAATGCATGTTACTATCTGCATCTCAGCCAGTCCCCATGTACTCCCACCTGCAGCTCCACAGTGTGCAGTAGGAACTACATGGTGGGGATGCTGATAATGTCCCTAGCGTGGCATCTAGACATAGCAAACACAGGAGAAGTAGAAGCTATTGTTAATAGCTATTATTCCAGTTTGCACCAGCAGTTGAGCATCCACAAAAGAACTAGTGTTTTTGCAATAAGAGAGAGTATGCAAAACTAGATATAAAGAGTCATAAGTGAATTTTCCCAGTAGACCAAAAAAAAAAAAAGATAGCCATTATGTTTTTTTCACATTATTTAGATAGTCAAAACAATAGGCAGAAAAATAGTAAGAAGCAGGAAGCAAGAATCACCATCCCTCAACATTTCTGGAATGTCCTCTGACCTCTTCTCAAACCCCCCACTCTGTGTTCTCCCGTGATTTCCAGATAGTAAATAGTAGATTATTTGGGCTCTAACTTGCTGTTCTTATCAGGAGTAAATAATCAGCGAACTCTAGCTTTAAAAAATACAGTTGCTAAAAAAAAAAGAGAGAGCGAGAACGCAAGAGAGAAAGAACGATACCAAATGAAAACTGCTTTTCACGGCCACATAAGCCCAGCAATAGAACAGTAATGGCTGTTAAATACTAGCCTAATCCTACAAGTGAACAAATTATTGAAAATTTCAAAGTGGCAGCTTTGATTTGAAGATTCACCTCATTGACTATCTAATTCATTCCTAATGACATAATCATTGGTGAACAGTAAACGCAATTCAGAGGGTCAGAACTCTCCTATTAGTCATTAGCTTTTATATCCGGAGTGCTGTTTTACTACTGAGCCTTGTATTTTACTATTTAAAAGAAGAAGGAAGTAGCCCCATTTCCAAGGTGATGATTATTAAAGTGCTGCCACAAACGGCACATGGTTATTACAGCACAAATAGAAAGCTGTTTGAGATACACACAAAATACATTCACATCTATTCCACCAAAAAAATTTTTTTCACAAATAAAACTCAGCTAGAGATAAATTAATTACCTTATTATGTTCCACAAGGAAAACAAGTGTTAGATACCCTGCTGCATTGTTTGTGGTAAGCAATCAATATTTTACTGTCTAACCATATTTAACTTTACGTGTATATCTAAATCCCTTTCTACTAGGAATTCTAATACAATACTCTAAGCATAACTCATGGCCATATTCAGGTAAATTAAAGATTCCCTGAAATACGCCACATGAAGGAAGTCATATTTCATCTGCATCTGTTTCTCTTATTCATTACCTAATCCTTCAACCCCCAATTCCCTCCAGAGTTCTTTATTAATTTAAACAAAATATGTTCAGTTGGACTTTTCTTGGTTAGGCATAAATCTGTACACTTACCCTATCACAGACCATTAACAAAGCCCCCAAATTTTTATATAGTGAGTACTTATAATAAAATAGGTTTCTAAAATGTAATGTGATTAATTGAAGAATTGCACTTGTTCGTATTAAGCTCCTTTGGAAGGTTTGCTCATAGATTCAACTGCCTGTAGCTCAAATATTGATCTGTTTCCTGGATTCTGAAGATGGATGGTTTCAGACTACAATGTTTGGGTTTGCAATAGTTAACCTGAAAGCCTTTTTAAAGGTAGCCAGAGAAACTGTTGAGTGGTAAATAATCAAGAGCTCCTTAACCATGGGAAATGTTTTCATACCCACTGGTGTGTGTGTGTTTATTTGAAATGTGTTATCAATGCCTCTATATTTCAAAATCCAAGAAAGGGGCTAATGAGAAAAAAGAGATAGTGGGGAAATAGAAGAAAATGCATAATGACGTTTGATTTTGTTTTTGTATGTGTATTAATATGATGAATCCTAAGACAGGAGAGTGGGGGAAACCTGTCTTTTGTGTCAACTTGAAGCTACTGGACTTGATTTATTTTATTTTACAGTTTAGAAGATTAAAGAGTAATGCTCATTTGACTTTACGCTTAATGTTTAAATTTAACAAATGTCTTCATCTCTATGTCCATATGACCATGTGACTTCGCTTCTTCAAAATTCCAAAGTTGAGTGTTCTCTTAGAGCATATTTCTCAGTAAACTCTAAAATCTATACGAATATTAGATATTACCAAGGGTTGCCAACAAAGCCTCAGAGAAAAATCAATAGGTCAATAGCCTTTACCTCATCCATCCCCAAACCCTGCACTACCTAAACTGAAGTGACACCAAAGAAGTAAAAAGGGGTTGATTGGAATTAGTACTCCAGTATGAATGCATTCATTAATCCAGTCACATTAATAACAAAAACAAGTTATTCAATAGATGGATAGTATATCTCTGAACAATGCCATCCTATAATATTGATATTAATGATAATATTTTAAACACTTGGAGGCACAGACTAGCCATCTATCAATGGAAAACCCTTTTGAAGATTTTTCCCAAGGGCATTAAATTCTTGATCTAGTGCTTTTTCAAGATAAAGAAAGATACTTTTATTGGAGGGGTTAGGGAGAAATGTGGAAGTTTTGCCAGGGCTGAAAGTTACTAATTCTCTTTCCTCATACCTAAAAAAAAAAAAATAAAAAATAAAAAAATACAGTAAAGATTTTGCCAAAAAGCCTTAAGGAATAATTCAACCTCAATTATTATAACCTAGGCAACACTCACAAATATCAGATTTTATAATGTAAAAGTATCAGTACCATATTACATGAAACTGAATTCCGAAATCTCCACTATCTACAGCTCTTAGGAAGGAAGTGATTCATCAGCACTGTCATCTCCTGGCATTGAAAATTATTTCTTAGTCTCTTATCCTTTATTTACAATAAACACTTATTTGTTTGGAATCACTTCAGCAATGAAGATCATGGATAAGGGAGAATATATACCTGAAATTGGAGCTTCTCCTTATTCTTTACCAAAAAACCTCGGACAAGTGACCACATTCTGTGGATTTCTCATAAAGAGCACACTGCCCACCATCTCTCTATTGGCTCCCTCATCTAAAAGGAATAGCAGTCCTTAATATTTCTTCACTTTGAATAAATCCAATTAACCTTGACCTTTTTTGCTGCCGTGTCTGGGTTAATCATATCCTGCCAATAAGTGAGGCCCAGAGAATGCCTGAAAAGTCATGATGAACCCCAGGAAATTCCAAGATAGGATTTTAACAAACTTAAAATAACATTTTAATCATTTTCATAGAGCTCAACAAAAGAATGTCACACCACAGTCAAAACTGTATCCATAGAGTATAACCTCAGTGCTCCATCTAGATTCCCACAGATCTCTCAGTATCTTTTTTTTTTTTTTTTTTTAGAACTGCTTTCAAGCCACTGGAACATACTTTTGTGCATTCTAACATCTGAGAGGTTCAGAGGTATGAAAGCCCAGTTCCCTTGCCATGGGCTAGGGAAATGCTACATTTGTAAACAAGAATTGATTGCCACAAAAAGGAGCAATCAAAGTAAGAGATTTTGGCAATTAAAAATATTACTGTCGTAACAAATTTGACAGAAAGGGTGAGAAAAAAAGAAGAAGTTTTCCAAAGCAATGAGAATTATAAAGAAATTGGATTATAAAGAAATGGAAAATGCACACGGAATCAATTAAGGAGATTCACGAACAAAATACAAGAAGAAACGAAGAAAATGAAGAAAAAATAATTGGAGACAAATTTCCTGAGCTGAGAAAAGAGAAGCCATGAGATTAAAGGCAGCCACAAAGTACCTAACAGGATGAACATAAGAAGACTCATGTTCAGGGGCTCCTGGCTGGCTCAGTCGGTAGAACATGTAACTCTCGATCTCTGGGTTGTGAGTTTGAGCCCCATGTTGGGTGTAGAGATTACTTAAAAATAAAATCTTTAAAAAAAAACAGAAGAGACTCATGCTCAGGGATAATGAGACTTCAAATCACAGAAGAAGATATGAAGATCTAAAAATGACCACCAAAAAAGGACAGGTTACCTACAAAGGAAGGAGAATCATTGAGGCACTAGACTTCTCATCAGCAACATTAGCTACTAAATAAGAAAGTAATTCTTTAAAGCCAGGAGTGGAAATTTTTCTGAAATTAGAATTCTATTTCATGGCAAAAGAAGGCATTTTTTGACAAAAAGTTTATCTCCACGAATCCTTTAGTGGAGGATTAGTGGAGAGTGGGGCTCTCAACAGAAACACAAGGGAGAAGACATGGAATCTAAGAAATATTACTGCTAGCAGTAGTAATATTGCTAGCACAGGAGTTCAGTGCAAACATATCCCAGGAGGAGAGCTGGGTAAGGGAGCTAGGAAACAGCTGTTCCCAAATAGAATGGGAGGTCAGGGGGATCCAAGAAAAACATTTCTAAAAAGAAAGTATATTCCATTTCATTCATTTTTAAGTTGAGCTTAGCAATTAGATTAAAACATGTTTATTATGTCATGGTGGGGGAGGGGGGAGAATGTCAGTTAGAAACCCCAAGAAAAATTAGTTGTATAAGACCAAAAAAAAATGATTCAAATATGAAAAAAACTAAAATATGGCCATATTTTATTCAAGCAATAAGCTGGGTAAGGACATTATAGTGAAAGGAAAATATATGTAGTGGATATTTTCATATGCCTTCTTCAGGGCTGACTCCCCTGTCCCCCACCTGCTGGTAATATCAGGTGCTGACTGCTTGCATCTTCGTTGTTAACTGGGACTTGTCCTCAGCCTTAGGAACTATCCTGCCCAAGGTTATGTTCCTGATAGGATTATCTGAGGCCTTAGTTGCAAACCACATTGCACATCAGCTTCCCCCAAAGCCCAGTTCTGCCTTTCTCACTTCCTTACAAACTCACCTTCCTCAATTCCTTATCATCTTTCCTTCCTCAATTCTTTGTGACTGAACCTCCCAAGAGTACTTCCTGTACAATATCCATCTCAGAATCTGTTTCCAGGGAACCCAATCTAAGACCCGTGTGTAAAGTCACAAAGATAAAAGGAAGCACCCAGCCTTCAGAAGATCACACACGGTTCTTTCTCGATGGCGAGGGCCTAGGGTTTACAAAGAGAGAGGGAGAGGCGGAGAGAGGGGAAATTAACAGCTACGTGGAGGCCAGGGGGTAAAGAGATCTGAACGCCACATGATGGAATCTGCATGGAGACTCTAAACTGTATGATCCTGATGAGTTAACCTCTCCGAACCTACCAATGACTTCATTTGTAAAATGGATTAAAAAAAAAAAAAAACCCTCTGGGCTCTTGTGAGAAAAATGAGATGCTATCTATGAAAATGCTTTGTGATGAGCTTCAGATGTGGATTATTAATTGACTTCAGCCTATCATGTTGGAGCATGCCTTCAGGCCCGATAACGTGGGTTAGCTACAAGACTATTTGCAACAAGAACTAGGAGAATTCTACCCTATGAGGAAAGGGAATCAGGTATAGAAGCCAGTCTAGTAACAGTGGTTATTGGAGTAGGGCACGATTCCAAGTTAAGAGGTGTCACTTGGATTTGTCCACCTACCCTCACTGCCCTCCACCTCTAATCCCAATGAACTTTGTTAAATTTGTGGCGATGGGGGCTGAGGAGAAGGAGAGAGAATGGAAGAAGAATCAGGGAGGAAAGGCTATGAAGAAAAACAGGGAGAAGCTCCATAAGACAGCACAAATAGCCCTGCTTCTTCATGTGACCCCAATTTGGGAGAGAGAGATTTTATCTACTTCTTCCAAGAATATGATGTGGCTACGGCATCCTGAGGAGTTCAGAAAGTGTGATGCACAGTTGCCAACTAAGGGATCCCCCACGTCAGCAGCAATGATACACAGTAGAAGAGGCGGAGGCCACAGAGAGCAGCTTGGCCACTGGCTCCTGAGCCAATGAAGTGCCAGAGACTAGAGGCCTAAGCAGAAGGAAGCCAGGGCAGCAGACTAAGACAACGGAGGCCATATGTGTACCCATCAGGAACACTGTGGGACTCCTAGCAATAACTACCAGACCCTTTTCCAGAAATAGAGGTCCTGCAATTACAGGTAAGAGGAGAATCAGAGAAGTATGTGTTGTTATTGCTAATGCCATCCCATTTCAACCAGGATTTACGTAGCTTGGGGAAGCACAATAATAATTACTATCATTATTTATCAGATAATAGCAATCTTTAAAAATGTCTCTCATTTGTTAATTATCACTACCTAGATTAATATCCTACAAATAGGTGCTGAATAAATGCTGACTAAAAGATTAAAGAAATGCATGACTACTTCACTATATCAGGTTTCCCTGGAATTGTAATATAAAAGATATTATGAAGGCCTAAGGAATGGTGCATCAGGATCATCATCAAAGGATGATTAGTGAATGACATCAAAGTCCAAAGATTCTGGCATATTCCAGAAGCACTCAAACTTCCATGGGTGTATCATCTGTAAATATGTCTAAAAACTCCTCTGGAATGGATAATATTTTCCATCTGCAACATCTCCTTGGGGTGGTAAACATCATATGCTACTACCCCCTGGGTAATTAGCATATCCTTTCCCTGTGCCTGTCTGTCTAAAATTCTAAGGAGTGTTATTTGTCATCAAGGGTGTCTTTCCACAGGGCATAAACTGGGTACTTGGTGTTTGCTAATCATTCAGAGGGTGTCTTGAGCTGCACCAAAACCCGGATCAGTTTCTCCTGCTCAGCTGTGGTGAGTTACAGAGGTGGTACTTTCTTCTTACTGACATTGCCAGTAATAATGTGGGTTGACATCTATTATTAAGAATTTAGGGGCACCTGGGTGGCTCAGCCAGTTAAGCATCGACCTTTGGCTCAGGTCATGATCCCAGGGTCCTGGGATTGGATGAGCAGGGAGCCCTGCTTCTCCCTCTCCCTCTGCCCCTCCCCCTCCCGCCACCCCCTTCCCTCCTGCTTGTGCTTGAGCATGTGCGCTCTCTTGAATAAATAAAATCTTTAAAAAAAAAAGAAATTAAGATGTAACAAGCAAAATCTTACAGTCTAACCATATTCCTTTCAGAATCAAATTATTCCCCTATTCTTAATTAAAATCTTTGTCTGCCCCAAGTACAACTTCTGCCAACTAGATCTCATTTGTGTCCTTCTTGGCTAGGCCCCAGGACTCATTTGGGGTTGAGCCCACCTTGTTCAGAAACCTCAGGTTGAAAATAAACAGATAGGTGATGATAGATAGATAGATAGATAGATAGATAGATAGATAGATAGATAGATAAAAAGTCTGGAAGACTGGGGGGAAGTTTTTAAAATGTTTTTAAAAATAAAATAAAATTTTTGACATCTTTTTCTTTTAACTAGAAATGGTCCTATATATTCCCTCCCCTTCAACACATATTGGCAGTAATATCCTAACCAATTTGATCCAATAAGCATGGTTCAACCCATTTTTCGTACCAGATTTTTTTCTCCTGCAAAGTTTTCTTAAGCGTGGAACAATATTATTGCCCTCAACTGTAACATGATCTATTTCTCTGGTCTCCTTTAAGCTGTTTATCATTTGCTCCACTATTTCAGATGAAATTAATCTTCTAAAAACAGATTACACTCCAGGATGTTTTATGGCTAAAACCTCCATCAAGACTTTTTCACAATGTGTTAATGGAACAGAAAGCAGCCAGGTAACTGAGTTCCATGTGCTGTAATAAATGCTTACTACTGCATTCGTTGAAGTCATCACAGTTGATTTGCAAACATCAAGGAAGCCTCTTTGTCTCATAAATCATTGAAATATTTCAGGACCTTTTGCATGAGCCAGAGACATTCTTAGAGTGTTTAGCACCAATAACAATGAAAACCAACATGACAACATCTTAAGCAATCTGAAATATCATACAGGGAGTTCCAACCTGCTTTCACTGGAGGACTACTAAAAAGAAGTACATTTCACCACCCCTACACATACACACACACACACACACACACACACACACACACACACACACCACTTAGGCATGTTATTACTTCTAGGGTTAATTAAGCCTTTCTCTTTAATAGAGATACTATAACCAAACTTAATGCCTAATGGAAATTTTAAATTTCAATCTGTTCATACCAAATGGATCTAAAAGATATAAATTAGTTGAACATATTATGCATTATGAGTGAACTCAACTTGAAATACTTTACAATGGAGGATGCTGCTCAGTTTCTTCTATCAAAATATCCTGTTGGATATTTTACCAAAATAGTCTTATATATTCACACAAAATAGTCCTACCAAAAGAAATGAACTTGGCCTCAATGAGATTCATTTCCCTTTTCCAGTTACTCAGGCCAAAACTCTTGGAATCATGCTTGATTTCTCTTTCTTTCACAGCCCACATCCAACCATTAGCAAACCTAAATTAACAGACCTAATTTAACATGACCGAAACCCAGGGCTCCTGGGTGGCTCAGTTGGTTAAGCGACTGCCTTCGGCTCAGGTCATGATCCTGGAGTCCCGGGATCGAGTCCCATATCGGGCTCCCTGCTCAGCAGGGAGTCTGCTTCTCCCTCTGACCCTCTTCCCTCTTGTGCTCTCTGTCTCTCATTCTCTCTCTCTCAAATAAATAAATAAAATCTTTAAAAAAAAAAACATGACCGAAACCCAGCATCTCACCACGTCCACAACCACGGCCTGACCCAAAAATCTCCAAGATGGTTTCCCAGCTTCCTTCTTGACTCCTCTAGCATCCATTCTCCAACAGAACCTGGAATGATCCTCTAAAAACGTAAATCACACCGCTTCCATAGTTTAGCTATTGTAAATAATGCTGCGATAAACATAGGGGTGCATGCATCCCTTCGGAAAAAAATGTAAATCCAATCATGTCACTCCTTTGCTTCAAACTCCAATGATGTCCATCTCACTTAGAGTAAAAGCCAAGCACCTACCTTAGTTTAGAAAGCCCTTCATGAAAAAAATAAAACAAAATAAAGAGAAAGCCCTTCATGGCCTAGCCTCTACTGCCTTTCCATCGGATCTCTTACTACCCTTGCCCTCAATTATTCCAGTCTAGCCGCACTGGCTTCCTTTCTGCTCTCAAACACACTATGCCCCCCACCTTCTGCCTCAAGAAGACCTTTGCACTTGTACTCTCTGCCTAGACTGAGTTTCTGCAAGATATCCATGTGGTTGGCTCTCACTTGCTTCGGAACTCTGCTCAGATAATACCTTATCAGGGAGGTCTGGCTCCCATATACAAAAAAAGCTCATGTTTTGTTTATGTGCTTCTTCAGATTCATTCTGTTCACCTGTCTCTAGGCATCACCCATTTGCCCTACTTCCCAGATGGAGGAGCCCCAGCAAACGCAATGCCTGTGATCAAAGCCCTGATTGTCATCATCATCTGCTCACCTCTTACCTTTGCTGGCTAACTTGACTTTTCCACTGGGGAGTTCTTGAACCCAGGTCCAACCCAACTAGACCCATGAAGGGTTCTGGCTCTCCAGAAGCTGCCCTTGAGAGGCTAGGTAACACAACCAGAAATGAAAACACTCTGTTAGGTGGACTTTGATCAATGAGAGACAAGGGATAGAAGGAAATCAACAGAAATTGCTTCCCCCAAGCACAAAGCTCCATCTGGTCTCTTTGGGAAAGTCCTGAGTAATCCAGCAAGCATCTGTTTCTTCTGATGCTGTGGCCAGTTCAAAAATACACACCTTCTTTTTCCCTGATTTCTCTGCTTTACATTTCATTTTCCCCTCATTTTTACTGCCCTCAGATCGTACCTCCCAAAAGTATTAGGATGGAAGCTCTGTGTTAGGCTTGCTGTTCTAGGGAATCTACCTTGGATACACGTGCGGGCATGCACACACGCGCACACACACACACACACACACACACAGAGCTATCCTCCAAACTCTAACCCTGTATTATTTCTCTTCATTGCTTGTCATCATTTATCTTTATGTCCATCTCTCCCTGTGAAATGTAAACTTCATGAGAGCATTGACTGTTTCTTTTGTTCGATGATACAGTCCCAATAGATAGAACACTGCCTAGCACATAGAGGCATTAAATAAGTGTGTTTAGACAATGAATGAATGAGAAGTTTGTCTGCAAGTTGGGAATCAAGCACCATTTTATTTTCCAAAAACCTAGAACTGGAGAAGCTCAGGTTTTTATGCATGGCCTGTCTTTTCTGTTTTTTTCATGACCTGCCTTTTAATGTCAGTGATCCCATTGGGAATTTTGTCTGTTCTTTCCACTCTCCTTAGTTTGGCCACCTCTCAACTCAAAATTCAACTCCCCAAACTTCCTTTCCCCAGATAAAGCTCCTGACTGACATAACCATTTCCATCAGCATTCGAGTCATTTAATTCAATCCCCTTAGATAATGCACATACATATTTAGAGTATATCTAATGCACTTTGTCCATCCTTACAGAACTGCATACTGTTCTGTAATAGATCCAGCATTTCTTTAGCCCTTCCTACAGTGCACATCTCATACAGAAGGATGTTCCCTCCCCACAACCAACCCCCTCATGCTGACCTTGTCACTATGGTAACAGCTGTTCATCACGGAGCACATATGAGGTGCCAGGCATTGTGGTGGGCATTTAGTCCCCACCACGACCCTTAAAAAGTGTGAAAATATCTTAAAACTCACTCATACTAAAGTGTTTGGGACTTCCTCTTTTCCCCTCGGAGTTATTTGCTTGTATAAAACTGACATAATCAACAGAAATAAATCACTCTGTTACAACTTCATGCATCAGAGAGTAAGAGAGTCCATGGGGAAAGCCGGCTCCTTCTTCCTCATACTCCTCAATTTACAGCCCTGTTCAAATCATTGATTCACTGCTCTGTAACTGTCCTGGAATTGCATCACAAGAACATGCCCCATCTTTTTATGTGATTTAAAGCTCCAGGAGATCAGACATGTCTTTATTTCTCGGGTGTGCCTGGAAAACCGTATTTGTCTCTTAACTTGATTCCAGCCATCCATCTCTCTCCCCTTTGGTCTGGCTGTACTTCCACCACCAGGTTTATTCTCCTAGAGCAGTGGTCTCCAAGTAGGGGTGCACAGGAAATAAGCAAGATGATTTTTTGTGTGTGCAGAAAAAAGTATTAGAAATTATACACACATATACATATTTATTGTTATCTAAAAAATAAGAAATTGTATGAGCTTAATGTTTACTATATGAATTCATGCTAGTGTCTTTCCCTGGTCTATGTGTAAGAATGTCAAGGGTATATGAGAGACCTGAGATATCCAAACAAAGGAGATGAGCAGGACCCCTTCACCTCTTTTGCACATTCAGTGCATTACAGTTTAGGTGTACACAGGTAAAAGCGGAGTTATTAAGCATATAACTGAGTTTTAACTAAACTAACCCTCACAAAATGGACACCTGGCTTAAAGAGTCCTGCAAAGAAATCATGAATGGAAGAGAACACCATTTTTGCAAGGCCAAATGAACAAGAAAATGGCAGACATAACATTTCTACCCTAGTACAAATTCTTCATCTAACACATTATTAGATAAAATCAGTTACAAAAAATAGGCTTAAAAATTCAAAATTATCCAGAAGATCATTTAAAATATGGATTTACATTTATTTTCATTAGTAATGAAATTCATCGTATGTGTATATTTTATCTTGACATATTGGTTAATGATTATTATATGCATATATAGAATTGTAATAGCTGATGATAATATGAACCAATCCCAATTAACAAGACATTTTAAAAATAAGCATCTGAAACATAGAATGACTGGCTTAAGGTCACAGGGCTAATAGAATGGTAAAGCCAGAATTGGAATCCAGGCTGTCTGGCTCCAGAGTCTGCACAATTAACCTCTACATTACCATGCTAACAACAGAATATAACATTGTTCAGGGTCATCCTTAACATTATATCCAAGTCACTAGCCCTTATAACCACATGAAAAAGCCACATGCATTAGAATCAATCTTGATGACAATATAAAAACTATGATTTTACCATGTAAGTTCAATTTAAATCTAGATCAAAGAAATCTAAATTACTTGTCATTTGGGTTATAATCTCATATTCCAAACCTTAAATGCCTATAAGAAAGCTTTATCTAATTTAAAATTACTAGCTAAAATATAAGCAGAGTTAATACTACTTTTTCTCTAAAATAACCAGTACAAAGAGTTCTATTCTTCCCATAGTAAAATATGTCATAGAACTTGAACTAGTAGGCAATCACTATCTTTTCTTCATAAGGAAAAAAAGCCTTTGAAATATGTACCGTAACCTAAAAAATACAATTATCCTCCTCAAGAACTGAGGCATATTTTTTTCGACAAAAACGATGAGCAATTGATCTATAGTTCTTTCATTCCTCAAAAAAATGACTGTATATTGTGTAATGATCATTATAATTAAAAATTAAGATGGCTTGCAATAATTCCACCATTATTTGATTCAAAATCTTTATAAAATATTGGCATTTTCCAACATTTATTTTTCCTGTCTATGTTCCATTTAAGGCCAAATTTTCAAACCCAGCTGCCAAATTACACATATAATTACTGCATTTGCGCACAAAAATGTGATAATTGCTTACACAATTTCAGAGGCCAGCTTGAGGCTCCTTTCCAAATTTGTTTTACATGTACAGTGCGGTGTATGTAGTTTTATATGAAAATGGGGGAAAGCAGAATTCATGGTTCATCTGAGTGATGTGTGAAAATGGGTACAAAATAAAGCTTTTCTATAAATGTTTGGGCCTGTCTTCCTATTTTCTCCCCATTGATCTTTATAAAAGAAAAGTCTTATAGAGCAGCTCAAACTTCAGCTAGTGTTGGAGTTACAGCAGTAGAAGGGGACGGTGTCTGATATAATGCCATAAATAGGACAGGTATCCATTTTGTCAGTTGTTGACATGTTGTCATGGAACATTCTCCTGTCTATGAACTGTTTCTATCAACCGGGATACAGAAAGATAAAGGTGATATAAGGTCCACAATTGTACAGTCAGCCAAGACAACACCAACCTCAGTAGAGCAAAGTAGTTGAGCACTGGGTAGCTAGGGATTTACCCTTCCGATTTTGCCTCATGGCTGATACACCGTTTGGCAAATATCCACTGTGGGTATTCTTACTGACGGGTTTGGTTCAAGAAAAGGCAAATAAAGAGGCTCTCACTGGTTATATACATTAGTGAGATGATCTCAGATATTTTTGTTTCTGCACAAAGTTGGGTAGCAATTTATGCCCAGTTCCATGTAACCTAATACTGAGGCTCAAAAACTCTACTCAAATTCAAGGACTATGAATCTGATCTCTAACTGTAGCCAGATATCTAACAATGGAACCAATCACAAGCAATTAAGCCAGAAAGAAGTTTTATTGCCAAAGAAACCCTCAGAATGATCATCTTCCCCAATGCCCACCTGAAATAATCGTTAACACTTCCTGAACACTTGATACATGTTAAGCAACATTCTAAGCATTTTGCAGCTACCCATTCCCTCTTTACATGTTTACTAATCCTAAGAGGAAGTGCTATTAATATCCCCATACATCTGAAGAGACTGATGCACTAAGAATTTAAGAAATTTGTCCACATTCTTAGAAAGTAGAAAAGCCAGCTATGGGAATGCAGGCATTCTGACTCCAAAGTTTTTGCTCTTAACCCAAATAACATACTGCCTCTCATATGGAGCCAAGGAAAACAGCAAATAGGGATAGACTCCTAAAGAGAAGTCCTTGGACAGCCAGCATAACCGTATAAAGAATTCCCTACTGGAATGTAGTCCTCACCGTTTCTGCCCAGCAGGAATGATGTTGGCATGGACTAAGGACTGTTGTGTGTTGTTTCCCATTCTTCTCTTTTCCAAATGGTAATTTTTTATTGCTGTTATGTTGTGCTTTCTTCATCATTTTATATGGATTGTGTTATAGATGGAAAACACAGTATTACCAAAAGTCCCTAGACTATGGGGAGTTTCACTTAGACATGATGGAGAAGACCCCACATCATCCAGATAATCAAAACTTGGAGCTAATGCACTAATCTTTCAGTTGTCTCTAGTGAGGAAACATGTTTCTAAGAAGATGAGTGGAAAGAAGGGTATGTATGAGGGCTGGGTAGCCAATGGACACTCATTGGTAATGTATCCAGTAACTCTTTCTCCCTTCTTATGGTGCATGGGCTCTTCTTCATACAGCAACGTAACTGGCCATTCTCATAGCAGTGGCCATTGAGCTGGGAGCAAATTCCTAAAGAAGCAACAATGCTCAAGTTATTCTCTCTTGAGTTTTTTCATGCTCTCCCCGGTATGCCCAGCCCTGAACTTTGTAGCCCTACAGACTTCTCGAAAGATTTTGTAAATCTCATCACCAACCCAAACTTTTCCTTGCCAGTATGTGATTGGATCTTGTAAACTCAAAAGAATTATTTCTCAGCCTCCACATTTAATCTTTACATCATAAATATGGAGGCACATTCATGCTATTAAAGCCACTTCTCTGACACAGAAGATGGAACATGTACATGTATCAGAATCCACTCAAAATGTAAAAACTGACATCAGATATCTTAACAGAGAAATTTTAATGAAAAAAATTAGTTAACTGGGCAAATAAAAGGATAAAAAGAGAACTCTAAGGTGTTTTGGGGGTAACAACTTCAAGAAAGAGCCACTGCCCCCAAGCCTGAGGGAATAAATAGGTTGGAATTATTAAAACGTGCTTAGAAAATGGGCTCCACGGAATTGAAACTTGGGCCTCTCAGAGGGGAGCACTGCTCACCTGGTGCTGGTGTCCCTGCGCTCATAGGATGGTCCTATGGCTAGGACCCAGACCCTGAGACACCTGATGCCGGTGTCTGAGGTGGGAGCAACGAAGGTTCTACGAGCACTGGAGGAACTCTAACCAGACTCCGACACTACTGTAGGGAAGAACTGCCCCTACTTGGGTAAAGAAGCATCATCCGGTTACAGTCACAGAAACAGGAAGCAAAACTTGAACAGAAGGGAGCTGATCCCCCTTTCCTTCTCCAATCATATAGTCTCCCTCTAGGGCCCCCTACTGGCACTAAGTGGGATCAGCTTGTAAAGCAATAATGTTTGCAGAACCCCAGGCCCAGGATCACAAAGCAAAAGGGGAGTTTGGAGCTTCGAGATAATAACTCAATAACTGGCACAGAGCAGCACACTGTTACTGTATAGAGGAGGATATCATAATCCTACTCTGACAAAGTATAAAAATACCCAGTTTCTACAAGACCTCTCCCATGATTCCTATACCACCACCAATGAAAGTATCATTGAAAGAAAAGGGCTAGTTATTATTTCTTCTGGAAGATAGATTTGCATAGGTGATCCCTAACAGAGTGGATATTAAGAACATTTTAGTGGCCATATTTATACACGTACTATTAGCTTCCAGAAACATGGTATTTCTGTTCCTATAGAAATCATGAGGATGTATTTTTGCCAAGAAACATCTTAGGCATTGTGATTATTCTCCATAGTTATATATGGTGCCGTCATTTGAATATCTCTCTTTTCCCAGGGTGCTGAAGGAGAAAATATTGATTATGGAATATTCTGAAAGTCACTCGGTGTGTATAAAGCTAATAAAAAAACATATTGTGGTCATGGTAGAATTTTCAAAGAGGTAATAATCATGGCTTCACCGTGCGTATCTGTACGACAGTTTTTCTTTTGTATAAAATGTCTGTTCATTATATTGTCCACATCTTTGTTGACTGAGATTAGACAGATTTAACAAGACAGGAAAATCTATATTCTTATACCAATTTTGACAGCCCTAATAGACATAAAAATCTTCCTGATGTCTTTTCTAGGGCAGTTGAATGTAGTGGTCAACCACAGCGTTCAGAACCTTCCTTTAATTGCTAGATTGGAAGGTCAGCCTCAGACCAGTATTCCTAAGTGAGACCTAAAGGATACATATAATTTGAGCACAGTCTGTTCTGAGGAAACTTCTTCAGGATAAATGGGAATGGGGCAGAGCAGAGAAGGAGGGTATCAATCACCTTAGGCTTTCAAAGGCCATAAATGGTAGGCAAAAAAGAAAGAGGCAAGATCTAAGGGTTAATTTAAACCTCTGCCCGAATGGAGGGACAAGATAATGTGGTAAAGGCAACTCACGTCCATTCTGTTTCCTACGTATGATAGTTCACAGAATGGAAATACAGAATAAACACTGGAGAATTTAGGATGCTCTTATCACAGCCACGCCCAAATGGCCCAATGGGTTGAGAGGTCACTAAAGATAATGTAATATTTAAAAATGTGGCCTCTGGAATCAAGTTGCCTAAATGCAACACAATCATAGGCAAGTTCCTTAACTGTCCATGCCTCAATCTCTCATTTGTAAAATAAGAATAATAACATACCTACTTAAAATTAATTGGGGTAAATAAAGTGTTGCAAAAATATAGCGGCTAGAGATTACAGCAGTTGAATTCTCTCATGTAGCAGCCCTAATTTATAATCCAGTGATTCGGGTATGTCTGTTCTACTCGTTCACTCACAGACCCCATTTCCCTTCATCTTGTTATTCTACCTTCCCCTAGGTAATTGTCTTAATTTGCTTTGTCAGAGTGGGCTCCTGGGCACACCTGAGAACCAGCCCACAGGAATGGAAACAGAACAGTGAGCCAGGGCAAAAAGGTTGTCTTTTAAGGAGATGACCCATAAGTTGCACCTACCATTTCTACTCACATACTGACCCATACATATTCACCTGCTTCAAGGGAAGTTAGTGTTTTTGTTTTCTTTGGATAACTATCTAAAAGTGGAATTACTGGATCATATGGTAGTTTTATTTTTAGTTTTCTGAGGAACCTCCATATTGTTTTCCATGGTGGCTAAATCAGTTGACATTCCCACCAACAGTGTATTTCGTTCCCTTTCCTTCACATCCTTGCCAAAACTTGTTATTTCTTATCTTTTTGATAATAGCCATTCTAATAAGTATGAGGTACTATCTCATTGTGGTTTTGATTTGCATTTCCCTTACGGTTAAAGATGTTGAGTATCTTTTCACGTACCTGTTGGCCATCTGTATGTCTTCTTCGGAAAAATGTCTATTCAGATTTTCTGCTCATTTTTAAACTGGATTGTTTTGTTTTTTGCTATTGAGTTGTATGAGTTCTTTATATATTTTGGATATTAGCCCCTTATCAGATATATAATTTGCAAATATTTTCTCCTATTCCATAGGTTGCTTTTTCATTTTGTTGATGACTTCTTTTGCTGTGAAGAAGCTATTTAGTTAGAAGTAGTACCACTTACTTATTTTTTCTTTTGTTGCTTTTACTTTGGGTGTCAGTCAGTAATAGTTATCTAAATTACAAATTTATAGAACTACTAACCCAGCATTTTCTTATCTAGGTATTTATCCTACACATATACTGGTACCCAGAGAAAATGACACATATACAAAGTAACTCACTCAGCCTCAATTCTAATACGAGAGTAGAAACAAAATAAATGTCCATCAATAAAAGGCTAGGTAAATAAATTATTTATTTCACTTCTCAAACATTTTTATAGATCTTTGAAATGCTCATAGTCTACGAATACTCACTTATGATGTCTGATGATTAAATTGGCCCCAACAGAGCCAGTAAGCGTCAATCTTCATCTCACTTTTGCCACAATGCCCTATCATATTGCCAGGTCAGTTTTCTGCCATCCGTGAGGGTCACAGAGTAAAGAAATTGCTAGTAAACACATATGTGCATTGTTTTCATTTATTCATTCAATTCATTCATTTGTTATCCATCAAATAGTCACAGCACCTACTCTGTGCCAAACACCTTAAGAAGTATTTTTGAAGTCAGGGATCTAATATGCATATGTGTACAGATTACAGGGATTCTTTACTAATAAGTGATGAGCTGGAAATTCATTCTCAGTGTACAACCATTAGGTATAAGATTTAGACCTAAGTCAAGCAAAGGTAGAGGTTTAGTTCAAACCTTTAGTGAGTTTGATAATGTAATGTGAGTGGAATTCAATCAGGACAGTTTTTACATAATTAATGTCCTTCATCTCATATATTAAGTGGTCCAATGTCATTATTATAACATTTAACAGAATGACAGTAGGGGTTGTCAAAAGTTAAGGCCCTAATGTTCTAACAGCTCATGGATCCTAGTAAAAATCCAACCAGTATTGGGCAGTAGGTAATTAAATGGAATGTCCCAATCTACCACTTCCCAAAGGACGTTTGATGATGTTACAGAAGTGTCCTTATGCTTTTCAAATGGAAAGAATTTGTATTCAGTTTATATTCCAATCAGGAAACATTTGTTCCTGCACTAAAGAATGTTATTACAGAGAGACTATAACCAGCAAAGAGGCCAAAACACAGACAGTTCGTAGAGACAATATCTAGGCATCTCTTTAAGTACCTGAGCAGGATTTTGACAGTATTTTGGTGATATTATCACTTGCACCCACAAATACATTCATTGAGTTCACATAGTATGTGCCAGGCACTGTGCTTGGTACTGACTTATACTGGGGCGACCAAAACAACCACAGTCCCTGCCTTCAAGGATCTTGGAATCTAATAGTCTCTGAATCCTTCCATGCCAGGTGCTTCTACCATTCTGTAATAAGCTTGCATCTGCTATACAAAGAATTGGCATATTATTAGAACCTTATTGGTGCATTATACCTTAATGCAGAACCTATACATGTGAGTTAGACTGCTCATATTAGGCCAGATATCAACACTGTCTCCTACTTCCAATATATCTAACATTTTATATAACATAATCAAAAATAACCACCACTACAACTACCATAATAAAAAATTACAACCTGTGATAAGCAAAACACAATAGGGTCATTGTATTAGTTATCTATTGTTGCTTAACAAATTACCCCCAAAACTTATCATCTTAAGAAAATAAACATTTACTATCTTGCACAGTGTCTTAGTTCAGAAATCCAGAAGTGGCTCGAGTGAATGGTTCTGGATCAGGGTCTTTCATGAGGTTGTATTTAAAATGTCAATCAGGTAACAGATACGTGAAAAAATGCTCAACATCACTTGGCATCAGGGAAATACAAATCAAAACCATGGTGAGATACCACCTCACACCTGTCAGAATGGCTAAAATTAACAACACAGGAAACAACAGATGTTGGCTAGAATGCAGAGAAAGGGGAACCCTCTTACACTGTTGGTGGGAATGCAAGTTGGTACAGCCACTCTGGAAAACAGTATGGAAGTTCCTCAAAAAGTTAAAAATAGAACTACCCTATGACCCAGCAATTGCACTACTAGGTATTTACCCAAAGGATACAAAAATAGTGATTCAAAGGGCCACAAGCACCCCAATGTTTATAGTAGCAATATCCACAATAGCCAAAATTTGGAAAGAGTTCAGATATCCATTGACAGATGAATAGATAAAGAAGATGTGGTGTGTGTGTGTGTGTGTGTGTGTGTAATATATAAAATGGAATATTACTCAACCATCAAAAAGAATGAAATTTTGCCATTTGCAACAACATAAATAGAACCAGAGGATATTATGGTAAGTGAAAGAAGTCAGTCAGAGAAAGACAAATACCATATGATTTCACTCATATGTGGAATTTAAGAAACAAGACAGATGAACATAAGGGAAGGGAAGGAAAAATAACAGAAGATAAAAACAGAAAGGGAGGCAAACCATAAGGGGCTCTTAATTCTAAGAAACCAACTGAGGGATGCTGGAGGGAAGGAGGGTGGGAGGATGGGATAACTGGGTGATGGGCATTAAGGAGGGCACATGATGTAATGAGCACTGGGTACCATATAAGACTGATGAATCACTAAACTCTACCTCTGAAACTAATAACACACTATATGTTAACTAAATTGAATTTAAATAAAATTTTTTTTAAAAACGTCAGCTGGGGCTGCAATCATCTAAAGGCTTAACTAAGACTGGAGGATCTGCTATCAAGGGGCTCATTCACATGCCTGACAAGTTAGTGCTGGTTGTTGGTAGGAGGTCTCACTTTTTTTTTTTTTAAGATTTTATTTATTTATTTGACAGAGAGAGAGAGTGCACGAGCCAGGGGAATGGCAGGCAGAGGGAGAAGCAGACTCCCCGCTGAGCAGGGAGCCCAAGGCAGGACTCGATCTCAGGACCCTGGGATCATGACCTGAGCCAAAGGCAGATGCTTAACCGACTGAGCCACTAGGTGCCCCGAGGTCTCACATTCTTAACACATGGACCTTCTGTAGGGCTGCTTGAGTGTCCCCCTGACATGACAGCTGGCTTCTCCCAGAGAAAGTGATCCAAGAACAAGCAAAGTGGAAGCTCTAATGCCTTTAATGACCGAATCTCAAAAGCCACACACCATCTCTTTCACCACATTATATTCTTTAGAAGCAATTCATGAAGTCTGGCCCACAGTCAAGTGAGGAAGATTTAGGCTCCACCACTTGAAGGGATAGTTTCAAAGAATTTGTAGACATATTTTAAAAGCACCATGATCATCCTGTATGCTTCTAGTCTCCCAAATCAAAAGTCCTTTAATATTTCCTAAAACCTGCAACTCTACCAAAAACAATTTTATCCCTAACTTTGGCTAAGCTCATTATCTGAAGATACATCATGACTTTTGTGGATATGATAATCATGTAAGCAAGCTGCTGTTTGCACCATGAATAGATTAATGGATGCTTGATAACTGATAATTTTGCAGTTTTTTCCTTAAATATTAGTTATGTTTTTAAGAAGCCAGCCAGTATCTCTGAAGTCTGACTTCCTACCACTCTGCAAGTGAGTTTTTCTTTCCTTTTCTAAATATTTTGATATCTCAGCGTTCCTTTAGACAATGTCTGAGTAGGACCTCCCGCCTTACTCTTTAATTCTTCCATCCAGCCTCATAGAGAAAGGAAGTTGTGAAGAAATGGGAAACATGATGGCCGAAGCAAGACCAGACAAGAGCAGGAGCCGACAAAGGGGAAATGGTTGTGTTTCTACTTGCCATCTTACACTTCTGCCATTGCCATAATAAGAGCCTTCCCCAGGTTGCTGCTGCTCCTTCACCTTGCACCACAGAATGCATATGCATTGAACAGAGCCAACCCAGGAATCTGGAGTCCTGCAGGATGAAGCAGAGCCACCCCAGCTGACCCTCAGACTCATGAGCAAGAATAGTATTTTAAGCCATCAAATTTTGGTGTAATTTGTTAGGCAACATAAACTAACTGATATATCCAGTTTTATTTAGATGACCACTCCAGTACCAATAATTTGTGACCAGAAAGCATGACTATGACAGAAAATTACAACATTTAAAAAAAAGGGGGGGGGTGTTTCTCAGAAGAAGGTTGTGGCAAGGAGTAAGGAGTGTGCTGGGCACATAAATCAATAGGAATGCACCAGAGGCTGGAATTCTCTAACCTCCATTTGTGTTTTCATCCCTTTATTCAATAAAACGCTTCATCCAATGAATTAGTTTTTCCTCTCACCTAAGACTCCTTTACTACAATTTAATATAAGTACTTTTTGGAGTTGGTGAAATTCAAAGAAGACTCTGAGAAAGAGGGAGACCACGTGGTTTCAAGCAAAAGGCTCAGTAGTATGAGGGAGAAACTGGAAGGAAGAACCAGGTGGACGTAGGAGAGGATAGAAAGCAAAGAGGTGGGTGGAATGAGGACTTATACAAAAACACTTGACCTGACAGGGCACACACAAGGCTAGTCTAGTCTTTTCTACTTTTGCTGCACCCTGCAGAGTACAATGGGAAGAGTTCTTTGAGGAAGCATGTGGGAAGACCCATTGAAAATAATGCCAAGAGAAAGCAAGAGGACTGGGGAGCACAAATGGCAGCCACCACTGGCATTTCTCCTTTTTCTCATAAACCATGCTTCTGTCTTCCCTCCCTTCTCTCTCCACACACCACCACCAACAGAACTAAATGGAAAATACGAAATGAATATTTGGAACCCATATATGTGCTATTCCCCCCAGTTACCACAATAGCTTGTTCTTTAATCCAGGACTATTCTGTAACATACCACTAATCATTGAGGGTCTGATTCCTTTGAAGTGTGCCACATGTCCTGTCAAAATAACTTCTTCTAGCTGCATAACAATTGTGGGTGGCCTGTGATCACCTTGTCAGAGTGCCTTTTACACCCAGAGCTGGTTGCCAGATTCCACATTAAGTACTTCTTGGCCCCCCTCCTGATAACTTATGCTCCATATATCATCTCCTTCCTCTTTTTTTTGCTGGCAATTGTTGGGGCCTAACAGCAATTTGCAGTTATTTATGCAGCTTAAACCCTATTGTCAACATCCTTATCCTCAATACACAACCATTCCAGTGAGCTGAGTTTTTCAGGAATAATGGGTGAGTAGGGGAGGGAGATGGGCTGAGGTTAACAGAAGCAGCCTTCCTGGGGTCCTCAGCCAAAGCACACGTTGTTGCTGAGCTGCTTTTTTCCCTTCTTGCCTCTATTTGGGGTGGATTTTCATTTGGAATTAAAAACAGATCACAGCTTGCTGTTTGTTTGCTATTGTCAGGTCAGACCGAGCACTCAGGAAGAGGGTGGTATCACTATGTGCATAGAATTTTCTTGGCAGTTTAATAAGAATGATGGAATTTGCCTGCATTTGCATATCACCTTCTCTCCTGGGCTCTCAAAGTCCTCCCAAAACAGAATGTAATCCAGAAGTCAGGTGTGGCATGGGACATTGTTCCCCCTTACTCCCTCAAGCCTATTTTAGAGGATGTAGTCAGGGAAAACAGGTGAAAGTAAATAGTAGGGAGGTCAAGGCTGATGCTTTCCTAGAGAACCACAATTGCAGCCCTTGTGCTACTTACAAAAAAACATATCCCTTCTGTGTGGATTAATTCAATCCCCACTGGACTGACAGCCCCATGCCAGGGCACACAGTTTGGTGAGTGGAATATGGACGGGAGTTAGGCACCCACTCACCCCCATAGCCAAACATTTTTGTACATGGCACAAACATACAACTCAGCCCTGAATTCTTACATCCGATGAAGTGAATTAAGCCTTTGTACTTAGAATTTTGTCAAAGGGGCTCATTATATCCCCAGTACACAGTTGACCAATTGAAGAGACCACCAATGCCTTAACATCTAAGTCAAAAACTACAGTTTAGAGACCTCTAACAATCTTTGCAAACGTCATCTCACTTATTCAAAAAGTATTTATTAAGCACTTATGTGGAAAGCACTAGCCCCCTCCAGAAGCCTAAGGCCCTTTGGGAAGACAACAAAAATTGTAATAAATAACTGTAGCTATGGTAGGCAGCTTCTGACATGGTCCCCAATGATCCTCACGTCCTGGTATTAATGCTGTTGCGTAATGCTCCCCTTGAATGTGGGCCAGATCTAGTGACAAAAGAATTCTAACACATTCTAACAAGTAGAATACAGCAAAAGTGATGGCATATCACTTCCATGTTAAGATTAAAAAGACTGTGCTTCCATCTTGCTGCTCTCTCTCTCTCTTGCTGGTGCCCTCACTTGCTCTCTCTCTTGCTCACTCTGATACAGCATTCAACCACATTGTGAGACACCCTACGGAGAGGCCCATATGGCAAAAAACCAAGGGAGGCATCCGGCTAACAGCTCCTGAAAAGCTGAGGTTTCAATACAACAGCCCATGAGGAACCGAATTCTGCCAACAACTACATGAGTGAGCTAGGAAGTAGATCTTTCCCAGGAAAGCCTTGATAATTCCTCTTCTACCATTCAAGATTTTTCTCAGTCTAACCCAGTGTACCTTGCCAATAATCCTTCCTACTACACTCCAGCCAAACAGGGATACTCACTGTCCTTAGATCACAGCCAGTTGATCTCCCTTTCCATGGCTTTGTTCCTGTTGTTTCCCCTGCTTAGAATATTCTACACTTTCTATCAGAATTCTCCCCCAAATTTCATGACTCAGCTAAAGCCCTGTCTCCTTATAGAAGCTTTAAAACTTATGATAGAGGGCCCTGGATATAGCTGGTAAAGCAACGTGTCAGCCTAGTTTGTTTAGTCTGGGTCCAAATGGCCTCTTTTTCCTCCTGATTCTTGAACCACCCCTTACCCACTGAACCTCTGGTGTGATACATTATAGACTTCTGTTAGTTTGCAATTCCAGAAGAAACATAATAAGTTATGCATATGCATAACTGAAGGTCTGAAATGAGATAAGATTAAAGATCCAAGCTGAGATGTCTAGTTTGGGGAGATTAGATTCTACCATCAACTTTGACCATAGTCAAGATATATTCTAGAGCTGTCTATCAACTATCCTAGGATTCTATTGCTTATCATCCTGTCTTTAATAATTTATCATTATTAGTCCATTGAAAGTATTGCAACTTCCATTCATAAGCATGAAGTTCTCAGAATTCCCAGACGCTATTTCTTATCTTAATGAATACTGTAGTAAAAACAGTAATTCTTTTGAAGTTTATGAAAGAAGAGGAGCAGGGGAGATCCCTCATGATTCTTTGAGACTCAAGAGAAGGATATATGAATGGTCATGCATGTGGATACATGTGTGGGTAGAGTTATGGCACACAAGAAAGTTATGGCACACTGATGACCTAAAGGTGATCATCAAAGAATAAAATAAGAACTCAAGAAAAGGAGAAATATTTTTGATAAAGTGATAAGTGATTAGGGAAACGTAAGAAGACTAAAATTTCATTCACATACTACCAGACAATAAAAACTAATGATCACCTCCTAGCTACCCTAGATTACATTATCCTCTCTAATTATCACAACACATTTTATCACACATTTTATAAAAGAGAAAATGGAGGCCCAAACATGTTACTTTTGGTAAATTACTTCTGGTGACTGGTGAGACCAAGATTCTAACACCAACACGACTCAGTTCAAATGCCATGCAACTCCCTTTTGGACATCACAACCGGAAGACATGGCCCCATACATGTTTAAGAGGCATCATATTATTTTGCTTGGTTATCACTGGATGAAAGGTAACCTATATTATTCTTCCTGAAATGATTCCACTACCTTTAAACAGCTTTACCAATCTGTGTCTGTAGGAAAGCCATCCTTATCTATGTCTCTAAATAAAATGAAGAACAGACTAGCCAATTCACCAAGATTTCATTGTAAAGATAGGGATAGACAGTGGAATTTGAGGGAATCAGCTTATCCTACACCAGGTCTTCCGAGGTCACATCCTTATTACCCTTGGAAAAAGCCTTCCAATAGTTTATTTCGGACGCAAGTTGTCTTCTGCCCCTGAAAGAGCTTTTATGAAGAGATATCTGCATGCTATATTAAAAAAAAAAATGTTTCCTGGACATGCAAGAGGATATAAGATACAGCCTTGTCCCAAAGATATCTCAAGCAACTGCTTGATTGGTACTCTTTCCTCAGCTTTCTAGAGTTATCCATTCAAAGAATGTCAAATGATAGTGTCTAATTAATGTACCATATTGACATTAGACAATGTCTCCCCATCGTCTGACAAACCTGAGGGTACAGAAAGAGTCAGGGGGATGCTGAAACTGGATTTATCAACATCTGGGAAGCATGGGCCTGGGAACCATGAATGTGTCCTGTGAACAGAGGGGGGCAGCAGAGAGCTGCTGGAGAGGCACACTCATCAGTGACTTTCCAAGGGGGCCGCTGGTTCTGGTCATCCTGGAGACATTGGCTGGGAGATTCTGCCCCAAGAGGTGTAACCCAGCTGAAGAATTTAGCCCGGCTGAGATCCTTGGCTGGGATCCACAAATAAGACCTTCCATTTCCCAAATGACATGCTTCTGATCATGTCATCCTCTTGCCAAAAAGTCACTTCCATCAATGGCTCCTCATTGCTTAGAACACTGGTTCTCAAGCTTCAGTGTGCATCAACGTCACTTGGAGGAATTAGTAAAACACAGATCACCGGGCCCACTTCTAGAATTTCTGAAAGATTAGGTCTGGGTCAGGGCCCAAGAATTTGCTTTTCTGCAAAGGTCTCAGGTGATGTTGGCATTGCAGGCTCCTGTTCGCTCAAGGACCACACCCCGGTGAACCACTGGCTTAGAAAGTGCTTGAGCTGCCCACCTACCCCCTGCCCAACTTCTCTTCTAACCACTCAGTCCCACTTGCATCCCCCTGCCCCCACACCCTCACACTGTGTTCCACCTGGGAACTTTCTTCAGCCTCCCAAGAGAGCCATGTTTTCCCACACCTCTTAGCTTATTCACATTTGCCCTCTCTGCTGAAACATTTTTCTTCCATCTCTTTACCTGGCTAATGCTTACTTATCTTAGGTCCCAAGTTAGAATCCTCCCTCCTGTGAACTCCCATAGTGCCTTGCATTTCCCTTCCCGCCCTATGTTGTAGATAACTGTTTGTGTGTTTGTGTCCCGACCAGTCTACCAGCCTTTTGGGAGCAGAGGCTCGCAAACATACACACCATTATAAATCCTCGGTCACCAATCTCATCTGGAGTCTCACAATAATCATGCCACATGTCTCTGATCACCTCCCTCTTCCGTTCTCAATGATTATTTCAAACAGTCTTCACTTTTCCTCAAATCCCTAACCTTCCCACCTCCTCTATCACACTCAACAGATGGCCGTGCCTACTCCTTCACAGAGAAAATAGAAGCCACCAAATAGAAACCCCTCAACTTCCCACCACCAAACCTACAAACCCACACTCACCACATCCCTCTGACCTCCTGTTATAACAGAGGAGCTGCCTCTACTTTCTAACGCTGCCTAAAGCCAACCCCTCCATCTCTCTTGGAGCTCTCTTTCTCCCTCCTGCTTCCTCAAAACCCCCACTGTCAACACACCCTCTTCACATATCTTCAACTTCTTCCGATTGTCTCCCTGCCATTTTTAAAACATGTTCAACTCTCTCCTCTATATATAACCATCCCCCTTCTGCTACATAGCACCCTGAAATTATCATCTTATTTCTGTTTGCTCCTGCCCAGCCAAAAATATCTAACTTTATGGTTTCCATTTCCTCATTTCCCATTCATTCCATAAGATACTTTTCCTCAAACACTGATCTTGCCAAGTACCTTTCTTTAGCTTAATCCCATGGAAACTTTTCAGTTCCCATCATACTTGGCCCCATTGACTCCCTCCTCCATGGTGGAGCCCTCTCATCCTTAGCTTCTGTGACATCCCAGCCTGGTCTTCTACCTATCTGGCATTCCCCCTTTAAGGCCTGGTCCTCCTCCACTTCACTTGTAAATGCCAGTGTTTTGTTGCACTCGATCTTAGAACTTCTTATCTAAAGTCTGCCTGGATAAGCTCATCCATTCCCATTGATTCTCTTACTCTATAGGTACCAACCACACCCTTTACTGGACAAGTCTCCAGATCTCTGACGTCACGTAACCAATTGTCTTCCCTAAGTTCTTTCTCTGATGCTCCACAGGCCCCTCATACTCCACTGAACCTATGATATTCCAGAAAACCTGCTCCTTCTATGTGCTTCTTATTGAAGAAATTGAATGTCACTAACCCTGAGGATGCGTACTTGACATCTCCCTCTGTCTCCTACTCCGTATCTCACCAAATCCACAGTCCCCAAATTCCACTAACCTCTCTCCACCTCCTCCAGCATCCCCTCTCTCCTGGATTACAGCTATAGCCACCACTGTCCTTGCAGCATCTCTGGCCCCTCCAATTCATTCTTCCCACTTTGCTAGAGGGGCCTTTCTAAAAACAAATGTCACTTCCTTGCTTAAATCCCTCAATAGCTATCCATCACCCTGGGGATAATTCAATCTTGTCTTGCCCCTTATCCTGGCCACACTGGCCTTTTTCAGCTACTCCAAAGCACCAAGCTCCTACCCACCTCAGTGTCTTTACATATGCTGTTCTCTTTCCCTGGAATGCTTGCCTCACACCCTTCTTTGCCTAGCAAACTCCCACTTATCCTTCAGGGCTCAGCTTCAGATTCTCTGAGGGAAGTTTCACTGACCCTCCACCACCACCCCACTATATGTTGAGTGAAGGTTACCAGTTAAACACTCTCACAGTATGCTATTCTCTTCCTTCAAAGCACTCATCACAATTGTGGTTAATTAATTACTTGTGAAATTATTTTTCAATGCTTCTTTCTCCTTCTAAGCATCATACAAGCAGAGATCAAATCTTTCTTATTTTCTACCATATCTCTACTACCGTTCACAATGCCTGGCTTGTACTGAGCTGACAACAAATCTTTGTCGAAAGAATAATGAATGATTACAGAAAATATCTGCCACAATTTGAGATTCCACACTTCATGGGCTGGTTGGTTTGCTAATTCTCTATATTTGCAATGTCTTCTACATTCCCTAGATAACAAAATAATAGCTCATATTTCTTCAGAGCTTTCTACTTGTCTGGCACTGTCTTAAGTGTATTACATTCTCACAAAGTTCCTGTGAGCTAGATATTATTACTTTCTCCATCTTACAGTAGAGGCAACTGAGGCACAGAGGCATCAGCTATCTTGCCCCAAAACACAGAGCTAATAAGTAATGAGCTGAGATATAGGTCCCATGTTCTTAAAAACTATAACATACCATCTCTTAAGATAGTTATATACGGGGAAGACCTCCATGAATGTTGGGACTTGTGCATTATTAAGGCTGCAGTTACAGAGAAAGGAAGACAAAAAAATTAGACACATCAGTGGTTCTCAGAATTTAATGTACATTACAGTCACCTACAGAGATTGTCGAAATACAGATTACAAGACTCCATTACCAAATTCAGTAGGTCTGAGGGGTAAGGCCCAAGAATTTGCATTTCTAACAAGTTCCCAGGTGATGCTAAAACAACTGGTCAAGGATTACACTATGAAGACTATTGCAGGACATGAAGGACTTTCCCAAGATTTCTCCATTTGAAAAAATACAGAGTACCCTTCTCTGGCAATCTGCCCTTCTATAATAAATAAATAAATAGGAAAGGAAAGCTGTTCAAGAGAAATTTTCAAATGCAAACAAAATAGAGCAAGGATCAAGTGATGTTTCACATTCCTCATCCTCTAGATCCTTCTCCTTTCTTTCCTCGTAGTATGCGCCGCCTCCCGAAGAAATAGAAGCATTCGCGCCTAACAAGATGAGTGTGTTACCTAGCTTACCTTTTTAATTCTCACAACTCCATAAGATCACACTATTATTATCCCCATATTAGAAATGAAGAAACTGAGGCTCCAAGAAGTTAGAGATCACAGTATCCGAGATCACAAAGCTATCGAGTACTGACTCAGATTCAGGTTGGCGTGACTCCAAACCCCTATCTTTTCCATTGATTGACACTGTCCTTCATATTTCTTTTTTTTTTTTAAGATCTTATTTATCTTATCTTTACTTGAGAGATAGAGTGTGTGCACACACAAGCAGGGGAAGGGGCAGAGGAGGCAGAGAGAGAGAGAGAGAATCTTAAGTAGACTCCATGCAGGATGGGGAGCTGGATGCGGGGCTCCATCTCACCACCCGGAGATCGTGACCTGAGCTGAAACCAAGAGTCAGACGCTTAACCAATGGAGCCACCCAGGCGCCCTTGTCCTTCATATTTCCATTGACCTTCGTAATTCTCTTAAAGGTACAAAAAACCAAAAGCAATTTCTCTCACACTCATATAGAAAATGTCAATGGAAAAAAAAAATCTAAATCCATCTCTCCCTGCAAAATATGCTTTTAATGCCTCTTCTTTGCGTTACTTCTTTGAAATTGGTTGCTATTCATTTCAAATGTGTAGTGATAAGAAATCAAAATCTTGAATTAAAGAAATTACGAGGCTCTCTCTAAGAAGTATATAGCACCTCAAAACAACCATGGCCTGGTTTGTCTTTCTAGAACCACCGACAATACTGAATTCTATCACCTTCCTGGTGTGGTTGAAGAAGGCTTTTAGAATTCCACTGCAGTGCTGTGAGGCCATACATCCCCCAGGATTAATCACAAATATTTTATAAAGATGAAGTTTCGTTATATCTTTGTTCTTTGTATCTTGGCTTTTGTTGGCGCATTTTAATTAGGATCTGGTATCTGCAATAAACAGTAAACATAAAGAGCTTTGCAAAAATGTATTAGACTGTTTGTTTTCACACTCTAATGCATATTTGCACAATTTTACCATGAAAAAAGGAAAACATGCTAAGCTCTTGGGCTCTATCCCAAATGTCCTGGAATAGAATCCGGAAATTACTAAAAATGCAACCAAACCTCATCATATTCCAGCAATTAACCTAAGAAATGAGGGTCCATTCTCTGTATAAAAGAAAACATTTTCAAGGGGAGAAGTCTGTGGAGGAGAATGCTTCTCGATAACACACGTATCGCATTCTCCAAACCTGTTTTGAAATTTGGACTTTTTCCCTTTCGTGCTAAAAGAGCTTAATAAACAATTAGGTTGGGTGATGTTTTATTTTTCTCTTTCAGAGTATTAAGAAAGCTTCTGTTACTAAACGAAAGCAGAAAGGATGGTTAAGCATAAAATAATCATACATTGCCTCATTTTTAAAAAATAGCTGGGGATTAATAATCTTTCTGCTAAATAGTTATACACTAGAATGAATTATTATTTAAAACAGTAGAATCATGGCAAGTGCTAATGACAAAGGATAGGTTGGGGGGTTTTATTTGAACACATCCTAATCAAAAAGTAGCAAAAACTTTTAAAAATCTCCAAATATGGTTCCTGTGTACAATTGTTATTGATACGACACCTTGACAGTGTTTGAATGTGATGCAAAATCAGAAAAGTGTGAACAATTCAGAGGCATAAAGTGATTTTTTCTTCTGTATCTGTCCTTTAATATGTTTCCAAATCAAACACAGGATTAAGTAATTTATTTTGTTGCATGATTTATTTATGGTTTGAAACACAGTAAACAGCAGATAAAAGACACAGTCCCAGGCATCAACTTAAAAGATAAAAATCATTACATTTTATTAGAGGGAGACATATAAAAATGCCAACGTGAACTGTAAAGAAAGGAAAAGTACTAGCTCACAGGTCCCAAGTCTGACTTAGACTTGGTGTTTTTAACTCCCCTGTAGGGGAATGATAGGCCTGAATTTAATTAGAAATCTGTTTTTTTAAGATTAAAGTTGTGAAAAAGTTAAAAGGTTGGATCATGCAAAAATAAAAATGACTCTGAGGATCTTAGGGAATTTGAACTGGTAAACTTAGATTTTATTTCCTGCCAACTGTTTGTGGGAGGATTAAGAGATGTACAGGAATTATTAGTTTAAGATAAAAGCCAGCATTTTATAAAGCAATTAATTTTTCATTAGTTCCACATAATTTTGGCAAAAAATAGTTTTGTTCCAATAAAGCTATTACATTTCAAGAGGTTACTCTAAAATATAGCCATTAACTTCGCATTAATTTAACCAGATTTATAACAGGCTAAATAAACTACAGGCAGGAAAGCAGTAATAGTTTTTTACAGAATATATTAGAATTAAAAGGAAAAAATTAAGATGAAAAATATTTTAGAAACAGGTCACAAAACTTCTAAATTTCTAAGCATGGTTATGCATTTATTTAAAAGACATTCTCCTATAACGTTTGTTAAGCAGATAAAATGAATTATATAAAGTCCACCTTAAGTTTTTGCATGGGGTTATCTTGGAACTATCAGAAATAAGTATTTTTATTATAATAAATTTATTTTATATTACAATGAATAAAATATACTTTAAAGATTGAAAAAGCAAAACTTGTTAGCACTGAAAACTTTATTCACAGAGCCATCAACTCCCCTTCCCAATGCTTGAGCTACCTTTAATGCACCCACAAAATTCCACTCAGATGGCCAAAGCACCCAGATTGTTGGAGTGTTCTCACCTCCAGTTTGAGTTCTTTAATCCTCACTGGAATGACAAAGAAGTCTAGTTGAGTAAGTCCCTGACTGGAGAATGTTTCTTGTCTGTTTACCTCCAAGTAGGCTTCAGTGGTTACCACTCCATCTCCACCACCAACCTCCCGCTCCAGCCCACAACCACCTCTCTCCAGCTCACTGCAATGTTCTCCCACTAACTCCCTCCAGTCCCATGCTCATCCGCCAACCCCATTCAGGTTCCATACTGTGAACAGATGATTTTTGTTAAAAATGTAAGTCATGTCACCCCTAATTGAGAATCCTCTATTGATTTCCCTTACATCTTAAGGGAAATTACCTTATCTTGGCCTACAGAACCCATAACTTGTTTCTCTCCTCTGAGTAACACATTCTCTCACAGTGGGTTCATCCCGACCCAGTGAGGTTCCTTCAAGTGCTCTGCAACCAGTCCCACCCCCAGTCATGTACCAGCACTAGGTAAATGCTGAATCCCTATGTTACCACCACTTTGGTTTTAAAACATTTGTCCCAAAATGTTCTTGATGAGACTTTCTGTCAATCTAGTTTTCAGATTTTTTTGGCCTGGTTTTGTGCCTCTTCTTGCCCTTTAGATTGGGCACCCAATACACTTATTCATGTAGGATCTTAACTCCCCCTCAAACACGGCTTTGTTACATACCCTCCCTGATTCGGTATAAGCCCAGAATCTTCTACATAAGCATTGCTCAGATAGGAAGTATGTTTGCTATTCATACCAGCCATGGTGGGCCCAGGGATGCACCACATTCTAACATTAAACTATTCTCTGTTTGCATTTGTACTTATATTGTCTGCCCTGATAGATCATTAGATCTTTGAGGGTAAGTAATGTACTTACTTATTTAGGTCATGTTAGTAGTATCCTGAGGACTTGGTAGATGTCATATCCAACATGGGCTCAGCTCAGGACATGGGTAGGACCTTGTGATGAGCTGTCTCATAGAGGAACATTAAGGCAGGACTGAGGAAACCAAACTAGGAGGAGGGTAGATCATTAATTCACTCATTCATTTAATTGCCATCCACATAGCAACTTCCATGTCCTGATAGCTATGCTAAATGATGCAGAATGAAATGAATAAAACATAGCTACTTACTTTTTATTTCTTTTCAAATTCTTGGCATCCTATCATCATGAACATGATGCACACACATACATACACACATTTTTGCTTCTCTGCTCAGTATCATTAAGTTCACTTTAAAAAGAATAGCAGATCAGTGTGTGTGTATATAGAAATCCCAAAACATAAAATGGAAAAACAACGAAAACTAATAATAGGATCCAATTAAATAGTATATTACTGGATAAATGTACAAAAATCAATTTAATTCTTATATACAAATAATAATCAAGTAAACAATAACCAAGTAGAAATTATTCTCATTTGCAATGTATATAATAGTTAATAATAAACCTCATAAGAAATATGTATAAAGAAAAGTCTTAAATTTTTGAGACACGTAAATGCCTTGTGTAATTTAAGTGGAATATAATGTTCTTGTATCAGAAAATCTCATATGAGTTATCAATTGGCCCCCAAATGATTTAGAAATATGATGTGATGCCAAATAAAACCCTCTAAAAATTTTTAGAATAAGACAAAACCATGTTCTCATGAAAGGACAAATGGGAAAGAATTCCCCCAAAATTGAAAAGAATAATTGTGTTAGCATCTATTTTTGCATTACAAAATTACCCCTAAATTTAGAATCTTAAAACAACAAACTCTTTACTATTTTGGCTTCTGTGAATCAGAAATCCAACCTTGGTTTAGCTAGATGCCTCTGGCTCAAGTTCTCTCACAAGGTGAATCAAGGTATTAGCTGGGGCTGTGATCTCATGAAAGGCACAACTGGGGCAGGATCCACTTCCAAGCTCACATACGTTTGTTGGCAGGATTCACTTCCTCCCAAGCTGTTACACTGCGGGCCTAAATTCCTCACTAGCTGTTGTCAGGGACCTCCCTCAGTTCCTGGCCACATGGCCCTCTCCACAGAGCAGATTAAAGCAAAACAGCTGGCTTCAAATTAAGTGAGAAAACAAGAAAGAGTATCCAAGACGGAAGCCACAGTCTCCTTGTAACTTAATATCAGAAATGACATCCAATTACTTTTACCACATTTTATTCCCTAGAGAGTTGTTACATCTAGCCCACCTTTGAGGGAAGGAGAATATCCAAGGGCATGAATACCAGAAGGCAGGGATCCTAGGAGGCCATCTTAGAGGTTGCCTACCCTAATAATTAAGGGGAATTTGTACTGTCACCATTGGAACGTACCATAAAGCCAAAATAATTAAAACAGCATGTAACTGATGGCACAACAGACAGTGCTCGATGAAGTAGAATAGAAACCCCAAAACAAATGAAGGTATATAGAAGCATTTAGTACATTGAAATTGTGATTTCCAAATCAACGGGAAAAGGATTGATGATTAGTCAAATTGTGCTGAGAAATTTGGTTACCTGTTTGGGAAAAATACCTATATTGGATCTTTACCTCACTCCATGACCAAAGTAAATCCCAAGAGTTTAAATAATTAAATATATACATTCGAGGAGGGACATAAATTGATCTTCAATTCTATTAGTAGGGATTTGATTTCCTAAACTGGGTTGGCATACATGGATATTTCTTCTACGGTAACAAAACTTTCAGCTCACCACACATCAAGCATTGTCATAAGCAGCATACATACATTAATTTACTTAAACTTCAGAACCATCTTTTTTAAAAATATTTATTTATTTGAGAGAGAGCATGAGCAGCAGAAAGGGGCAGAGGGAAGAGCAGACGCAGGACTCGATCCCAGGACCCCAGGATCATGACCTGAGCTGAAGGCAGACACTTAACTGACTGAGCCACCCAGGCGCCCACCTTCAGAACTATATTAAAAGAGAGTTCTATTATCTTCCCCATTTTAAAATAAGACACAAGATCTCACGAGTTGTAGATTCACACCCATTGTATTAGTCATCTATTGCTACAGAGCAAATTACCTCCAAACTTAGCAATCTTAACCAACAAACATTTCTTACCTCACACGGATTCTGAGTCAGGAATCCAGAAGCAGCTTAGTTGGCTGGTTCCACCTCGGGGTCTGTCATGGTGTTGCACCAACATGTCATCTGGGGCTGCGGTCATGTGAAGACTTGACAGGGCTGGAGGGTCCACTTCCAACCTGTCTCATGCAGCTGTTGGCTCAGAGTCTCCATTGGCTTCCCCACTGGCTGTTAGGAAGAGGCCTCAGTTCTTCATCACATGGAGCTGATTGAGTGTACTTGTGGCATACCAGTTAGCTTCCCACAAAGGGAGAAATTCAACAGAGAGAAAAGCTTCAATGTCTTTCATGACCTCGTATTAGAGGACACACTCCATCATTTCTACAGTATCTACTCATTACAAGCAGGTGACTAAATTCAGCCCATGCTCAAGGGAAGGGGAATTAGGCTCCACCTTATGATAAGAAGTATCAAAGAATTTGTGGACTTATTTTCAAACCACCACACTAATGAAATCAGGCTCAGAAGTTTGTGCTCTCAGCCACTATGTATACTACCTCTCTTACATTATTCTTTACACCAGTTTCTATGTGTAAAACATTTCAGAATAGTTTAAAGGTTAACTATAAAAATGAAAATCATTAAATGAATCGTAGGCAAATATTTTTCAATGTTGGGATAGATAAAATCTTTCCAAGCATGACATCCAAAGTAGAAGCCAAAAAAAAGAAAGAAAGAAAAAGATGGGAAGATATAACTACATTAAAAATAAAGATGTCTACATACAAAAAATCACCATCAAAAAAATTAAAAGTCTAATAGAAAACTTGGAAAAAATATTTGCAGCATATATGACAGATGAAGTGTTCCTGTCTTTAATATCAAAGGGTGCTTTAAAATCACTAAGAAAAGGATATATACATTAGTAGAATACAAAATTGACATAAATAGGCAATTAAAAAGAAGAAATAGAAAATGCCAATAAACACATTAAGGAAATATTCGATTTATTTGTTCTTTGGTAACCAAAGAACAGCAATTAAAAATGAGATCTCTACATTCTTCCAAGTTGGTAAAGATTGGAAAAATTACAGTATTTTCAAGATTTGGAGGAAAAGGGAATTTCATACGTCCACAGGGTTTATACATTGGTATCTGCAAGGAAGTTTGTTTTTTTTTTTTAAAGATTTTATTTTTATTTATTGGACAGAGAGAGACAGCGAGAGCAGGAACACAAGCAGGGGGAGTGGGAGAGGGAGAAGCAGGCTTCCTGCTGAGCAGGGAGCCCGATGTGGGACTCGATCCCAGGACCCTGGGATCATGACCTGAGCCGAAGGCAGACGCTTAACGACTGAGCCACCCAGGCGCCCTGCAAGGAAGTTTTTTAAAATAACCTTAAAGAGCTGTATTCTCTTTCACGTAACTTTACTTCTAGCAGTTTTTTTTAATTTTATTTTATTATGTTATGTTAATCACCATACATTACATCATTTGTTTTTGATGTAGTGTTCCATGATTCATTGTTTGCGTATAACACCCAGTGCTCCATGTAGTATGTGCCCTCTCTAATACCCATCACCAGGCTAACCCATCCCCCCACCACCTCCCCTCTGGAACCCTCAGTTTGTTTCTCAGAGGCCATAGTCTCTCATGGTTCGTCTCCCCCTCCGATTTCCCCCCTTCATTCTTCCCTTCCTGCTCTCTTCTTTATTTTTTTTTAACATATAATGTATTATTTGTTTCAGAGGTACTGAAACAGACTGTGATTCAACAGTCTTGCACAATTCACAGTGCTCACCATAGCACATACCCTCCCCCCAAACTTCTAGCAATTTATCTTAAGACCTAATTGGACAAAGATGTATATAGAGAGATGCTTATCACAGCATTTTTTATTTAACCAAAAAAACTTAAAACATCCAAAAACTGAAGGTTTTGTTACATAAATGATGGTACAGCAGTGAAGGATGGGATATGATGTCATTAATAACTGACATGCAGGAAAATCATGGGTTAAATGAACAACATAGTTAAAATGGCATATATAACATGGTACAATTTTGGAAGAAAAATGTTAAACTGTATTGCATAGAGCATTTGTTAATAATGTTAAAATGCTTATATAGAGCAAAATATCAATAGCGCTATCTTCAGGTGATACAATGTTGGGTAACTTTATATTTTCATTTGTTTATTCCTGTTTTTAAAATACTACCTGTGAAATAAGCCCAAATTATAAATCCAAAGTTATTTCTTCACTGACACCTCAGTCCTTCTCCTTTCTCCCTTACTAACAGAATAAATGATAGAAGAGGCTGGAACCTGTTATTATCAGTTAATAGTCATTAACCCCCTCACCCCAGCACAGCCTCTGTAATTTGCATAATAAAGAAATGAGTCTGAAATCTCCTGCCCAGGGATCTCCATCTGCTGTAATGAACCTACTAGAGTTCTGCTTTTAAGCTAGAACTTTAGGCAGCATACCAAAACAATGATGTGTTCACCTTTAAAGCAAGTGATCGAAACTTACGTGAATGTCTTACACACCTAAAAGCTCACAGTAGCTTTTATCAGTGTAGGCTATCATTTCTCAAAACTGCATCTATGTCATTTGCTTCTGTCGTTTTAGAAATGATTGAAAGTTAAATTTTGAATATGAAAAATTTTAGACTGCATACAAAGCTCTACAATTAACGGTCAATTATTCATATTGAAAGGGAGCCAGGGCCAAATAGATGATCCATTTATTACTCCTATGTTTTAATGGATTGATGTTTTTAAATAAATTAGCCAAATTCTGGCAAACTTTTATCAAGAAAACAGGTAACCATTTTTTGATACAAAAGGAGACTCTTATTGACTTCAATATTTTAAAAAGTCAAAAACAACTATATAAACTGCATAATAATAAAGCATACTTCAAAAGGCACCATTTACTTTTTTTTTAAGTAGAGTATTCCTATACTCAAAAAGCAAGAAAGAATTTGCAATACTTTGTACTTTAAGAGGAAAAAATTCTAAGTTGTAATTGCTAAGAAAGAATAAATGACTTCATCTTCTTTTCTTCCTTAATTAATACATTTCCATAAACTCCTTTATTCATATAAGGCAGCACATATCAGATCAAACCAATATAAACTTACAAAGACTTTTCAAAATTATTTGTTTACTCATTTGGGAAGATTTTTATGAATGACTTGCATTCCTCTTCCTACATTATTATTGATTATCTTTGGAAGAGATGTATTGGCTGAATGGTACTTGTCCTTTCAGAACATTGAAAGTAAGTTTTTACCCTCTTACAGCTATCAATCCTACTGAGAACCAACTCCCTTGATGGTATTAAATAAATAATAAGAATAAAGTTATAACATCCAATGTCTGATTCAGCACATGGCTTAATGAGTTGTAAGGTACTGTTAAGTGCTTTGAAAACTTCAGAGAGTGGGAAGGACAATATACTGTATCACCCATCTGGAACATAACATCATCTTGTTAGAGATTAATATTTTAATTCTTTATTTTATGATATTTTCACTTTGATCTCTTTTGCACTGCCTACCTATATTTCATGGAAACAGCTAGAGTTTAAGATAATATGGAAATAAGTAAAAATTCTAAGGAGCTTAGAAATATTTCGGGGGGTGCTTTCTATCACTGGCATTTAGCAAATGCTTAGTGCATTAAACTAGTACTTAAAAGAAGCATCTGTTACACAGTAGAAACAAGCTAAGCATCAGGAGATTAAGGTCTTTATTTCAGCTCTCTTTTCACAGCCTGTAGGACCACTGACTGATCATGTACCTAGTCTCAGTCTTCTCATCAAAAAGTGATAGCTAGGGGCGCCTGGGTGGCTCAGTTGGTTAAGCGACTGCCTTCGGCTCAGGTCATGATCCTGGAGTCCCGGGATCGAGTCCCGCATTGGGCTCCCTGCTCAGCGGGGAGTCTGCTTCTCCCTCTGACCCTCTTCCCTCTTGTGCTATCTCTCACTCTCTCTCTCTCAAATAAATAAATAAAATCTTAAAAAAAAAAAAGTGATAGCTAATGAGAAAATCTCCAGCTGCAATATTCTTTGAGCACATGAAATCCAAATTGAGAAAGACCTGTATCTGAAAATGTCTAAGTAGGGCTGCTTGTGCTAAAATATAGATGGACTTATTTAGAAATCCCAACCTAAGGGCACTCAGTCTGTGAGAACTCAAAGCTCAGACACTGAGAAAACCAAGTTCCCTCCCAAGGAAGATTATCACCTTCAAACGCCGATTCACCTTGACTAAGGACGTTATTTGTTCAAAATGCTTTTGGAATCAAACCAGCAATTTGGTCCAGAGTTTACCCATCGTGAACCAAAGAAATTTGTTTTTTGTAAGTGGACATATCAAAGATTGTCATCTGCAAGCTATACGTAAGTCCCCAAGGGTTAAGATAGGTGGAAAATAAAAATAAACAAAAGGTTTTCTGTAATTATTTGGCCTAACAGCTTCTTTCCTTTTCTGTACCGTCAAGAATTCATTTCCCAAAACTAAGTTGGAGAGTTTAAAAAATTCTATTATGATTTCACTCCTGGTAGGTCCTACTCCTGAGATGAAAACATTGAGGACCGTTTTGTTTTGTTTTGTTTTGTTTTGTTTTTGAGACTTTTGGTACCAGACAAAGTTTTGCCTCCCCTGAGAGACGAATGCACTTCCTCCTTTCTGATGGCTGATTTGTAATTTATCATGTGTTCCTCTTACCCAGCCTGCCAAGGAGCTTAGACATAGGGTTGACATAGACATAGGGTTGAAACTCAATCACAGCAGCCACATGAATAGTTACAGTTAGCATATTTCCTTTGTTCCTTTTTCTATGTCCTGCTTTTCTATTTTCTTAGCCTTGTTGTTAAGTCATGTTAATAAGTCACTGCAAACTCTTGGAAAGAGGTGAAGTATAAATAAACACAATTGTAGAATGAGCATAATATATAAAAATTACAGTCTATATCCAAAGAACAACATCCTTCACCTCCGTATAAGGATATTAAAATTAAAAGTGAACTTATTTGGAAGTGAGCTGCATCATATCAGCAAAATTTAGACAAGTAAGTAATTTGTTTATTAGATGTTCATCAAGTGTTTTAATTTATTTTGCTTTATTAATCTCTCGAGAAAAATTGAGACCTCTCTGAACACTTAGAGTACTCAATTAAATTAAATACCTTGTAAAACTACATATGACTAATTTGTAAGTGAATGTCTACCTTCAAAGTGAAAACAGAACCGTTTAGAACCAGAGGCTCTGCTTTATTTAGGGGAGTATTGGCTGCTCTAAACAAACCCAAAATGTGTAAAGACTCAAACACATTTGAAGTTTAGTTTTTGCTCATCTGAGAGTCTGAGCGAGTTCTTCCTAGTCAGCGGGCAGGTCTTTGTGTAGGGCTTTAGGGACCTGGATTCCCTCCACCTTTGGCTTCACCATCCCCTAGGACATCCAGCTAGCAGAAAGGAAAGAGAGCCTAAAGCATTGGCCTGAAGATAGTGTATCACTCTCACTCCAATTCCACTGGTGAAGACTAGTCAGCTGGCCACTTCTAGATGTAAGGCAAGGGAGGGTGGGGGGTGTGGGGTGGGCGGAGGTTAGGGAGTTAGAACTAGGAAAGGTAGTTCAGGGCTCCATGACTGCTTTCCAGGAATGACTCTATACAGTGGAAAGGGAGCACATAAACTTTTGTGGGCAGCTTGCCCTGCCCGCTACAGGTTTGTGCCTTCCCGTTCTTTGTGTTTTCTTTTTCCCAACTCTCTATGCTCTATACAAAGAAAGACACTCAAACACAGAGTGGCAGGCAGTTTGGCAGCATAGCTTGCTCCATGTCAGATGAAGTTGCTGACAGAGAAGAACTACTGGGAAAAGGAAGTTGAACAGAATCAGGAAATCACACCAAGGACTGAAGAGACAAGTAGACGTCCAGCCAGAGATCCTGAGTGGACATCTTCCTTCTAGGCTGTTGAGTCCATGAGAACCAGATAAACTAGGACAGACTCCATCTCACTTTCCTTCCATCAGTGAAGGTTCTTTGTTTAATGTGGTGCAAAATATGATGCCTTGGAAAGACTTTGCTTATTAATAAATTTACAAATCAGAAAATTGCCTTTGTCAAACCATATATCCTAATGTTTATTTAGGAAATATGGTTATCATCTGGGTTGTAGGTTTAGCGCAGGCAATAAATAGCTGTGTAACTTTAGACAATCCATTTCACCTCTATGCACTCAGATTCTTCATTAAAAAATAAAATCAAGGGACTGAACCAACTGATCTTTTATAGCCAACTAAGATCCAAGTGTAAAACTCTGCCATCAGAGCAGCAATATAAAGCTAATGCACTTTGAGCATATTTTTAACTTAATATATTCTAGCATCAATGATAAACCAAGCTATTGCAATAAATACATTGACTGGATTTCGAACAAGTAATGGTTTGTTAAATCCAAAAATTGCCTATTGTGGGGGCTCTTCTTTCCATATATCAGACTGCATTTTTGCCAAATGCTAAATCTCCTGCTATAGAATAAGTGGAATCTATGTAGGTCTTTACCCCTTTACAACCATGACATTGCATTTAAATGAATCACACGAAACTTCCTGCACAACTTCTTAACCTAGTTATCTAAAAAGAGAGTACACCAAATTAATCAAAATGTGTTATGAAAGTAAATACCGGTCTTCACCCATGGGGTGCTCTTTGGGTCAGTTAGAATGTCATTTAGTAAATGGCCAAACGCCCAGCTTAGTGAACTAAATCATAATCTAGTTACCCAATTGAGTAACCCTGCCTCCCTTAAGCAGCGCCCTGCTCCAGGGAACCACTGCAGCAAGGGCATGTGCCCTTTGCATTCACTCTCCCTTAGAAGAGTCCATGGTCGGGCACCTGTCCCCCTCCCTTCTCCACAGTCTTCTAAGAACTTCATCAGAGTTCAGTATCCATTGTACCTCCCCTCCAAGTAGCTTCAAAAAGCAGCCCTCAACATCTAACTTTCAATCTGAGAACTGGATAGTGAATCTTTGGCTTTGGCTTAATTTGCTTTCCAAACTCAGTAAAGATGCTTTATGCAGTCCCAGAAACTGGTAGGCATCATGAAAGAGGGATGAGTCAATTCTACCTGGGTTGCGGAGGTCTCAGGAGGAAGGTTTAGAAAAGGTTTTATAGATAAAATAACACTTGAGAAGGCTTTTCGAGGACAGGAGGAGCCAAGGAGGTAAACAAAAAGATGCATAGGCTAGAGAAATAAACCAGAACCAGATCATGAAGAACCTGGTACAGGAAGCTAAAGAATTTGAACTCCATCCTGTGGGTAATGGAGAAATCCCTGAAGGTTTTTAAGCATCAGGGTAGTATGGTAGAATTTTGCATTTTACTAAGATTGTTATTTTGGCAACAGCATGGAGGATAAATTATGGGTCAGAATGGAAACGGGGAGCCAGTCAGGAGACAACTGTGGTAGTTATGACAATGCCAGTTCAGCCAACACACTATGACCAAATTCCTAGCCGGAAATCACCCCCCACACCAACCCGTAGGCAGGTTCACAAGCAACAGGAAATTTCATGCAGACAAATGCTCCTAATCTGTACATAGATGTTTTCAGGCAGTAATGTTAGCTCAAGTTGTATTTATGAAATGCATGGAGCTAGATGAGAATGCTTTCCTTTTTATTGATTACTTTCAATTACACGTTACCTGGGATAGTCTTTTGCCAGATATGCCTTATGATTTAGATCAGTGCTTCTCTATCTGTGGGAAAGGACCAGACTTTCTTTTTCCAATCTGTTGCAGACTGACACTTTTGTCTAATACAGTAATGGTAAATTACTCGAAAAATGGAATGAAAAAGCAAAAAATACAAAATGCAAGCCCTTTCTCTAATTTTATTGAGCAAACGTAAAATAATTCTGTCAAGTTGCTGTCAGAGTTTCTGAACGTTTACTTCCAGTGTCTGCCACTGGCCGGTAGGAGTTTGCAGATGGGCACAAGTGCACAGACCATACAATGAGTAGCCCAGGTCCAGATGAGCATAGCAAGAGGTACGGAAGCGCAGGAAAATTGATCACCTCCAAGAGCATCGTAGACCCCCCCTCGCTTAATCTCCCGGAAGAGACTGAATAATGATAGTACTAAAACTATTAGACAGAAGTGGTCAGACACAACGTCCACATTTGTATCATGAAACAATTTAAACAAAGCAGCATTTTTATTAGATTTGGGTCGTTGGGGGGGTTTCCCTCCTACACAACTTCGCTTTAAGCAACCACTGAGACCAATATTTAAACATGTTAGCGCTGATGAGCAATGCCAGAAAAAATATAATCAAACAAAGTGACTAAATTAATAATTTATACACTAACAACTATGTGAAAATATAAGGCATGAGGAATTCAATTAGAAAAAAATGTAATCCAAATTAGAGTGCGTCTCAATTAAATTAGATTCCCCAACAGTGCTGTAAGTTTAGTTAAAGCCCATAGCACTACAATGACCTTAACATCAGTAATGGCAACTTGACTTGGAGCGTATGTGGTATATTTGAAGCACTTTATAAATACTTATGTGGATGCTGTGCTTAAGCTTAAGTGCTAATAAGACTCTTCCCAGATTTCTCTTTATAGTGTAATAATAATATTTATTGAACATTGGTTATGGTTCAGAGACATTGTCTCTTTGAATATACCCCAATGACCCTGTAAGAGAAGTATTATGTGCTTTCATTTTAAAGATAAGAAAATTGAGGTTCAGAGAGGTAAGTGCCTTGTGAAAGGTATACAGCTGTGAAGAGTGAGGGCCAACTCGAAACCATGTCCCCCTGATGCCAAAGCCTGTCCTTCCAGCCAAAAGGCTCTGTTACACTCTGCCCACATCACCATCTTCGGTGGAGGTTTGGCCTCGAAGCTCTAGGCTGCCTGGATGGAGTGGCTTTCTCAGCTTGGTCGCCTTCGAACCTCACTGGGTAACAAGACTCCTAACAAGGTACCACCATCCAGGGCAGCCCTATCTCTGTACCTGCTAGTCTTTTTTTTTAACTCTTTATTTTGTAATAACTTTGTACTGATAAAAAAAAAAGTTGCAAAAGTAGGATTCCCATAAGTCCTTTACCCAGTCTCCCCTAATGTTAGCATCTTATGTAACCATAGTACCATTAATAAAGGTGGGAAATTAATATTGCTACAGTAGTATTAATTAAGCCATTTCAGATAACTGTGGGCATTCTTTTTTGATACTATATGAAAACTTGACAAACAGTAGTTTAATTTTGTTGTAATGTGGAATCTGAAACCATATCACTGAACTTTTATACTCTGTCCCATTAAAATCCTTCAATCTGTAATTTGAATGGCTCTCTAACCCTTACATGGTTTTGTAACATCATGAATTGGTCATTTTGAATATATTGGCTCACTGAGTTATGCAGATCTTCTAAATGTTGACACATGTCATTATACAATATCAAAGAATAATGTTGGTTAACATTACCGTGGGTCTCATAAAAAAAAGAAAAGGGGGGTTTAAGAATTGAGAAGCTGTCAGGCTCATGGTGGTGGATACGAGTCTTCCAAAATTATAATTTTCACTTCAAAGCTCAAATGTCATCATTGGCAACAAATACTGTCAGTTGTTTTCCTTGAAGTGACAGGCTTACTTACTTCATTTTTTGGGGAAATGTCTGCCAAACACCATAGCTTGTCTATCAGTCGTTCTTTCAAGTAAAAATGGTTTTTCATGAAAAAGTGGCTAATTCATCTCACAGCTCCAACGATTGCACAAGCCCTTTCTCTTGAGACAACCGTCATGGCTGCAGACGTGTCTTATGGGTGCTTCTCATATTGTCACCCAGAGTTTTAAAAATACAGACCAGTGCATCAAAATTTGATAAAAATAAGTTTTATGTTATTAATAAGTTTAATAAAATTTCTCTTTCTTTATCAAGGAAATTCTTAAATAAATTGGGCTTTTTGTCTGTATGCTGTGAGTGTGTGGGAGTGAAGAATACCCTCCCTGCTGGTATTTTGGTATCAGGGCCTTGATTTGTGCTGAAGCGCCGGCAATTTTGCCTGTGTTTGCTTCTGCACCATCAGTGGGAATGTCAATACAGTGAAAAGGCCAAATAAAATCTTAGTGTTATTATGAAAATAGTTTGACCTACGGAATGCCTGAAAGAGTCTGAGTCCCATGAGGACCCAGGAACCTGACTTTGAGAATCGCTATTCTAACTAATAAAACTTCCAGGCCCTAAAGCAGGCAATAGATTGGATGGGTGTTGCTCGAGGAAAAGGGACATAAAGTAACAAGAAAGAGAGATGCCTGGGTGGCTCAGTCAGTTAAGCGTCTGTCTTCAGCTCAGGTCATAATCCTGGGGTCCTGTGATGGAGCCTCGCATCCGGCTCTCTGCTCAGCGGAGAGTCTGCTTCTCCCTCTCCCTCTGCTGCCCCTGTTTGTGTGCGCGCGCTCTCTCTCTCTCTCTCTCTCAAATAAATAAAATATTTAAAAAAAAAAAGTAACAAGAAATGAGTCAGTGTGATGTTTAATGCTCTTGAACCATGACGCTTGCCAGGCCAATCCCTGGACAGTCGGGAACTTGATTCTGCAGGCCGGCACCTGGGCCTCATTAACTTCCCTGACCACTGCTGTCAAGGCTTTACCTAGCCAGTAATGGCTCTCGGGTTTATGGAGTGGAGATCTGGCCCTCATTTTTCTTATTGTTTTGTCCATGTAGCATTACCCCTGCACTCTACTTCTTTTCCAACTGTCTGTTTTCTGAAACTGCTCTCAACTCCACCTCTGTCCAGGTGTTTGCAGTGGGATAGGTAGGGCCATCGTGTGACCCAGCTCTCGGCCACAGCTAATCAGTGCAGAGGTGGGCCCCAGACTAGCTGTATGCATAACCCCTTGCTGAAAGTGTTGATCTTGGGATTGCCAATTGGTGAGTCTTTATCAAGATGGCTGAAGCTGTGAGATAGAAACTAGAGATTCTCAAACGTGGCATGCATTAGAATCTTGTAAACCAGACTGCTGGGCCCCACCCCAGATTTTGATTCTGCAGGTCTCGGGAGAGGCCTGGGACTTTACATTTCTAGTGAGTTCCCTGGTAAGGCTAATCCTGCTGGTCTGGGGACCATAGTTTGAGATTGATGTGAAGTTCCAGAACTATAAGGGTTCAAGATCATAGTTAACATCACACAATTAAAGAGGCTGGGGGGAAAAAAACTGTCTAGAGAAAGAGAGAGATGGAGAGAGAGAGCACCTGAAATACAGAAGTGATATTCACAGAGACTATCCTGGAAATTTTCGAAGGTTGTTGCTGATCGTTTCTAAATCCCAGCCACCTGTCTTTGGGATCCTTGAAATCCCCTGGATCCTTATAATAAAATGTGAGTTAAAGTTGGGTTTCTGCCCCATTAAGCCCAATATCTTCTTAACTGATATACCCTCCCAGAACCAGCCCCACGGAACTGGTTTTTCCCTGAAGTTCTATTTGGAGCCATAAGCCAAGGCATGGAAATAAAATGGATGTCATGAAGTCTCTCACAGACATCTGGAGCTTCAGCCAATAACTACATCAAAATTAGTGAAGAAGACCCCCAAACACCAACAGTATTCTCTGCTATAGCTCAGGAGATAGCATACTGGATGGAAAGGTAGGCTCTGGGTGAGAATGCACTGGTATGAATCTGGCTCTACTACGTGCTGTGTAATCGTGAGCCAATTACTGAAGCTCTCTAATCCTCGGTTCCTTATCTATGCAGTGAGGATGACAACAGGACTACCTCATAACATTCCTATGAAAATGAAACAAGATATGCAGGGCAGCTTGGCACAAGATCGGGAACATAGTGAACACCCAGTAAATGTTGATTATGGTTCTTACTAATTCTTGTTTCTGGTCTGTTCTCACTGTGATCTTCTATCTGTAGAAGCAAATGCATGGATCCTGGTCTGTATCTGGTCTCCGTCCTCTGGATATGCCTCTTGTGCTTGATCTCTCCAGGCTGTTACCTCATGCACAGCTCCTCCCCCCAGGTCTAGCTCTAAGGGATCTAGCTGATGGTTTCACCAGGAGATAGTTCAGGCCTCCAAGCCAACACCGTTGTAATTCTATTAGAGGTTGAGAGTCTACAAGGGAATGTCTTGGCCCCAACCATCTGGGCAAGATTTCCAAAGCAAAACAAGGTCTGGGAAGGTGGATTTCAGCAAGCTGCTAACAAGAGTCAGCTTACCTGTGCTGAGATACAAAGATGATGGAAGTGAGGTGAGGTGGGAAGAGTTCTGATCCTAGGTTCAGGTGTTACAGTGGCTTCTTATGCAAAGTCCATGGTTCCAGGTACAGGCATCTGGGATCAGGTAAATAATCCGATAAGGGATAGACCCCACTCCAGCTGGAACACCAACAATGCCAGATTTTGTCATCACCTGCCACTCAAGTATATTGAAAATCAATCATGATTTCTTCTATTTTTAGCTTGGTTAGACCTGTGTCCTAAAACCTCAGGATAGCGCCTATCACAGGGCCAACCCCTATAGGAAGCCAACCCTGGCATTCTAATAAGGGATAATGCCGAAAAACTGTTAACCCAAGTTCTATACCCTGTGAATATTTCCATCTATAACCCTCATCTTTGTCACTCTCAGAAATCCTCTCTCATGTCCTCATATGCTTTTATGACCCTGTTCTTCCCCCAATTCATCTGGCTTCCCCTACTACCTTGGTAGCCGATATCTCTGTGTTCTCTGGGACTGTTTGTCATGACTGAAATGTGACCCTCCTCCAGGAATAGTGTCTCCCAGACAACCTTCTCAAATTGAAGCTATGGATTCTCCCATGAACCCATCACCTCCCCTGAGCTTTCTCATTCAGCCATCTCATTCATTGCCTGGTTTCAGTTACTGTCTATGTATTGATGACTACTAAATCTTTATTTCCATCCCATCTTTTCCTCTGGCCGCCAGACTCATATATCTAACTGTCCTTGGCAATCCCTGAAGTTGTCCCTAAGTGTCTTAAAGGGAACTGCTCCAAACTAAACCCCCAATTCTTAGAACTGCAAACTTATTTCTCCTTTTATGTTCTGAACCTCAGTATATGGCCACATAGCAAAGAACTGAACTGCCAACAACTAACACCAACTTGCCTGCCAAATGCCAGCTAAGCTGCTCAATACCCAACCCACAGAAACTGTGAGCTGACACATGTTTATTGTTGTTTTAAGCCACTAATTGAGCCAATTGAGGTAATTCACTATGCAGCATAACACTGTGGCATTGGAACACAGTGATGATGAGAAATGGTATCCCTTGCCCTCATGAACCTTACAGACTACTCATGCCCTAGTCTTTCCTTCACAATCATCAAAACGTTGGTACCTGATCACATTCTACTACTCCAGACCAAATCTTACATTGTCCAATAAATATCCAGGGGGAGGATCATTCAATATCCCTGCCTCACAGCTCCTGAACCTCTTCAGGAGGTCCTATAACCCACACCTTCTCTATTTCAACAACCCATTCCTGTGATCATGCTGTGCTCTTGTCCTCATCTATAATGGGGCCATCTGTAAAAAGTTCAACTCTAATATACAACTTTTTTTCAACCACAATGACTAGTTCTCTTCCCTTGATTATTTCTCTACTCTTATACCTGCTCTGACCTCCATAAGAGATCCAGGTTCAAGGAGCTCTCCTGTTCCCTCCCAACCAATCAACCCCTTCCTAATTTTATTCCCTTCCTTATCCAGGTTAGAGCTCATAGTGTGTCATATCAACCACTTTTCTGCCAGAACTCTCATGTAACCTTCCCTTTTTGTCCCCAGACTTAGATATTTTTCACACACACTGGGGCCCCACTCGTCCTTCTCAGCATTAACCACCACCCCCAAAGATTGCCTACAATGACTATTTGCACATCCATCTCCAAAGACTTTTTCCTGGCTATGGAGAGACTTCATCAGAGTACACAGGGCAGGTCATAAGTGCTGAGTTAATGCCTCTGGAAGTAGCCCTCAACTAATGGTGGTGAGGAGATACAGAAAACACCATGTTTGGCAGCCACAGCTGATCTTTACCATTGACTAGAAATTCTCCTACTGTACTGGTCATCTTTGCCTCTCATTTCCTAGTGGCTAGCCCTGCATTGCTGGCTGGCTGTCAGGTGCCATCTCAGCTCCATGGAGGTCCTCCTAGTTCCTTGCTACATGGTCCTCTCAGACCCTCTCACCCCATGGCAGCTTACTTCTTCAAAACCAGGGGAGAGCTTCTCCAGTCTGCAAAGATAATCTTAGAAAATGTCACATAATCAAGGAATCACTTTTGCCATATAAAATAACTTAATTGAGGGAATAACTATCCCATTATATCCACAGATCCTTCTCATACTCAAAGGGAGAGGATTATTGAGGGCTGTACCCCCAAGGGGCAAGAATCTTTGGGGCCATTTTAGAATTCTGCAAGTCACACCTAATCTTAAATTTGTGTTTATTATGTAAAAAAATTTTTACATAACTCTATTGATTCTGAAATGTATGCAAATATTTTGGGAAATAAGTTATATAGAATCCTAAGAGAACATCTCCCATCATATGATAGATTGATTCTAAAAATGGCCCACCTCAATTATTCCCTTCCCTGTATCCATACCTCATGCAGTGTGACATTGAAGCTCATCCAAGAGATTTTGAGACTGTCTTATGTCTTGCTTTGGCCAACAGAATGCAGCTGAAGTAACAGTATGAGAGTATCGAACCTAAACTTGAAGAAGATTGCACGTTTTTGTTCTCTTTGTCTTGAAACCACACCATTGCCATGGTAACAAGCCCAGGACCCCCTGCTACAGAATCACATACACTGTGGGACAAAGATAAACTCCCATCTTGGAGAGTCTTAGACACCTAGCCCCCAGCTGACCCACCAATTGACCACAGACCTAGGGGTGAGCTACTCAAGTCTAGGCAAACCTGTTCCAGATCAGCAGAACCTCCCTGTCAACCCATAAACTCACAAGAAATAATACATGACTGTTGTTTAAAGCTACTAAAATTTGAAGTTGTTTGTTATACAGCAATAGCTAACTGTTGTATGTGGGGGAAGGGCAACAAAGGACTTGGCTGTGTGGTGGAAGTCAAGTATCCTAAAAAGGCATAATTCATTCACAGTATCCTCAAATTTCTGTGTTTCATGTAAGAAATCACTACTGCTGATGATGGGATGTTTTCAGTCTGTGTGTCTAAGTAATCTTCATTCAAAAGACTGATGTGTGACCTGCAGTTCTAGCTACAATGAATAGAGCAATAAAGAGATAGAGAAATCAAATAGCAAAAAAAAGAATTCTGCTGTGCTGTTCTAGACACAGCTGCCCTAATAGAGAAATGTGCAGTTTCTACTTTCCTTGCAGTTTTTCAGTTCAGAATTACTTTAAAATAAATCCCAATGAAAGCAGTAATCAATTATGTCAAGAAGAAAACAAAGTTTGATCTGAAAATACTAACAGAATCTAACATTTTAGAAATAAATTACTGTGTCATGTCCTGTGGCAACATTGTATCAAATTGCTTAAAGATAAATTGTACCATCAACTCCTGGGTGTCTGCATGTGGATTATCCTTTTTGTAGATTATCAAGGGCAAACATTTAATTTCAGGTTTTTATCCCTCTTCTCAGTGTATTTCTCTACCACCGTTCTGAATACTATCAGTCATAGCATGGAAAGGGGACAGAAATTTAGTGAAATGCAGTGATAATTCACTTATACTGCATTCTACAAGAATAAAGTGTTCAATATAAGCAAATTTACAAGATAGGTTAAAAGTTATCCAAGCCCCCTTGCTTTTTTAAAAAAGCTGTGACCATTCTGATATAAATTTTGCTAGAACATATTTTACGTTTTCTTTCCTTATGAAACAGAATGTGCTTCACTCCTTAAATCTTTATTATACAAGCTACTTTAGTAGATGTTAAAAGGAAGCAAAGGTGATTCACACAGGATTCCAACCTTAAGTGGTTAACAGTTGAAGGAAAGAGAGTGGATAAAAGACGTGTACATAGATGATTCTAGTTGTAAGGTCTTGAGAATAGTAATGAAAAGTGAGATACGAGTTCAAAGAAAATATTGAATGCCTTTAGTGAGGAGAGAAGGCTTTGTGGAGTTGGATCTTGAGAACAAGAGGGCTGGGACTGGGGTGAAGCAAGTGAGGCCCTTGCCCCAAGAGCAAAGTTTGTGGAAGTACCCAAACTCAGCAATCAAGACATATAATATGTTAATGTATAATTTTAAAGTCAAAATTAATGCAAAAATATCTATAATGAACAAAATGCCAAAATTTTAAGGAAAGACTGGGGAGGTTACAGTACCATGCAAAGCCTTATTGGAGTCTGAGGCAAAAGGAAAAATCAATAGAAGACTATTTGGCTTGCTAACTAAAGAGCCCACTAACAAGGAAGTTATGCCATTTTCTGAAATCATAGTGTATTGTGAAAAAATAATAGTCTACTATGAGGAATGATAATTTTTGTGATCATTTGCCCCTTCTTACAATTTTGGGCACCACACCCTGAGTGGAATATCGAGAAGGTAGGTTGCACATGCATCAATGACTTGCTGATAGGAGCAGATATTGGCCTCAGGCACTTTGTCTTCTAACCAGATAGTATTTTTAGATGGAATCTAAAACCTGATACCAACCATCAAGTTGTGAGTCAGAATGTTGGGTCAAAACTGTACTGCTCTAATAATACCATTAATGTGTTTTTCGCTACACTTTCTGCTAGAGACAGCTCTTTCTAGGCAGCCTGAGGCATCCACCTGCCTTGGGGGGGGAATTGGGATTGTTAAACAGGAATGCAAAGAAGAAGAAAGCTATAGTTTGGCCTCTGACTTGGAAAATAGAATTTTCAAATATGCAGCTAGACTTAAAAGCTGGGCCTTATCAAAACAATAGGAATTTCTAAACTCCCTTATCTTCCCTTTTAACTTGTCAAGGGAGAAGCTGACTCTATAGAGTCTCAGAGTGTCTTCCACAGTAAGGATAAGTATCCCACCCACATTCAGCCAAGGCCATGGGGTAAAGAGGATGCTCTAGGTAAAGAGGATATTATACACAGGAAATGGAAAGCCCAACACTTGCTGCTTCCCATACAAAGGGATTTAGGGAAGTGAGAAACAAAAGAGGAAGGAGATGATCTCTTCTGGAAATAGCATGTTTGATTCGCTTCTCGGCCTTTTGACTAAGATCAAGTGTGGAAATAGCATGTTTGAGAGTTGAAGGAAATGAAGACCAGAGGGTATTTTTCCAAATGCAGTGTGAAGGCATGGGAAAACACTGCCTCACAGGCTGTCCTGACTCCAACTTCAGGGACAGCCCCATTAAAGTCAAACAAGAGTGTGGTTAGGCAGAGCAAGAGCTGTGGTTGATTTTTTTCTGAGTCTAAGGTGTAGCGAGAACTTGAAAGTTCTCCCATGGCCCCAAGAGGAGATAGAAAAGAAACTGAGATGAGAGCAAAAGGGCTTTCTGGAACTCACCATGGCAAGGGACAAGGTTACCACATAGCAGAGACCATGTGGTAAATTGCCTAAGCCATGATCACAGGAGAGTATGCCAATGTGAACCATGGCAAGGCCAAATAAATAGGTATGCCTATGGATGCATAGGTTATACAGTGGATGGTCACTTGTGGGAGACTTCCAGGTCCTCAAAGTACACAGAAAACAGAGGTGTTGAATTTCTTTTTTTTTTTTTTTAAGATTTTATTATTTATTTGACAGAAAGAGACACAGCGAGAGAGGGAACACAAGCAGGGTGAGTGGGAGAGAGAGAAGCAGGCTTCCCGCCGAGCAGGGAGCCGGATGCGGGGCTCGATCCCAGGACCCTGGGATCATGACCTGAGCCGAAGGCAGACGCTTAACGACTGAGCCACCCAGGTGCCCTGGGAGCATTTCTTTAAAGAATCCTCATCTTGAGGTCTGCTTCTGAGAAACCCATCCTCAGACAGTGTGGACCCGAGGGTCCTTTCTCTTTGTCCTCACCCAAATATCCAGAAGCCGTTCTTGGGAAAAGAAAGGCAGAAAAAGGAAATCTAAGAAGAGTCTAATCTTTTACCTGAAAGAATTATAATTAGAAGTTATACTTTGAATATCTTAAGTGATTAAACTGAAAAGAAACAGCTGAACCTGAGAAAGACTGAAATAGTAATTAGTGAGTGGACACTGTCATAGCTCTTCAAGGGGGGACCATGAGGAAGGTCAAAGCAGATATAGAGAAATAAAGCAACTACCAGTTTACCTGCACGTCTGATGCCAGGTGAGTTCATCAGGTGACCCCATCAGACAGACACTATGTAAAGCACAGAACTCAGGGACTGACACATAGCCATGCACCCACTGGAGGGGAGTTAGTCAGCACTGTCTTGTACTGTGACCCTAGACAAGTAATTTGCCGTCTCTTGGCCTTTAAGTCCTCAACTATAAGTAAAAGGAAAAGATGCTGAATTCTACATGGTTTTCACATCAGTGGTAATCTAATTATAACTAGTTCAAAGGACTTCCACTTTTACATCAGAAAAGGCAAATACTCATCCATATAAATGACCAGCACAGCATAGGTTCCAGCCTTAGAGAAGACGTGATGGAGATGTCTAGGACAGACTTTCTGAGGGCAAAGAAAGGGGTCAAGTTCCCCAGTGGCCTTCAGCTGCCTAGGACTCACAGGATGCTCTATGAGGAGGCAAGTCCATCCCTTGGTGGAATAATACGCTCAGCTGTCCCTCTAACAGTAATCTAAACTCCTATCCTGTGGAAAAGACTTGGACTCGGTCAACTATAAGCCAATAGTTGGAGAGGGCTACTTTAAAAATACAATAATCTAAAATGCTATAGTGAAAGAAGCTGGGTGAAAAGGAGACTAGTGCTAATGAATATCACACTGGTGAGATTGCTCCTACAGGTGAGTATTCAGTCCTGACATTGTCCAATTTTATAGGATGGTAAAACCCACCTCAACAGAAAAATGAATCCAAAGCTCCTCTGAGTAATACTCAAGACCATTCATGATCTGGTTCTTTATACTCCTTCAAAGACATTTCCCATCAATTCTGTGTGCTGTTGGGTCACAGACTATTGCTCTGCTGTTTCCCCACAACATGCCCTGTGTTTTTGCACCTGCTTTCTCTGCTTTGGACTTTTTATATATTTTATAGTCAAGAATTCCTATTTTACTTTAAGGGATCACAACTCACTTAATAGCCAAATGGGTTGGATCACGTTTTTAAAGAATACAGCTATAAAAGACAGTTTGGGGGATAATTGGAGAATTTGAATATGGCCTAGATGTTAGATCATAGTAGGAAGTATTGCTAATGGTATAATGGTTATGTAGTAGAATGCCCCTACTTTTAAAAGATGCACATGAATTATTTAAGATGGAATGCTTGATGTCTGTAACTTACTTCCAAATGGATCAGAAAATATATAAAGAGAAGATAAAGCAAGTATAGCAAAATGTTAACAATCGTTTTATCCAAACGGTAGGTATTCAGATGTTCCTTGAGTTGTTTTTTTTCAAACTTCCTTTATGTTTAAAATTTTCATAATGAAAGTTGGGGGGGTGGGGGGAACTAAAGTAAGTTTTTGGTGTTATCCTAAACCAACTGTAAGTAATATGTGGATTTTTTTTTTAAAGAAGTTACCTTAGATGTTGTCTCCTCAGTAATGTGATCTTCACCCTCTGCATCGTGGGCTCACATCTTACCCCAGTACAAGTACCAGAATAAGGCATTCTTATTGACAGATATACAGTAGGATAATTTGTCACTATTTTTGGTTCTCACTATATTTCCCCTCTCTCACTTCTCAGATGCAAGCGGGACTCAAGGGACTTTGGCCCAAAGAGCCAAACTTGGAAAAGAGCTTGTTAAACTATAAAGTCCTATTTTAAGTGTGTTTGGTCAAGTTACTGGTATAAAAAATTACTTCTATTAGAGTTTAGAACCCCAGCACTGGAAACTCAAGTAATCATGGACAGCTTTATGAAAAAAGTAGTAAAAAAGAAGAGTCTTGAGAAGCAAAATCCAATTTGGATTCGGGAGAAGGTATTCCTGGTAGGATATAAATATGGAAAAGACAGAATGGCTGAAGTCTATTTGTATGGCAGTGAATGGAATTAATTCAGCATTCATTCCTTCAGGAACTATTTATTGGTACCCGCTGTATACAAAACAATGTGCTAGGGACTTAGGATAAAACGGTAAGCGAAACAGACAACGTCTAATGTTCTTGATTAGAGGTCAGCAAGTCTCAGAGCTGTGGACAAAATATAACCCACACTTATTTTTGTAGATAAAGTTTTATTGAAACATAGCCACATTCATTTGCTTACATTTTCTCTGTGGCTTCTGCACTACAATAGCAGGGTTGGGTAGTTGTGACAGAGACTTTTGGCCCACAAAGTCTAAAATATTTACTATTTGGCCCTTTACAGAAAAAAAATATGTTCTCTTGCCTTAGATCATACAGTATTGTGTGGAGACAGATACTAGTTAAAGAACTACAAATAAATTAAAATTGTAGCTTTGATAAATGGCCATGAGAATACATAATAAAGGAACTTGACCTATTAGGGGAATAAGAGAAGATTCCCTAAGGGAAAAGAAAAAAAATTGAGGTCAAAGCTAAAGGTTGATTAGAAACTAACCAGATGAAGCAGAAAAAGACCATCTCAGGCAGAGAATATCACAGGCAGAAGGCCTATGGGAACATGGGGAATTTGAAGGAATAAACCAACTTCACTGTGGCTATAGTTCAAAGCATGAGGGGAACATGGTACAGGGTGAGACTGGAGAGGTAGGCAAGGGTCAGACAGCAAGAGACCCTGTAGCCCAGGTATGGAGTTTGTCTTTAAGCTGAGAGGGAAGAGAATCCATTGATAATTTTAAGCAGGTGAGTGATGTGATCCATTACATTCTAAAAAGATCTCTCAAGCTTCCTGTGGAAGAGATGGCAGTGGTGTCATATGCCTCATTGCCTAAATCCCTACTTTATCCTGCTTTGTCCCTCAGAACCACAAAGACAGGGGGCCATGATTTTACTAAACTACCCCCGGACTCGAATGTTGTTGTCTCTGAACCTCAGGCCCACAGCCCTTCCCATCTGCTGTGTCCATAGTTGCAGCCTGGGATTGTTTTTGCCTTCACCCAAGCTGATATTTCCAGGCTCAGCTGGCCACAGGAGAGATAACCTGTGTTATACCCCAATGACCTGCATGGACCAACACAATTGCCTTACACCATACCTACCCAGGATGGAGCTTCCCCTGCCTGCCTTACCCATTTCCTGCAATTGGTCTGCTGCCATTGCACTGGGTATGTGGAGTTTCCAGGCTCTCGAGTCTTGCTGGTGTGGCTGATGCAAATATTTATTCAGAGCTCCTGGCTCATCTGCTTTTACAATTCGATGGCTATCAGCAGACCTCGACACTACTGATTATCAAACACCTACACCCTCCGCAACCCCTCTGACCACAGTGAATTGCTCTAGCACCTATCCAGTTATGCAAACCAGGACTTAGAAATCATCCATGACACCTTTCTCTACCTCATGTCCAATCCATCACCACGTTCTGTCCATTGTAGGCATAGCTCTCAAATTTGCCCACTTCCTCATCTCAATGGATCAGTTGACAAAAGGTTTATATCTTGCTCACATTTCAGGTCCACTGGGGGATAGCCATGCTCTGCTGCATGTTGTCTTCACTCTCTGACCCAAGTTGATGGAGCAATCCAGTGTGGCAGATAACAAAGAATATGTCAACCTCTTACTGTTCACAAATGCCCACGTCAAACATCACAGCTATTGGGAAGGAGTCTCATGTATGTAGTCTTTTGACCCCCACTGAATCACACAAGGCCTCTGCTTGGCCTATAAGGCTTCCTTACCAAGAGATAAAGAGCCCACAAAGCCTATCCTGGGCTCATCACCTTGTGTGGGAATATCTTTCCTTGTTTCAGGCTCAGTGCTGCTCTTCTGTTCTGCTTAAAGTGTATGCTTCAAATGGCACCAACTTCACTGTTATCTTTGTCCTCCATGGGAAAAGGACTGAGGGTCCTTCCTTTGCAGCACAAGAGGGCTGTGCCTAGATGAACTGCCCTGCACTGGCTGCAGGAGAGATCCGCTGGCTATGGGGAACGAGCACCCACTATTCAAGATGATCTGGCTTACCTCCTCTTTATGTAAGTAAAGCAGTTTTCCATCCAGTGTTTGACTTTGTTGTTTTCCTTGGCAATTCCAATACCAAGATGCTGTGGGCAGAAGCATTTAGAGTCCTCCCCTGGGACTGATAACCAGTGTATGGTGCTCTGCTGGGATCGGTAACTGGTGCAATGTCCCCTGCTCAACAACTACCCTCCCTCCACCATGTTATTGGTCAAAGCAAATCACAAAACCATGCTTGAGTTCAACAAGCCAGGAATGTCTACTCTTCTCTCAGGAAGAAGAAATGCAGGTAGGAATTGTGGGCTGAGCTTCAGAGACGACATACAAGTCCCTGGGAAGTCTAGTAAAATCATGGCCCCCATTTTGGGGTTCTGAGTGGCAAAGCAGGTTAACAAAGTAGGGAATCAGTCAATGAAGAACATGACAAGGGATAGTCATTGAAAGTGGAGTACAGGTAGGGTGATTGTCACAGGACATGAATTAAAGAGAAAAGAGACCTAAGTCAGGAAAATAGCCTCAACATGACCTATAGCAGTGGAAGAAATGAGGGAATAGGAGCAATTATGAAAGAAGAATTAACAGTGCTCTCTCACAGAACAGCACACCTCTGTCAGTGGCAAAAGGCACCAGCTTCCCCCACAGGGCACACATAGCGCCAAAGGTTGGAGTTAGGGGCACCCAGGTGGCTCAGTCAGTTAAGCGCCTGCCTTTGGCTCAGGTCATGATCCCAGGGTCCCTGCTCAGCAGGGAGTCTGCTCCTTCCTCTCCCTCTGCCCCTCCCCCTGCTCATGCTCTCTCTCTCTCTATCTCTCTCAAATAAATAAATAAAATCTTAAAAAAAAAAGTTGGAGTTAGAGATGGGGAAATGTTTCCATCCATCCTCACAGATCTCAAATTGTTCTTGCTCTTGACCATGTCCATCTTTCCTTCCTGATGGTCTGGTTAACCTGTTTACCACAACTTCGGGCCCAACACCCTTAACAGCCCTGCCAGGTCCCACAGGGGTAAGTGTAACTGCCTTACTAAGTCACGCAGAGAGGCTGTGTTTCTCCCCTTGATCCTGACAGAACAGGCACCTTGATACCTTTTATGTGATGACAGTGCTTGGCCTTAATGAATGGGGTTTTCTCTTCTTCTTCTTTTTTTTTAAGAGAGAGGGAGAAGGGGTGGGAGGGGGACAGGAAAAGAGAGAATCTTAAGCAGGATCCACATCTTCGTGGAGCTCCACATGGGGCTCCATCTCACAACACTGAGATCGTGACCTGAGCCAAAATCAGGAGTCGGATGCTTCACCGACTGAGTCACCCAGGATCCCTGGTTTTCTCTGTCTTTTTAAAGAACGTTCTTCATTACAAAATAAAGAGATGTGTCTGAGTGAACTCACCTGTAGAAAGTCACAGCTGTGATGGGGAAGTGCATGCGCACTTACTTTGTATCTGTTAATGCAGTCCTTATGTACTGACACATCTATATGCCATCTACTCAACCTTTCTCCCATGATTCATGCAGACAAAAACAGTTGCAGGAGACCTTGACCAAGGCCTCACAGTGGATCTTGCCAAAAGCATGGAAAATATAATTAGTTCCTTCTTCTCACTCAGGTTTGTCTCTCACTGCAGACATAATTCTTGAGGCTTCTCTCTGCAACCTGCCCCAACCCACCCAGCAGGAATTCCCTACCCCCAGTTAGAAACAGAAGATGGCCAAGTTCAATGCTGACTTGTACTTCCCTTTCAGGAAGCTCTTATTTTCCTTCACCCTCCCTGGGTGTCCAATGTCTCTAGACTCCAGCCCCCTACCATCAATACCAGAGATAGTTTATGTTTCTCCCAAACAGTTACAGGTGTGACATGCATAGTTCACCCAGTATTCACCAAATTAGCGTACAGTACCATCCTACAACCTTTACATCAATACCGTGAAGATTCCATCTGCCAAATCAGAGGAATCCAGTTCATTCCAGAAGCTGCCCTTCCTTAACATATGCAGAGAGACTCATTCATCTCATTCATGTTCTGGTGTTCTGGATCCTGTTGGTGGGGTGAGGGTGGGGATGGAAGGTTTATTGTTTGTTAATGGGACAGAAAGTCAAACATTTTACTAAGAAGTCTCATGAAATAATTTGGACTAATGTGTAGAGAGCTAAAATGGTCCAGGCAAGCTCAACGAGGTGGTATCCTGGGACCTCTACCTCGGGCAAGCAGTGAAAGGAATTGGGGGGGGAGGTCATCCAGTCATGAATATATTAGGCCAGGGCTGTGGGAACTAACCAGCTCCAGGCTTCAGGATTGGTCCTTTAAAGAGGATGCCCACCATCTGAATCCCAGTATACAAAAAGTCCTACTTGGGCTGATGTTCAGAACACGCAGATTGATAGGTAAAGAACAGTTGTTAACTGATGTCAGTAAAACTCGCTCTAAGCTCTACCTATTGGTGAGCATAGACTTCGATATATATCACCAAGCTTGATTATGTTCAGTTCAGGAATAATTTTGGCTTGAGCCTACATACTGATTGAAGGCCTTTAGTACATGCTGCTAAGCAGAAATGGGACAGGGAAGATATAAAGCTACAGATAATGATTTTTCTGTGATGGGTAATGGTTTTAGTTCTTCTCTAAAAGGGTTAAACATTCCAGTGTCAATCATTGGGGAAAAGGCAGGTCCTCAGACAAGAAAGTGGAAGTTAGGAGGTGAATCGAGCTCTCCTGCCCCCAATTTTAAAGAGAGAGGGTTTCTAGGCATGGGCTTCTTCCAGGTATATGCTAGAATGATTATTGACACCTTGAGAAAGAGTCAGAGCAGGTCTGCAAGATCCGAAGAGCAGGCCATGTTTTAGACACCAGATATGTGGCTTCACAGTACTCTTAATATTTGTTATTACTATCTGTTTCCCGTTGTTACCTTTCATCTGGCACAATGGTTCTCAACTCTGGCTGCACATTAGAATCACCGGAGGAGCTTTTAAAACTACCTCCCGCTGAGCTGCATGCGAATAAATTTAATCAGAATCTCTGAAGGCAGGGCCCAAGCATGATATATTCAGTATCTATCCCAATCTATTTAAAGTGTGTGTGTGTGTATGTTTATACACATACATATATATATAAAAATATAAAATCAGTGTATATATATATATATGAGATCTCTGAATATGCATTGTGTTTGTATATATAATCAGTGTGTGTATATATATAACATATATATACATATATATATGATCAGCATATGTAAGATATATATTTAATCAATACATTCACAAAAATGGTTATATATATTTATATATATACATACATATACATACATACATACATATGTGTGTGTGTTTAACACTCCAGGTGATTCTAATATGCAGCCAGAATCAAAAACTGCTTCAGTAACCTTTCTTGGAAGTATTCCAACCCTGCTTCAACTTTGCTACTGAGACCATGTGCGGCAAATATGCAAAACCAGGATGATCATGACAGTGGTTTTATTGAGAAGACTATTAAATGAGTTGGGGTGGCTAAAAATTTAGGGTACAAGATCTAGTTTCCCCACCCTATAGAAACATTGATAATTTCTATGCATATTAATGGTTTTCTAAAAGATAGACACAAGTTTTCTTGGAGTGACTCTGAAAATGACTTAATTTGTTTTAATAATTCTATGATAATATATTTTTAAAATTTGTTTTTACCAAAGGTTGTTAATATTTTAATGAAAAGAAAATGTATCTAATGTTTGGTTTCCTGACAAGCCAAAGGATGATATTTAGGGGATGGTAAGTAAGAACCTCCTCAAAGCATCTCAGCTAAACAACATGTATAGTTATATAAGACCGGCCCTTCTGCCTTGCACTTTTCCTCCTAAAGAATAGCTTATTTTTTAAATTCCTCATCCATAAGCCACAGTTTTCACTTTAAATTTTCACACTGGTTATATTTCATGCAATAAATAACTATGACACAAGGTGAGTGGTTTTTGCTTAAAACTATCTCCTGCTACTAGTTTATTTTATTGTGGGAATACAGTATATAATACATATAGCATACAAACTATGTGTTAATCAACTGTTTATGTTATTGGTAAGGATCCTGGTCAGCAGGAGGTTATTAGTACAATAGTTTTGGGGGAACCAAAAATTATATGCAGATTTTAACTGCACAGCAGGTCAGTGACCCAACCCTTGTGTTGTTCAAAGGTCAAATGTATTGTGAAATAATTACCACAATAAGGTTAGTTAACAACTCATTACCTCACATACTTACCATTTGTTTTTTGTGTGGTGAGATCATTTAAGATTTCCACTTAACAACTTTTAAGTATATAATAAAATTAGTTAGCTAAAACTATTCATTGTTAACTGCATACTGTACATTAGATCTCCCAAACTTATTTACCTTCTAATTGAAAGTCCATACCATCTGACCAACATCTCCCCATTTCCCCCAGCCCCCAGTCCCTGGCAACCACCATTCTGCTCTCTATTTCTATGAGTTCAGCATTTTTAGATTCCACATTGAGGAGAACATATAATATTTGTTTTTTGTCCTTTTTCACTTAGCATAATGCCCCCAAGGTCCATCCATATAGTTGCAAAAGGCAATATTTCCTTCTCTTTTGTGGCTTATTTTCCAGTGTGTGTTTGTGTGTGTGTGTGTGTGTGTGTGTGTGTGTGTGTGTTTCTTCATCCATTTATCCATCAACAGACCTTTAGATTGTTTCCATGTCTTAGATATTGTGAATAATCCTGTAATGGATATGGGAGTGCAGATACCTCTTCAAGGTAGTGATTTCATTTCCTTTAGATATATAGCCAGAAGTGGGATTGCTGGATCATAAGATAGTTCTACTTTTCATTTTTTTCAGGAACCACCATACTATTTTCTATAGGGGCTATACCAATTTACATCCCCAAAAACAGTGTACAAGGGTTCTCTTTTTCAAAAACATTTTTTAAATCTACTCTTTATTAGTTTAAAAAAATCCATGAAGCCCCTTAGACCATATACAAAAATTAACTCAAAATGGATTAAAGACCTAAATCTAAGAGCCAAAAGTACAAAACTCTTAGAAGAAAACTTACGGTCAAATCTTCATGTTTAGATTTGGGGATAGTTTCTTATACATGATGCCAAAAGCACAGTCAACAACAAAGAGAGATAAACTGGACTTAAAATTAAAAACTTTTTGCATTAAAGGACAAAACAAGAGAGTAAAAAGATAAGCTACAGAATAGAAGAAAATATTTGGAAATCACACATAGGATAGAGGTTTAATATCCAGATTATATACAGAACTCCTACAACTCAACAACAAAAAGACAAATGAACCAATTTAAAAATGGGCAAAGGACTTGAAGGGACATTTCTCCAGAGATGATACACAAATGGCCAATGAGCACATGAGAAGATGTCCAATATCATTAGTCATCAGGGAAATGTAAATCAAGACCACAATAAATATGACTTCAAACTTAATAGGATGGCTATAAATAAATTAATGAACAAATGGATAAACAAACAGAAAATATGTGTTGGCAAGGATGCAGAGAAATTGAGCCTTTGTACATTGCTGGTGGGAATGTACAATGATGCAGTCACTGTGGAAAACAGTGTAAGGGTTCCTCAAAAAGCTAAACATAGAGTTACCACATGACCCAACAATTTCAATCCTAAGTATAGGCCCAAAAAGAATTGAAAACAGGGATTCAAGTAGATACTTGCATATCAATGTTCACTGCAGCACTATTCACAATAGTCATAAGATGGAAACAATCCAAGTGTCCATTGACAGATGAATGGATAAGCAAAATGTGGTATCCATACAATGGAATATTATTCAGCCATAAGAATGAATGAAATTCTGACACATGCTACAACATGGATGAAACTTGAAAACATTATGCTAAGGGAAATAATCCAAACACAAAAAGGAAAATATTGTATGATTCTACTTACACGGAATATCTAAAATAAGCAAATTCATAGAGACAGAAAGTAGACTAGAGGTTACCAGGGGCTGAAGAAAGGGGGCACTGGGAAGTTATTGCTTAATGGGTACAAAGTTTCTGTTCAGTGATGAAAGAATTTTGGAAACAAAATTTGGCTGTACAACACAGTGAATGCAATTAATGCCACATAATTAGTGTAAAAACGGTTAATATGACAGATTTCATGTCATGTATATTTTACCACAATAAAAATACTTTTTAAAAATCCATGAAACCAACTATTTTATTTACTATCTTCTCCCAATTTCCACTGTCAGATAAATGTCACTGAGATTAATAAGAAATGTGAAGTTACTTTTGATGAGAGCAGGAAATGCATTGCTAATTTATGCCAAAGACCAAATACAGATGTTGTCAAAGTATAAATATTACCACCACATGGCATTAGTTCACAGGACACTCGGGAGACCACCCTGAATATGGAACAAGGCTTCACAGACCACGGATCTAGAAGGAAATGTATTATGGAATATATATGCTCTGATTCTAGAAAGACAGATTTCCTTTTACCTTCTGATTTAATTAAGTTTCTCTTTAAGACAATCCTATTATATGTGGATTTATTATAGTTGAGATTAGTTTTTAAAAAGAAACACAGAAGGCAATGTGGGTTTTGGGTAAGAAAATCAATTTAATTTGTCATTATTCAGAACTGGTGTTTTAAAGAAGAAGCCCATAAATTCTGACTATCTCATGTTTCTATATCGTGAACCAGGTCATCATAATACAGATTATTTAAATAATGCCAACAGATTCCAGTAAAATTTTGAAATATGGGAATACAGGTAACATTTTGGAATCACAGGTCTTTCTTTATGCTGAATATATACTTGAACGTACAAAGAAACAATGTATTTCAAAGCCCATTAGAAATTCAGATGCAGAATTTCCTTTCATCTGATCATGTAGAAGTGGATTAATACAGATAATATGAACAGAGAAAAATAAAAAGATGTCATGTTGGATATTCAATAATCCATTACTCAAAGATAAAAGTTTTCTAATAGCCATTTAAAGAAAATCAAAGAATATATAAATTTTAATTTAGCATAACATTGCATCACATCATAGCTAATGGGAAGCTTCCAAAGCATCTAGCAACAGACGGATTACTGGTCATTTACTAAGAATTTAGAAATGCCAAAGGTAAAGAAAATTGGACTGCTCCAAAAAGATTTTAAATAAAAAGAAGTTAAAGTCCCCACAGTAAAAACCTTATGGAGAACTGTTATAAATTTAGGCACTACTGAATAAAACTGCAGTTAAGAAAGCCAATTATTTTTATAGGGAAAATAAATTTTCCTGTGATAATTCAGATAAAACTGGTAAATGGATAACTGCCTTAATAAAAGGGAGAAAGAAAGTTCAACATAACAGCAATTTATATAAAACAAGGAGTGATAATGAGGAAAGCGATAAGGAGTATCTGTAAGGCATATTACGAGTGTATAAATCTGAGAACCTGGTGAGTGGGCTTGAAATTTGAAATTTCTTCTTAAATAAAAAGTTGTTTCAAGATGAAAGAGTATGCCTCCCTTGAAGGTGTGCATACAGAATCATCCAAATGTGGGGGAGGTCTAAAACAGAATCTGCCGTTTCTATTGACACATTTCAATGATGTGAACGACTCAATCCCACTTTTAAGTCACTGCATTTTACCAAATTCCTCCTAAAAATTAGCCAGTCCTGTGAAAAATCATTTACTTACATTAGTCAGGACTCTCTTAATTATAAATGACAAAGACTAATTTAGGTTGGCTTAGGCAGACTAGCAGGCTAGGTTGGTTACCATACCTGGGCAAAAATGTAAGTGTTGAGCTTAAGGATTGGTGATCTTTATTTACCCCTGCCTGGATTTTCTTTCCCTTTCTTATCTCCAGTCTTTGCCTCTAATGTCTCTAGGTGGAGAGAATAAATCTAAGCCAAGCCAAGCCAGTATTAAACTAATTAGAAGCAAGACAAAGAAGAAGAAGGAAAGAGTGTCTTTATGGCAATGGAGTCCCCAGTTCCAAACGCTGAGATCCGCAATACCAAGCATGTTTTTGAAACTCTTCTTCTGGTTCTGCTAGCTATTGCCAGATCCTTCAGATAAAGGTCCACTTTTGGCTCAAGCTAGTTTGAGTTGGGTTTCTGCCACTTGTAACCAAAAGCATCTACACTTATATAATGTACCTCTCTGAATAGTGCTGGAGAGCTGAATTCCTAGGATAAGAAATGCATGGGCAAGTAAATGTCAACCTGATAGTTTGGGATTTGTTACTAGAGGAGGGAAGGATGCTGTAAGTGGGGCTTCCCGAGGGGCTGGTGCAAGTAATCTGTGAGGTATGAAAGTGCATGGAAAGTGAAGCAGGCCAAAATTATAGAGTTAAAGTAAAGAAAGGAAATGGAGTTAATGATATGGATATGTTATACTGGTCAGCAGAATTACTAATTCCCATGCTCAACAAGCATTTACTGAGCACTCTTTATGAGCCAGGCACTGTGCCAGGTGCCAGAGAGACCAACAAGATGTAGCACACACACTCCTGCCCTCCAGGAGTTCATATTGTGGTAGGGGACACAAGAGTTTCTCCCATTACAGTTCTACAGTTTTAGTGATATGGTCCAAAAAAGAAGATAAAGTAATTTTGGAAGAGATTTGTCCCAAATGGGAGCGTAAGGCAGAATTCATGCAGGAGTGACAGTAACATGGATGTTGACATATGGGCATCCTTAGCACAAATAAAGTGAGAGGGTGGAGGAGAGAAAGAAAGGGTAAACAAACACTCCATGTAGAAAGAAGAATAAGAGCAATAGCACAAGAATGTGTGGACATCATTTTTGCCAGAATGATGGGTTTTGCCAGAAGATATAATGTCTTAAATATCAGGCCCGGGGATTTAGACTTCGCTGGGGTGGGGATGAAGCACCAGTGAAGGTGTACAAACAAAATGGAGCCAGACTAATAAGACAATGGCAGATAGAATGAATTGACACTAGAAGGGATGGAAGTCAGACAGTTCCTCAGAAGTCTATTAAAATGGTCCAGTTGAATAAGTAAGTCGTTTGAGAAGTCACTGAGAAAAAGGAGAAATAATAGTTTTGGAGAATATAAAGGAGGTAGGGCAGGCCTTGGCAACTGATGAGGCAAGAGGAAAGATGATGCCTGGGTTGTATGGCCACTAGCTGGGTTGGCGGTGGAAGGAAGGAAGGGCAGGTTTGTACGGGGAAAGGATAGGTCAGGCCATCTCAAGTTTCAGGTGTTTTGTGGCCGTCCTGGGGTAGTAGACCAGGAGGCAGTTAAGCACTGAGACCTCAGAATTCCAAAGAGAAGTTGGGAACACAAGTTTAGACTTGGAAGTAGTCTACAGAGAGGGGTAGTTGAGGTCAAGAAAGTGTAGGGGAGAAGGAAAGGAAGAATCAGTCAAGAGACATAAAGAGCATTGACACAGAAACTGAGCCATTCTTGTTTCATTCCTTGATCTCTTCTTCTGGTCAAATGAAGGCTGTTGTGAGGGCAGAAGGAGATAAGCAACACAAAATACTTTGAAGACTGCCTGGAATAAGACAAGTATTCAGGGAATGTTGTCCTGGAGGATCAGTAGAGCAGATTGTTCTAATGAATGGGGTCAGTTAAATAAGTAATTGCATATTTCCAGGGCAGGATGTTAAGCTGTTGTCTAAAATCGTGCTTTTGAAGAATAGTGAAAGGACTTGGGGAAATGCCTTTAATTTAATATTAAGAGGAAAATCAGAATACAAAACAGAAATTTTGCTAAGTAAAATATGCAGACACATACACAAACCTTGCAGTAAAAAAATGTTCGCAATGGTTATCTCTGGATAATGGGAATAATAGGGATTTAAGCTTCTTCATTAAGAATTTATTTTTTTAAAGATTTTATTTATTTATTTGAGAGAGAGAGCACATGAGCAAGAGAGAGAGATAGAGTACCAAGCGGGGAGGGGCAGAGGCAGAGGGAGAAGCAGGCTCTCCACTGAGCAAGGAGCCCCATGCGGGACTCGATCCCAGGACCCTGAGATCATGACTTGAGCTGAAGGCAGATGCTTAACCAAATGAGCCACCCAAGGCGCCCCTCTTCATTAAGAATTTAATTTAAATACCTAAATAAGTTTATTGTCCATATTTTTATGGTAAATAATATTTTACAGTCAGAAAACAATTTTTAAACGAAGAAAGTTTGATCATTAGCATCAGATCATGTGGAAAGTTGAAGGAGGGAGGCTATTGCTCTTGGCAAGTTTTAGTACAATAGCAATGGTGGAAGCTACTTTAAAAAATATTGCAAAATATTTCATCTCTATGAAAATATTTAAAGAAATAGAATATTATCAACATGATTGAACCTTTCTGTTTCCTCCTTTCTAATTACATTTCCTTTCTTTTCCTTCCGTAAGAGGTAGAGATTTTTCAGAATGCTGTGCTTAAAACCACATTGTGGAGAGTTAAATGAGCAGGTGGCGAAAGAATGGTGGCAGGGACCCTGGAAGGCTCCTGATTTGGTGGTAAAGTGGAGGAGAACAATAGGAAAATAGCTTGAGGGGAGTGCAGAGCGAAGGGAAGGTTTTTAATTTAGAAAAGAGCAGAAGTGAGCATGTTTCTGGCAGAAGTAAAGGAGCCAGATAGAGATTAAGGATTCAAGAGAGATGGGAAGCTGTAACTAAACAATCCACTCTCAAAAAGCTAGGAATGATTGAAACAGGCACTTTGGGGGAAAATTCAGCTACATCCTTGAATGATCCATTCTAATCATTAACACAATTCCATTCATTCAATTTAACGTGTTTATTTTCCTTGTCCCTCATATATTCCTTCAGGCTAAAATATATGTGACATCAGTATAAACCATTTTTAAGCAGAAAAATCCCATTAGAAATTTTATAAAAGCAAAGAAATGGTTAAAATTCAACAAAACATTAGCCGAACACACAGAGAGAACATTGCTGCGATTCCTTGAAGAATTGAACCCTGTAAAAAGAGACAATTTCTTCATTTTTATTTCAAATAGTGCCACGAGCATGAATGGTCTCATTTTTGGTCTCATTTTTACATTATTATTGAAAATGAATAAAAAGAGCTACTTGGCTGTTCAAGATGTTACTCTATTTTCCTCAACAAGATAATGCAATAATACCCAAATTTTAACCAACAGAATGAGTTGGGTTATGGAACAAATTATTCATAGAGATAGGACTCGCCTCGTAAAAGTAGACTCTCATGAAACAATATGAGCAAGGTCTGAGTATTATTAGTTGCGCCCCGAATATCTCATTCCTAGTTCTGATGATGGTGAAATACATTGACTCAGCATTTGGTAATATTAAAATGTCTCTATGCTTTTGAAGGCTTTAAAGGATCTGATCTCAAGAATCCATTTACAATATTCAGTTGGCATGCCTACTTATATACTTTGAAAACATTTATTAAAACTAATTAGCATTAACCCATATTCTTTATTTAAAGGATAAGGTGATCCAGGATAACATCTGTCTCCATAACTATATTTGCCTGATATTAAATTGCTTTTGTACATGTTTTAGGCAAAATAATAATATATTAAAGTATTATGAACTCAGGCGGCATCTCATTATTTACCACTGAAAATCATTTACCACTTAAACTATTTAGAATTTTCTTTCATCTAAAAAATATGGGGGTACCTGTTCGTCTCAGTTGGTAGAGCATGTGACTCTTCACCTCGCGGTCCTGAGTTCAAGCCCCATGTTGGGTGCAGCAGAGATTACTTTAAATAGTTAATTAATTAATCACAAAATAAAATAAATGAAAATAAAACACATAAAAAGTGTATTATGGTTCTGTTTCTGAGAGATATCACATGGACATATGTTTAAGTCTCAATATTTTATGTTAAGAAAAATAAAGTCACAGACAAGTCTCTAAAATTGTTTTCAAGATGACTCATTTATTAATTGAACAATATTATTTATACATAATTTTCATAGGATTATACACTTATTTTAAAAAACACCAAAATCTTCCTATATGGGGAAATATTATTATTCTCATCTTCGTAAATATTTTGAACATATTTCCAAAAGAAAAACTAAAATTCTTCTCAGTGAACTACCACTGCTCTTGGGTAAGTTGTTTAACCCCTGAGCTTAAACCAGCACTCACAAACAGCCTCCTTCTCTATCCATAGCCGTCAGTCATGCACTGTAGGCACCCCACTGATAGATCATCACACCCATAGGAAAAACTCAGTCATCATTGACTGTGAAGGACTTCGTGAATACATATTGATGACTGGTAATTCTCAAACTCTAGCAGGCATCAGAATCACCGGCAGGCTTTAAAAACAAATTACCTGGCACCAACCCCAGAGTTTCTGATCCCAGTATGCCTGGGGTAGGACCAAAGAATCTGTATTTCTAACAAATTCCCGGGTAATGCCAATGCTGCTGGTGTAGGGACCACACCTGGAAAACTAATGTGAACAATCCATTCAAATGTACATACCTGTAAGACACACTCAAAAATGACAATGCCATTGATTTTTGAGGATTTCTCTTCTACAAGGGCAATCACTTTTCCTCAGTATTTTGTTCTTTCCGATGGGTTCTAAAGTTCATCTCAGCCAGGAGCGATGACATAGGAATTAAAGGGTGTCCTGAAGGATTTACAGTTTAGTGTACCTGATGTCTCATTCTCTTCCTTTCTGCAGTTGACCCAAGTCCCTGGGAAAAGCCAGGTGTGATCTAGCCTCTGACCACATAGCCATCCTAAAATGGAGTAGAGTTTTTCCCTTCTTTATGGACAGGATTATATGTTTGTTAGAAGACTTCAGTGACATTTCCTGCATGGAGATTCTATTGTTCTCTTAATAGGAGAGAAAACTGTGGGCTTTTTGTAAGCAAAAAGGATGACTTTGAAATCAATGGACTGAGCCGACTTTGTGTTGAATCTGAACTCTGTGTTAGTCAGTTTAATACAGGCAACACAAATATGTCTAGATATTTTTAACAAAAAAGAGATTTAACATGGGGAGCAAGATGCTTGCAAAATCATTTGAAAGAGTTGGAGTATCAGGCATCAGGAAGCTTGATCTAGAAATCAGAAAGCTGTTTCCCAGCACTGTATCTCAGCACCCATGAATCTGGTGATCAGACACTGAAATAGCAAATCTGGACACCTCAACTCCCTTTAGATACATGTCTCCATTACTTCGCTCTTCAAAGGAAACAAATGGCCTTCACCTCATTTCTGCCTTCCAAAGCTAGGACACATGCATCTAATGGATTGAACACAATTTGCAGCCAGAATCCAAGTTGCAGTTTTTAGATTTCTAGCCTTTGCAGTATAGGAAGATCCACTAAGATTAAGGACAAATGCAGAACAAGCTGATAAACGTGCTGATGTATTTTCATGATGATTATCTACTACCATATGAAAAGGTCCTGATTTGTGCTGGTTATCTCTTGTTCTTCCTTCTCCTCCTTCTCTTGCGCACATACATGCACATATACACACGTATAGTTGAGCACAGCTAGGCATGCATCCACCTTCCTCATTTCTGTAAATGGGCTTCACTGTCCTTTAGTTCATAAATCCTTGCATTAATTTTTATTTGTTTAACCACAAAGTTTTCAAATTGGAAGAGACCTAGATCATCTAGGCCTGCCTCCTACTTTTCACATGAGGAAGATAAGGCCAAAAGACATGTTACTAGTAAGTGGCTGAGCCCTATCCAATTCTACTGTCTTATTCTCCTTCCACAAAATATACTGTTTTGTCACTGAACTGTGCTGATTGTTCTTTTCAGGTCCCTTATTTTCATCCCTTCATCTCTGTCTCTCCTGACACCACCCTAGCTCAGGTCTTTAACATCTCAAACATAGATTTAAGCAAGAGACATTGAGACAAAATTCCTGCATTTCTCCACTCCAACCTACCCTATATTCTGCCACCATCTTCGTTCTCTGAAAAATCCTTCACTTTGGTATCCCTTACTTTTTTTTTTAAAGATTTTTGTTTAGGGGCACCTGGGTGGCTCAGTCAGTTAAAGGTCTGCCTTCAGCTCAGGTCATGATCCCAGGGCCCTGGGATCGAGCCCCGCATCAGGCTCCCTGCCCCACGGGGAGCCTGCTTCTCTCTCTACCCTTCCCTCCTGCTCGTGATCTCTCTCTCTCTCTCAAATAAATAAATAAAATCTTTTTCAAAAATTATTTTATTTATTTATTTGAGAGAGAGAGAAGCAGAGATAGCAAGAGAGAGCACAAGTGGGGAGAAGAGAGAGAAGCAGGCTCCCCGCTGAGCAGGGAGCCCGACTTGGGGCTCGATCCCAGGACCCTGGGATCATTGCCTGAGTCGAGGGCAGACACTTACCCAACTGAGCCACCCAGGCACCCCGGCATCCCTTACTTTGATTGCTAAAATAGCTAATGTTGCTGAGAGGATGAAGTTCAAATTCCTTAGCCTGGCCCACCAGCAGCCAACCCCTCTTACCTTATCCAATTTCACTCTTGTACGAGAGGATTGGAACCACAGCCACTTAATGGTAGGCGTGTATTTTTGAAGTACCAGGAGGAACCAAGAACAAGAAGTGGTTAAGTATTTGGCCAAAGCCATAATTAAGGGTCAGATTTGATTTTTTGCTGTTGTTGTTCAGGTCAAGAAGGCCTGCCAATCAATATACATGGGAACTTGGAATAAGGTAAAATTCAAGGCCTAAGCAGAGGAATAAGGCTGAATATTAACTCAGCAATGATGGAGCACAAAAATTCAGGGCTTTGAACCCAGACCTAATTTTTATGTAAAATTCCAACACTACTGAAAACACTTTGAAGCTTGTTACTTAACCTCTTTGAGATAACTTCCTTATTCCTATAATGCAGATAGCGTTTGATACCCGGTAGGAGCACTGTTAAAAGTAAATGAAATAACATGTATGAAATAATTCAGGAGAGTACCTCGCATGTATTAGGTATACATTCTTTTTCTTATCTTTTCATTCCTTTATTCATTCATTCTACAAATATTTATTCAGCAGCTACAATGTACAAGTACTATTCAAAGAGCTTTCCAAGTACTGTGCAAGAATACAGTGAGGAACAAAACATGAAATGCCCGACCTTATGGAGCTTCCAAACTAGTGGAAGACACAGACAATAAATAAGTGAGCCTAAATAGAATTACAAATGGGGGTGTGTGCCATGAAGTTAAAAATAAAGGGGTATAAGAATGACCAGGAGATGGGACCAAATTTAAATTGCGGGTGGTCAGGCAAGGCCTCTCTCAGGAAATGCCATTAAAACTGAGGCATGAATGGGGCGCCTGGGTGGCTCAGATGGTTGAGTATCTGCCTTCGGCTCAGGTCATGGTCCCAGGGGCCTGGGATAGAGCCCTGCCTCAGGCTTCCGGCTCAGTGCAGGGCCTGCTTCTCCCTCTCCCTCTGCCATTCCCTCTGCTTGTGCTCTCTGGCTCTCTGTCTCTCTCTCTCTGTCAAATAAATAAAATCTTAAAAAAAAAAAAAAAACTGAGGCATGAAGGAGAAGAAGTTAAGTAAGTGAAGGACGGACAAAGATGTCATGAGTAAATGCCAATTATTTTCTGTGCCTGCTTTGGGACAAAGAGGTGGTTCCTTTCAGTTTTCTACACATGGCAATATGGAGGTCACAACCAAACATGCTGGCTGCAAGAGCTGAAAGCGGTCACCCTGAAGGTGAGGAAGAATGTAGAAGGGTCAGTGATGTCTGGAGCTGGTTCATGCTGGCCCACAAAAGCTGATGGTACACATCTTTTCCCAGCTCTGTGTCCAGTCATGTCACATCGGTCACTTGAAATTGGCTATGGATGGCACATTTACAATGTGGAAATCAGCATACATTATAAGTGAAGGCCTTTCTTCTTCCAGACAGGTGGTTGTTAAACATTAACCATTACACCACTGGACAAGGGCCTATTATACTATTTGGTATTTTGAACTATGTTTTTTGATAAAGATAGAAATTAAATTTAAGAGAAAATGAAAATTTAAATGCTGGATTAGAACATGAGATCATTCTATGAGTAGTGTATATTAGCCAAAGGCCAGTCATGAAAGCAAAACCCATGCTAGGTATTTCCAACAGAGGCATTCAATATAGAGATTTGACATGCAAGCACTGAAAATTTGAAAGTGGGATGCTGAAGTAACCTATAGAAAACACCAAGAAAGCTGCCACTCCAGAACTAAGAAAGCCAAGAGGATGAGATGGTATTGCTAGAACCTAAAAGTTCTGTGGATTTATAGGATAGGAAAGGACACCTTCACAGAGCTGATTTTTGCTCAACTCTCTGAGAGGGGGCATAACCACGTGGGTGCTAGAAAGTCAGGGAGACAGGGCTGGATGATAATGGAAGCAGAATTCTGGGGATAGTATGGCAGGTGCTAGGACATGTGCTTGACTGGGTAGGGATGAGGGAGGGTGGCAGGGCTGCTCTTCCAACAGCATGCTGCTACATGCTTAAGGGGCAGCTGCAGGCTGACTTTGGAAGTACCAAAGGAAGGTGGAGGCTATGGTTTTACCTGTCCTCTCCTCTTGGAGGCATGCAAACCTGAGCTGGAAACCAGGAGAGGACCCATTATCCCCTTCTTCTGCCTTCCCTCCTCCTATCAACACCTCCTATCAGTAGAATATATCTGGAAGCTGTCATTTTGGAATCCCAGTTCCAACATCACAGAACAGCCTATAAATAAGTAGGCTTGGGGCTGAGAAAAACAGGCAAGTAACTGGCAAGGTAGTTGTGGTATATTTTCACAATTCATAGTTGAAACTCTAGGGGACCATAAGGACTGGTTCACAGGCTAAAGTGGTTAAGGTATGTTTTTGCTATCGGAAGAATCAGAAGAGTCTCATGACCTTCTTGGGAGACAGATTGGGAGACAATCCTCTATGGGTCTCTTGCATTTCTGCATCTCTTAGGAACAGGAGCACTGACAATTTTGTTATCCACTCTTTTTTTTCAAGACCATGTATATAACAGATAGCTTTGGAAGGTAGAGATAGTGTCTCTCTCTGGAATAGAGGAAAGTTTGTTTGCTGTCCAGTAGAACAAAGATACTATTTCCTGCCCCCAACCCCCAAGGCAAATGTTGAAACAGTGGGCTTGCCTGTCATGAAGGAAAAGATTATAAAAGGCTGGGGTTTCCTAAGCTACGGTTTCTCAGCTATGACACAAAGTCATGAATGGGCATCACCTGATGTGTTCTGCATCACTTTTGTGGAACTTGGGCAACAAGAGGACCTTATAGGAATATGAAGTGCAGGAAGCTTGTTGTGCTAGGAGTAATAAGTCCTTTGCCTCTGTCCCTGGAGCCCCATGTCTTCTGTCAACATCCATGTGGCAGGCTAACCTATTTGCTCACAAGCAGAGTAAACTCTCGGTTCTTGGGAGAATCTTCCACCCAATTCAACAGACATTTACTGTGAAGTTACTGCTTACCCAGATTTCAAGGACATGTCCAGTGTATACAAAAGGAGCACTCTCTGCCTTCAGAGTGGAGAAAGAAAAGGGTGTGCTCTTCCACCAGCTCCTCAGCTCCAACATTGCCACTACCCCACAAAACCTTAGCAGAGTGGAGAACGCTGATACTAGTTAGCTATCATGAGGCCATCTGCTGTCAGTTTTCTGAAATATTGACCATCTTCATCTGCCGTTGTCTCCTTTCTTAGGAGACATTGCCATTTGGGTTTATTCTTTGCTGTACTTTTGGCGGGAAGTTAGAAGGGGGAAACTATCAGAGGTCTTCAATCTGCCATACATAAACAGATGTCCCTAAACTCTCCTTTTGTATCTGATGTGCCATGTATGGTTTTTGTTTTGGTACATATCATAAACTATACTCTGCGCTATAAAAGGACAGCTGCCTTGATATCATTTTAGGGGTGGAAATAGTATTATGCCTTCACCAACAAAATCTTTCTTCAGGAACATTATTCCCTTTGGGGGAAAAAAAATGTTTTGACTTGTTAGCCATCATTAACATGGACATGCAAATGAGCTTCAGGTCTTTCGGGTAGGGAGAAAAACCACAGGTCTCCATTTATGATCCCAAATGATGATTTGCAGTGGAGTACCTCCTGAAGGAAAAGGCTGAGACTGGGATCTGGCAAATCTGACCTTCTTCACAATTTTACTTGGAGCCGGCCGAATATTTTTCCCCCCAGAGCTGAGGTGTGATAGAGACTCTACAAGTCTCTAACTTTCCAGGAAATAAATAATATTGAAACCAATAATCTTACTGAAGCTTCATAACCCTGATCCATCCCTTGCAATGAAGAGAGAAAGCACAGCTTCTGCATCTTCTGCCCATTAAATGAGATTAGTTTACCTTTCCACCAGCTTAAACAAAATAGCAACTCAATGGTCCTCGTAGGACTAACCAAATAAGAAAATAGAGATCTAATCAATGTTACTGCTAGGCTTAATAGTTTTTTGATTTTTGGTCTAAATTTTATTGCTGTCAGTTGAGTATCTCTTTTTAAGCAATTCTATTTGCCTCTAAATTATGTGCATATGTTTCATGTAATATATCTCCTTGTAGTAGATGAGTAAGGGGACACCGAGAGTATCATTGGTTATTTAGTTTTTCTTGTTATTACAATCAATGGTTTCTTTATGATCGTTTTGTTAAACTAGACATTTATTAGGTTTTTTATTTGGGGTTCAGTGAATTCAGTGATGCTGGCCACTTATCTCCATGTTCAGTATTGTCTTCCCATCTGATGAGAAAGTTGGTAACAGTGTCTTTTCATCAAGGTGCTTTTAAGGTAATTTTTATGTTTTTGTTTAACATGGCTCAAAGAGCAACCCAAAAAAATCAAGATACAGATGCTGATTAAAACACATGGCTGTCTGCTTCCCTGCATATTGGCCCAGTGCCTGGAAGGATGGCGCACCAGCAGGTGGGTAGGATTGTGGCTGATACACCTGACATGAGAATGGACTATAATGAAACCCAGGCTGCACTCCAGTGAAAATCAGGGTCTTCGTGTCTTTGACTAAATCACTTCAGATCAAGCCTCTATTATGGCAGAACTAACTAGTGGTTTCAAAATTAAAATCAGGAAGGACTTCAGCATTATTATCGTGTTTCCACGTATTGCAGAAATTTTAGACTTGGGGGATGAAATCATGAGGATGAAGGAGGAAAGGAAAACCTCTGTAGTAGATTAAGAGCAAAAATGGCTCCAATTATTTACTGTCATTCTTTGCCGTATCCCTCTGTAGTGCCCTTTCAGTCAGACTCTAGGGTAGTCAGGGAACTTGTTCGGGCCAATGGGATATTATTAAATACGTGCAAGCAGCAGCTTGAAAAGCACTTACTTGTCTCAACCTGCATGCCTGCGCTTCTGCCACCACCTTGAGAAAATAGTGGGCTAGTCTGCTGGTGGATGAGAGGCAAATGCCCAGTCATCTCTGTCACCTGGCAATAGTGAGCCTACCATCTGACACATCATCAGATGATCCAGACTGATGAGCCAAATAAATGCCAATTAGTTTTGGCCAATGAGATTTGAGGTGGTACTACTGAGCATTATCATGGTAATTAATAACTAATACTACCACTATTCAATTCAACAAATCAATTTTCATTGAGTGCCCAATAGGCTCTTTGACAATACAAGGATGAGTAAGGTATAGTCCCTGAACTCAAAGTGCCTATACGCTGGTAAGAGACGGGCTTGCAAACAAATACCTTAATGTAGGGTAGTGCTAAATTCAAGTACAGATTATCTTGCTGTGAAAGCATTCCTCAGTTTCAAAGATTAGAAAGAATGCTTACAATGTGGGAATTTATTGTATTACAAGTGAATACACACACACGTACCACCTGCATAGTAGGGGACGTACAATCAGGGAAACCCGCTCAAATTACAATAGCAAAGTGAGTGTTTACTGCTCTGATGTCTAAGGTTCCTAATTTTCACACATCTGTTCATTTGGTGTTTTGGGAGAGGATACCCTGCCATCTTGAGCCCTAATCAGGAGGTCACTTGTCCTATCAATGGGAAGGAAATAAAAACCACTCACTTCATCAAGGTTTGTGCAAAATTGTAAATAACTAAGGGAAAGAACACAGAGCTAGCTAGCCAGAGAATAGAGAAGGATCCAATTAGAAAGGTGAGTTGAGGCAACTTTGTCTAGTACCTTCCAACTCAGAGTGCCATTTATGGACCAGCAGTATCAGCTTTACCTGGGAACTCATTAGAAATGCAGATTTCAAGCCCCATCCCAGACATACTGAATCAGAATCTTTATAATAACAAGGATCTCCGGTGATTTTGATGCATGTTAAAATTTGAGATTAAAGTTTGAGAAGAACTGGTCTAGTCCACATGTTGGAAATGATCACAAATGGCTTACGCAAGGTCAGAGGTACAAGAGCAAATAAAAACCTCAGTCTTTTATAGGGTGCATTTGAATAAATAATAAAGAGGTAATAGATATTATTTTTAAAATAAAAGAAATGTAATAAAAATATTTTTAAGTTCTATAGCATCAAACAGTAATCAAAGAGGCCATTTAAAGCGATGCTTTTGGCCCTGAGGGATGAGACCTAACAGAGGATGGTGAAATCTGTTTAAGTCCATTTCTCAACCTTGGCTACACATCAGATGATTCCCCATGATTGGAGGTTGCTTCTTTAAAATCCCAATGCTCAGGTCCTTCCCCAGATCAATTAAATCACAATCTTGGGTTGGTTGGAATTGAAGGGGGCAGGGACGAAGGATGAACTCAGGCATCAGTATTTTTAAAGCTCCCTCAGTGACCTTAATGTACAGCTAAATTTGAGAACCACTTTGAGAACCACCGGATTCAGGTCACAGGTAGCAATTCTTTTCATAACTAACAGAATAGTAAGGAGTGGAGCGAAATGGGATAGAATAGAAAAGAAAATATCAATGTTTCACATGCAGTCAGGGTATTATTTCGAGACATTTTATTCCATATATATGTATATATGAGTGTACATGCAATGGATTATACTATAAAATACATTTCTAATTTTGGTTCACTGCCAAGAATTTTTTAAACTACTGTTTTGAAGTGAGCATTGAGCAAGCACATAAGCAAAGATGGAGAAATATTCACAAAGGAAGGTCTTAATAAAAAAAAAAGATTACATCTCAGCAGAAATACAGGCAAGACGAGAATAGTTTAGGACACAAAAATTACCAGTAGACCTTGAATAGACAGAAAACAGAGGAATCTGGAATGTACTGGACTAAAACTTAGACAACACTTGTCTGTTCTATGTACTCATGCTCAAGCTAAAGATGAAGGAAACTATACATCGTGAACTTCTAATAGTGAAGTGTCAATCACTCTCAGTCTGTTATATCCATAAAATCCTGACTTAGAGATAGTTTTTAGATATTGTTAGAGAGATAGCCAGAGTACGTGGGTAGTGAAATTTAGCAGACTAAATCATGTAGGGAATACCCCTTGAAACAGTGGTTCTCAACTTTGGAGCCCCCTTGAAAATCGGCTAGAAGCAAAGGGGCTTCTTTTATAAAACTAACATATTCAGTTACAGACAGAATTTTGCATGGAAATAAAGACCCACCCTCAACCCATTCAAGGACCACTTCACAGTGGTGGTGTCCAAATTAAGAGCCCCTATAAAGATGCAGCTTTAAGAAGGCTTAATTCCATGTGGTGTGCTACAAATTATTCAAGTATCCATTAATTGATGACAAGTTGATATGCAGAGTTTTCATCTCACAGAATTAATAAAGCAGGGAACAGATTTAGTAAATGAAGACTTGCAGTAATCAAAGGTGAGTTCCCAGTGGTCCAGTTCTAAGGTTCTGCTAGCGTGCAGTACACCTTGCCTGTGCTAGATAGAGCTTTCTTTACTTCCTTTGTGTCCTTTATCTCTCTCTTTCTGTTTTAACCTTTTTTTTATTGTGGTAAAATATACTTAACATAAAATTTGCCAACTTATTCTCTTTTAAGTGTAATTTTTTAGTAGTGTTAGGTACATTCTCATTGATTGTGCAATCAATCTTCAGAACTCTTTCATTTTGCAAAACTGAAACTCTATACCCATTAAATAAGAACTCTTAATTTTCTCCTCCTCTGCCCTGGAGCCCCCAGCAATCACCATTCCACTTTCTGTCTCTATCAATTTAACTACCCTAGGAACTTCATGTAAGTGGAATCTTACAGTATTTGACTTTTTGTGACTGGCTTACTTCACTTAACAAAATACCTTCAAGGTTCATCCGTGTTGTAGCATGTGACAGAATTTCCTTCCTCTTTAAGGCTGAATAATATTCCACTGTATGTATATACTACAACTTACCTAGCTATTCTGTAGATGGACACTTGAGTTGCTTCCACCTTTTGGCTATTATGAATAACGGGGCTTTTTAAATCTTTTACAAGCCTGTTGCAAAGAAGTTCACCACAAGAGCAGCCAGAAAGAAACCTAATTTAGGAGTCTAGAGTATCCTAAAATGAAATAAAGCAGTTTCTATCAACCATCATCAAGGAGGAAAGAAAGTGCAAGCCTCAGATTTTAACTTGCCTCACAATAACTTGATAATGGAATGCTCTGTTCTACAGAGAAGAGCTAATCTTAAAATGTCTCTCTTTTTTCTGGCTATAAAAATAATACCTTTTTTTTTAAGTAGGCTCCATGCCTGGTGCATGATCAAGAGTCAGATGCTTAACTGAGTCACCCAGGTGCCCCCAAATAATACTTCATTATAAAAATAATATATGTTCACTGTAGAAAATTTGTAAGCTATAAAAAAAAGAATAAAGAAGAATGTCAAAACTGTCTCTAAACTATCAACCAAGAGATAATCACTGTAAAGACTTTGGTGGGTTTCTCCTAGTTTGTCTGCTATATCATATGAGTGCTATGCAGAATATATATAGCTATAAATGATTTTTTAAAACCAATTGGGATCATACTGCATATAATTTTGTATCCCTTTTCCATTTACAGTACCACATTGTTGGTACTGTTGTGGTATTATTGGTGTTTTTTGCAAGTTATTAAAATTCTTTGTAATGTCTATATAATATTCCATTTCATAGAATAATTGTTATAACTATTTAATCATTTTAAGTTATTTCCAATTTATCTATTATAATCTTCTGGTAAACATCTTTCTACAAACTCATTATCTGCATTGCTGATTAATTTCTTTTGGAAAGGTAACTGGAAGTAGAATTATTGGGTCCAAGGTTATGGATTTATATAAATCTTGTGTATATACACCAAATTACAGGAAGCTTCCAACCAATTTGGCAATATGTATTAAGAAATTTATGTAAATTTATGCCTTTGGATCCAATAATTCTAGGGTGTCATCTTTTATTAGTCTTAGTTTATTTTTGAGACCAAAGAACTATTACTATTTTTGTTTTTCCTTAATTTGCATCTTTTGTAAGTTTTATGGCCCTTTGTATTTCTTCTTAAAAGTCAAAACTATGGACACAGTAAAAAAGAGTAATAGGTAATAGTAATCACCATTCCACTTTCTGTCTCTATCAATTTAACTACCCTAGGTACTTGATGTAAACGGAACCTTACAGTATTGGACTTTTTGTGACTAGTAACTAGGGGTGGGAGGGCGGAAGGGAGGGACGAATGGGTAGAGCACAAAGGATTTGTAGGGCAGTGAAAATACCTGTGTGATACCATAATGATGAATACATGTCATTATACATTTGTCCAAACCCATAAAATGGACAACACCAAGAGTGAACCATAATGCGAGCTATGGTCTTTGGGTGATACTGATGTGTCAATGCAGGTTCATCAATTTTAAGAAGTGTACTACTCTGGTGGGGAATGTTGATAATGGGGTAGGCTATGCATGTGTTGGACTAGGGGGTATATGGAAAATCTCTGCATCTTCCCCTCAATTTTGCTGTGAACCTAAAGTTTTAGTTTCTAAAAAAATAAAGACCTAAAAAAAGTCAATAAAAATGTTTTATGACTTACAGAAAATTTAAATTTTATTGGAGTTAAATCTGTTAATCCTTTGTGATTTTTAAGCTGTTTTTTAGTGCCCTTCCTCAAGACTAATTAATTAATTAATCCTTCTGGTAATCTAACGTTTCAGTTTTTGCATTTCATTTTTTAACCTATCTAAAAATTATCTTGATATCCTGTGAGATGACAATCTAAATTAATCTATTCCCACCCCATCCCCATTTTGACTACCACCAAATTTAGCCAATTTTCCCAAATTGAGTAAATGTTAAATGACATTTTAAGGAACAGTGCTGTAGTATTTTATTATTAAGAATTATTTGGGCTATTGTTTAAGATAGTTATGAAGGAAATAATTTTACTCTTGGTATATTAAGAGTTTCTATCAGGAATGAATGTTCACTTTATTAAATAGCTTTTTAAATCTCTACTGAGGTGAAGTTTTTTGTTTTTTCCTAAAGATATGTATATATGATTTCCTAATATTAGAGCATCTTTACATTAGAAGCCTACATACAACTAAAAATAGCATGTTATTATTTTATTATAACTGATTAATTCCATTTATGAACACCTGTCAGATGTGGGTTTTGAGCCTATTACATAAAACTGTGTATTACATTTTTTAGGTTTGGTATCAAAGTTTCATTAGTTTCATAAAATTGTTTGAATAATTTTCCAATAAAATTTCCATATCCTTTGCTTATATCCACTTTCTATGAAAACTAATATATCTTTACATTTTGCCTTCTTTTTCAAAGAAGTACCTAATGAATTTATCAATGCTTCTATTCGTTTGTTTTTTTAAATTAATCTCTGCTTTTATTTTTATCAGTTTCATACCTCTGTCTTTTCCCAGTTTTTCTGGTTGTTTTCTTTTGTGTTTTGGGGACTTTTTTTGCAATGAATTGTAATATATTACATAAAAATACACAAATATATATGCTCAGATGACAATCATCAGAGTCATTTAATTCCACCTGACTCTTATAAGAAGGAAGAAATAGTTAAATGGAACATTATTCCATGGAAAGTTGAAAAGGCACAACTTCTATTTGTGAAGCACAAAGTCTTATGTATATATGTTAAATCAGCCTTAATAATTATTTTTATTCAAACTTGATATATACCATCCAAATTATTTTAGAACTATTTTGGCTGCAAGTGGCAGATTCCACTTGAACATTCTTAGAACAAAGGAAGACTCGTTGGCTAGATTGGATGAAGTTCCTGTTATTTGCAACCAAGAGTCCTAAATCCATGAATATGCATCCTAGGAGGATTTCTCCAGTTTGTCCTCCGCATTACTGGCTTGTTATTTTGCAGTGTCAGTTTTGCCCTTTAGTCACTTCTGTGTAGATTTTAATTCTGCTTTTGTATTTGGGGTCTTCTTACATTCTTATTTCTCATTTCAATCCATTTCCTTTCACAGACCTCTTTATGTCAGTCTTGTCATTTCTGTTCTCTTCACAAGAAGCCATGTTCTTGGACTTTTTTTTTTATTATTTCAAGCATATATTTAGTAAAATTTTAATGTATTTCTTAGAGACTTTATTTTTTCAGAACCATGATCTTCCTTTGAATAATAAAAGGTGGTGTTTCTGCTCCCAGATGCTACAGTATTTTTTCAGAGACCCCTAAACTGATTTTTTTCCTTTCTCTTCATGTTGGAATTTGGAGTTTACTATTGTTTGAGCCCAGTGTTTTCCAATAGACCGAGCGAATGTCCTTGACTATTCTCAAACCTAAACCTGAAGGTCAGATTAATGTGCAAAGTCCCTAAGGTAGTACATTTTAACCAGGGATGGCACCACCACAAGAGGAGCATTTCAAAATGTGGATAGGCATCTTAGTTTGTGGTCAGCAGGCAGGCAGAATTATGCCCCTGCCAAAGATATCCATGCCCTACTCTAGTCTTTGGAATTTGGAATATTACCTTAAATGCCAAAAAGGAAGAGATGGGACTAAGGTTATGGATGTGGAGATAGAGAGATGATTCAGATTATCCAGGTGGGCCTAATCTAATCATGAATCTTTAAAGCAGAGAACCTTTCCACATTTCCAGTCTATGGTCAGAGAGATGTGATGGTAGAAGGGTCAAAGGGGTGATACCTAGGAAGGACCCAATCTGCCGTTACTGGCTTTGAAGATGAAGCAAGAGGACCACTAGACAAGGAATGTGAGTGACCCCTAGAAACTGGGAGCAGCCTTCAGCTGACAGTGAACAAGAAAATAAAGGCTTCAGTTCCACAGCCTCGAGGAACTGAAGTCTTGTCAACAACCCAAATAAACAGGAAGCAGACTTTCCCTTAGAGACTCCAGAAAGGAATGCAGCCTGCTGACACCTTGATTTAGGTTGGTGGAATCTGTGTCAAATTTCTGACTTAGAGAATGAGAAGATGATAATTTGTGTTTGTTTAAGAGACTAAATCTATTGTGGCAGCCATAGAAGGGGAGACAGATAGTCAATAACAGGCAGATTCTATTTTCCAAAGATGAACAATATCTCCCTTGACATTTTCCCCACTGAAAAGTGGGTCATGCCCTTGACCTCAAATCTGGGTGGGTTTAGACTCACTGGTAGCCAAGACTGCAGCAGAAGTGATGCTGTGTGCCTTTCAAGGAAAGGCCAGCAAACGCCATGCCCCTTTCCCCTTTTTCCCCAGAGCACTCACCACACTCAAGCCCTGAACTGCCACGTATAAGTCTAATTATCTCCAGGCCACCATATGCAGTGATGAAGCCAAACCTCATGAGGCTTCCTGCAGGGGCTCTGATGAGCAGTCCCAGGCTTCCAGTCCTCTCAGCCTATATGCCAGATACATGATTGATGGAGATTCCAGGCCCCAACCATTCACTTGTCCCCTAGCCTTGGAGTCTTTACCCCTGAGGCCCAGGCGGGGTGAAGCATAGAAAAGTCATCCTGGCTGTGCCCTGTCCAATTCCTGACCCACAGAATCTGTGAACATAACAAAAACAATTGTTCTATGCCACCAAGTTTGGGGTAGTTTGTTACACAATATTAATAACTGGAATACAAGGGGCATGACCTGAATCAGTGCCCAAGGCCAAGGGAGTCGTCTGTCCCACACAAAAAAGAATCACTTCTCCAAAACTAATTGTGTTGTTCTAATGCATTAGTATATATCTACTGGTTTAATGTTGCATTTTTCTCCTGCCTTCAACATTGGTTTCTCTGATGAAGCAGTTTGAAATTCTTATTTGAAGAGTGTAGCATATGAGCAAGGTCTACTCACCCAGCAGGCAGTCTTCTTCATGCCCTTTCTGTCTCTATCCCATTTATAGCACTTTTCATTGGGTTAACTAAAAATCCCAACATATAACCTGTTGCCTTGCCCCTCTTTCCACCATGTTCTTTCCGGGAGTTTTTCTGAATGCATGGAGAGATAGGTACTACTGAGATTAGGTGGGGAAGGAGACAATGGATGACAAAACTGTAGTTCTCACTGGCTCAATTGCTGTTTATGGTCAGCAAAATAGCTCCATGTCAGAGTTAAATGCAGATGGGGATGGGGAGGTAATATTTTTTTCCCCTGGTTTTTGAAATCATCTGTCATAGTCTATGTCAGAGGAAAGAACTTAAGAGAATAGTTTAAGAATCTGTTTTCAGTCCATCATTATCAATAAAACAGTTTGGAAATTCCACCTGGACTTTGGCAACTATTCCTACCTCATTTTAAGTCCACAGTGCTATGCCAGTCTTTCTTCTTTTCTGTATCATTATGGGCATTTTAACAGGAAATTGTAAGGCAGCCTGTGAGACATCTCTAGACAGTCTCTTTGTGAGCCCAAATTGTAGACATGCTTTTAAAGGCTTTTGCCTTAGGAATATACCTCTCAATATTTTAACATAAAATATAGAAGTTAAATGAGAGAATAGTCTGATATATGGAATTTAGCTCTTCTCCAGCTTTTCAGGAATACATCTGTTCATGTCTTAAGGCATACATAAATGAATTGATAATTGGGTATCAGAAGTTGGCTGCATATGTGACACTTATTATGACACTACAGAATTTGGAAGGAATAGCATTATATTGGAAGGAATAGCATTATGTTCTTTAAGTATTTTTGATAGAATAGTGTTTCAACTTCTGGTGTTTCTATGTAATTTAAATTGAATTTGATATCTAATGAATTAATTAAAGATAGTATAACATCTAATGTCCTTCAGATAAGCCAAGCTAAATGGCAAACTGCAAATGATTCCATATTAATCCATTTTAACTGTATAGGTAAATAAGAGTTGAGAACAGATGCTCTTTGGAGGGTCTGCGAGTTAAAAAGTAAACAGAAACATAATACGTCAGTTTGCCAGGTTCATGAGGCCGACTCATTTGTGAGCAAATAGATCCCGACAAAGAACCATCAGTTAAAGAAAACTACTGAAATTTGAAACAAAAACACAGGAATAAAATATTGGCACTATCCATAATACATCTAAGAAAATGTGTTTCTTTTTATTTGGATTACAACATTGCAGCCTTTTTGAATGAAAATTACTTTATTCAGTCACCTATTAAACATACAGTTATATTATGCTTTACATTACTTGAGGCTTCATCCATAAGACAAAATTCCCAAAGTAATTTTTCTAACTGAACCCATAACTCTTTCATCACCCACATCCCTGAATATGCATGATTTCCCATTATTGTTTATAGTTAGGACCTCTGTCTTTACAGTATATGGGCACAAAAAACTGTGTTATATTTGCCATGGGAACTATAATTTTTAAGGCCCTTGTGCTTGTAAAATCTTTACCTTTATTATATTACCATAATGTAGATTTTGTATTTTATAGAGGATTACATATCAAGGGAGGATAGTGTTGTATCAATGCATGGCCTGAATTGTTACTTACGTGATGGTGTGCCTTGTTCTTTTAAAGCAGCAAGCAGGAAGCTCATTATAGTGTCACAGGCAACTTGACCAGCTTCTAAGGTTGCTACCTTGTGCTTGCCTTTGCTCATTACTTCCCATTTTTTAGTCTCTCTTTATATTGGAATTACTCACCATGTTCTGTCATGGGACTTTGTATTGCTTCCCACTAAAGTAAGCACGGTAGACTTCCACATCATATTGATATTGAACTTAGCCATATGACTTGCTTTAGCTAATAGAATGTGAGCAGGAGTAATAGCATGTCACTTTTGAGCCCAAGCCTTAAGAATTCTTTAATGTTTCCACTTGCTTCTCTTGTACTTCTGTCATCCACCATGAGCAGAACATGAACATCCCCTGTGTAGCTTTGGTCCCAGAATGAAGAAGACACGTGGAACAGACCTGAACCCAGCCCAAAGCCTGGAGTCCAGCCTAGCTCACTTTGGCACAGCCAAGCCCAAATGAGATTATGTAAGCCACAGCCAACCTGTGATCCCTGAGTGAGAAAAATAAATGCTCCTGTAAGTCATTGAGATATTGGAGTTGTTTATTATGCACCATTATTGTAACAATAGCTAATTAATACCTCCCCCGTTATTGATGGTTCTTGTGCATTTGCTGCCCCTATGCATGCTTAGTGCTTTTGGCTGGCTATCCAAATGGTTAGAATCACCTGGAGCATGCCAAGGACCACATGAGATATTTCTGTTCTGAATTCCCAGGCTAACAGAGAGATGTTGCATACCTTCAATGTTCATATTTCAGTCACCAGTTTAAAGGACTTCTAGTTGGGCATTCATCCCAACAAAATGGTCTGGTGATTTTGGGGTTCAACTCATCCATTCCAACTGTAAGGATCTTTGTGTAAGACTGTCTGTCCTCTAACATTCAGGTGTCTGGAGCATTAATGCATTTGAGCAGACCCCTGGACATTCTCATGAATTAGCATGTGAACCCAAGGAAGTTTCTTCATTTGAGTGGACTAAGTACTTACATCTTATTTATGTGGTGAATAGACTCTAGAAGAGTCCCCAATAATACTGAAGCAGAGAATCTAGGTAAACCATGTACCAATTTAAAGGACCTGCAGAATCTGTGAGATTATAAATGTATGCTGTTTTAAGCAGCTACATTTGTGGTAGTTTGTTACACTGCAATAGATAAATAAAATACTGTTCAATCATGTAGCAAGTTGATGATTTCCATAATGTGATACATATTTACTTTTATTCATATTAAACATTTATTTAATACCTACCAGAGGCTAAGCACTTCTTAAAATACTGCTGATACAAAGATGATACTGCTTACCCTTGAGGAACTCAGAGCATCAGACATTCACGCAGCTGGTCATAACACAATGGGACAAACATTGTAACAAGGATATGAACTAAATGGTATAAGCCATGTTGCTTATTTACACTTTTCTTGGCACAACCTTGTAAGCCTGCACCTGGAAAAAACGTGACGGTCTCATATGGAATACAGACACTATAAAATCACTATTGAAAGGTGTTTACTAAGGAACCATCTGTACACACCTGACCAAGAAGAAGTAATCCAATGGAAATAAACGCTATCACAGAGAACAAAAGCTTCAAAGAAATGACTTTACATAATTGTGATCATGACTCCTTTGTCCTTCTACAGAACTGTTGAAAATCAACACTGATTATCTCCCTCTTATGAGTTCTTTCTCTTTATAGGATAATGTTTTGAGATATAGTGCTTCAGAATAATAGAGCTAAGACATTACTTTTACTGCATTGCCATTTAGGCATATTTGTGGATATATCAAAGATGTTGGGCAGTACAACAAAAATACCTCTGTCTTTTTGATGCCCAAAGTAAAGTCCAGAATTTGCTAATTTGGTGTGTACAAACAATGAATCCCAACCATTACTGCTATATCTAGAATAATTTGCTCTTTCTACAGACTGCAGAGGTACTTTTCTGATAAAGACTTTTTCTGGTTAAGACTCCAGGATATAAAATAATATAAAAACAATATGTACTTTTTAATTGAATGGTTACCAGATGCTTAAATACCTTACTTAATAGTGGATTATCTCAATTAATGCTCACAACAACCTGATAAATTAAAGGCTATTATTATCACCATCATCTCACAGATGAAACTGAAGTAACAGAGTTTAAATAACTTGCTTGAGATTATACCATTAATAAATAAGAGGAACTGGGATTTGAACTTGAGCAATTCTAGTCTTGGTTCTATGCACTTAACCTCTATTCTACACTTTTTTCTAACATCTCTGACAGTTCCAAGATCTTTACAGGCAACTTTGAGCATGAGGCTCTGGGGAAAATAAATAGCATGATGATGCAAATATGGACCTTGCAGTGTCAAAATATTTGATATTCTTCATATATCCATAAATGTTGACATTGATTCTTCTAAGAGCAAGTGAATTTATCTAAGTTTTAAAAAAATTGATCTAGACATTCTTTGATGAGATTCTTCACGTATCAAATTAGTTAGAATATAATACCTTATATATCATACCAGGTAGGGTAAAGGGTATGTGGCTCAAAGAAGAGATAAGAAAACTCACTGGTTTAAATAAAGTAGAAATTTATTTCTCTATACTTTAAAGGTGTAGTGGGGCAGTCAGTTCTGGGAGACAGCTTTCCACGAAGCAATTCAGGAGCCTGGTTTCCTTCCATCTTGTTGCTCTGCCAGGCACTATGCTCTGCCATGTCTGTGTTCCAGGTGGCAGGAATAAAAAGGAGGCAGTAAAGAGCAAGCAATTTCCTTTTAAGCAAGTAATGTGGAAAATGTACACATTGCACCTTCTTACGCTTCATAGATGAAAACAAAGTCACATGACCATCCCCAGTCACAAGGCAGAATGGGAAATGCAGTCTCCAGATAGAGGGCCCTGGGCCCAGCTAAAAGTCAATTCCAATGAAAAAAGAGAAAAATAAATTTGGGGGGAAAGAGGAGCCAGCTCTATATTACACACAGGTATGCAGATACTACATATAAATCAATTACTGGTTTCAGCATTTTTTTTTTGGTAGGCTTTCTGTAGAATAATGTCATTTTTGTTTTTTCATGATTGGGATGAGAGTTAAAATGACTTTAAAGCCTAATATCACTAATCAGTTGGTTGAGCACCTACTGATACCTACTCTTTAATTACAGGGTTAGTAAATGGATAATTATTCTATATTAGGTAAGAGCATTTTGAAATTATGTAACTAATGGAAGGAATGTAGTGAACCTGTGTTGTTTTGTCTGCCAAAATTTGTCCCCATCTGACAAATAGCCATGACCCTTCTTTAGAAAATTGTCCCCCTCCTTGTGGTTGTCAGTCGGGGTGGACTGAACCTTATAAATGCTTTCTGAGCAAAGATACCTTAAGTAGTTTTCCTCTGCATGTAATTGCTCAGAGCCTTCTCTTTTTTTTAAGATTTTATTTATTTATTTGAGAGAGAGAGAGAGAGAGCATGAGCAGGGGGAAGGAGGGCGCGAGGTGGGGGAAGCAAACTTCCCACTGAGCATGGAGCCCAACCAGGGGCTCTATCCCAGGACCTTGGAATCAGGACCTGAGTCAAAGGCAGACCCTTAACCATCTGAGCCACCCAGTCACCCCTACAACTACTCAGACTCTTTATTACCATGGTGTAGATTCCATCCCAGACCCCAGCCCTGGGGCCCTGGTAACACGATCTCTTTCTTGTGTCTCTTCAACTAGGGATAGTATAATTCCCTTCTGCTGTTGCTAATCTCAGGGCAACCTCCCCATTGTTTGTTTGGTCCTCATCTGCATAACTCATTCCCTGTATTAGATTTCCTCTGTTGTAAATAAGTAAAATGTTTCTAGTCTCCTGCTCAGATGTTGACTGATGAAACGGCCTACTCCATGGGGCTGTTCTAGTTCTAGTCACACTCTTCTAGCCATGTTGCTTTAATCCCAATTCTCAATTCTCCCAGAAAGAAGAAACCTTTGTTTCAGGTTCTTGATTAAGTTTGGAGGTGTGGAAAGGGAGAGGTGATTGAGTCTTGTGGGAGATATTATTATGCGCTGGAACAAACAGCTCCCAAACTGTTACAGGAACACACGATGGGGAGGGGAGGGGCCAAATGGCCCTTGTTATCCCATAAAACTTTTAATAACTTTTATTATTAGCCTCACCATCTTTATTATAATCTTAATTATCTTTTTAGTTAAAATAACTCAAACTATCTTATTTTCTTAAGAGTGAAAGGCTTTAGCTTATTGTTATCTCTACCTGGGGTTAGCTGCATTTAATGGATGGCTCTAGGAGATGAAAACTTTTTCAAAACCCCAAACACAAAAGAATTAAAAAATTTAGAGTTCTTGATATTAATCATAACTGTACCCTGTAGGTCTAGTCTGAGGATGGGACAGAGAAAGTCCCAGAATGAGGGTAGGTTTCAATTTTGGTCCTCTTAGGAGCAGACACCATGATGGGATTGTATGCATACAAGTTTTACTGAGAAAATACTAGTGAAGGATAAAGGGAAGGAAGTGAAAGCTGGACTAGGGAGAGACCAGACCACAATGCAGGTCTGACAACTGTAAAAGCTAAGGGGGAAGGAAAGAATATTGACCAAGAAGATCCTAAGACTGCAAACAGTTATAAGAAAGTTTCAACTAGGCCAATGGGGAATCTTTGAGCCAAAGCTGCCCATTAAAGGAATCCTGCATCCCTTAACAACGGGCCTGCACTAATACCTCTGCTGTGCTCAATCACTGACTAGGAGCAGCCCAGGGGAAATATGATCTCAGCATAAGCACAGTGGTGGATCTGGCAAGGCCACAGCTGAGGCTGAAAGTCAACTGTGCTCCTTACAGCAGGAGATCTGAGCAGGTATTTCCCTGGATGCTACACCAGGTACTTACTAAGGGAGGAGATGATTCCTAATGCCAGCTCCATACACAGCCCATGCTTACCATACCTTCTCACTGCCACGTTGAAGAATGTACATCTTGTGTGCTCACTTCAGCAGCACATATACTAAAATTGGAACAGAATGTACATCTTGTTATTATGTTAGTCTAGGTCCCTATGGCAATTTCAGGATCTGAATGTGGGCCTATTTACCTAGGTGTGTTGAGTGTAGTGGAAGAGAAAAGAGCCAGGAGAGGGGATGTGGATGTTGCCCTGGCCAAAAGGGTCCAGGCTGAGTGTCCCCAGTGGCAGAGGCCTAGGGGAAGGCTTCTACCTTTCCTAGAGAACATCTGCATTTGTGTGTGTGTGTGTGTGTTTGTGCACGCACGTGTGCACGCATGCACTTCACTTTCTGTCATGTTCTGAGACAGAGAATGCACATAGATGACAAGGCAGAGAACCAGGCTGCAGCAAAATCAAGTGTCTTAATTGCTATTTTTCTAAGAATGCTGATGTTGATTCAAATTTAATGTTTCTACCTTAAAATATTAATTGTATTATAAGTAGCATAACTCAAAATGAATTTTCATACAATGTTTATGTTTTATGGAGTTATTAATCATCAGCTTTATTACTTTAGTTTCTTTTTCCTAGATTAGATTGAAGGCCAGTCTCAGCCCTGTCAGGGTACTCTGCAGCAACTGGGGACTAACAGACCCCTCAGGTTTTCTTTTGTAGATTAAGGATGTGAGACACTAGAGAGAAGCTGAATCCCTAGAGCTACTGTTGTGGCCTCAAGGATGGGGTCATTCTGTGGTTCTCCAAAAGGCCAGCTGGGCCTCCCAGCCTGAAACCACCCAACACAGGTGATGGTAGATGACTGGGCTGGTTTTCCACGTCTCTTCACTCCCTGCCTGACAATAAACCTCTAAGGTAATCTGGGTACATGTATGACTCTTCCTTGCAACATGGAAAAACCTGACTAATTCTCAGTACTCAGTAGTTCAGGAGAGAGATGAGGAGGATCTGAGGTGAGATGTGGGTGGAGCTATAGAGAAGAAAGCCCATTACTTGGTGACTGAATGCTGTAGGATACAGAGGAGTCAGGCAAAGCTCCCAGGTTTTCTGTTTGGAGCCTTGGGGGTTGAATGCACTACCAACAGAAGATAGAGGACATAGAAGAAGAGGCAGGTTTGGAGGAGATTTGCAAAACTCAGTTTGAGCAGGTTGGGTTTGGGGTGCCTGTGGGGACACTTGGGACACATCTCTAGCAGACAGCTGGATACATAGGTCTATTCTGGTTATTTATTGCTACCTAACAAACTACCACAAAACTGAGTGGTTTAAACAACACTTTTATTTATTTGCCCACAATTCTACAATTTGGGCATGGTGGAGAATAGCTCATCTCTGTTCCATGTGGCATCAGCTGGGGCAACCTGATGGGGCTGGAGAATCCACTTCCAAGATGGCTCATTCACACATGTGGTAGATTGTGTTGTGTTCAATGGGAGCACAGCTGGGGCTATTAGCCCAGGTCCTCAATTTTCCTCTCTTTGGCCTCTTGAAATGGCTAGGTTAGGCTTCTGACAGCATGGTAGTCTTGGAGTAGTTAGATTTCTTACATTGTGCTTCCTCCAAAGGGCAAAAACAGAAGCTGTTGTCAAAAACAAAACTGAATGAACAAGGAAATAGATTTTATGCAGACTACTGCAATGGAAAGATTACCCAGATTTGAAGATCCCAGTGTTTCTGCAGGGCTTTGCCTTGTACTTTTACAGGGAGGAGTAGACAGGTTATCAGTGGGATGACTTAGAGTTGTGAGATAGGGAAAATGAAGGAACCCCATGAAAGATGGCTTTTTTGCTGCCTCTTTTCTTACTAGGACCTACACCACCACCCTACACGCCTTATAGTACAGATAATGTACGTCTTCTTTTTTACTAGGTGAAGCATTTGCCACTCTAAATAGCATTCCCATTCAAAGCTTTCATATTTGAGAAACAAACACCAGCATTCCCTGTGCTAGGCTAAAGGGAATCTTAAATCATAAGCAGAGGTGGAAGACAAAGACAGAGTTTAGGCATTGCCTGGGTTCTGACAGTCATCAGAATTTTACTGAGCTACCACAATGCTGAAGACACATACTGTCCTAGATTTTATGAGCAGAGATAAAATCCGAGCCTAGCATTGCGGATTTGTTAAAAAACAAAAACTTATATAGGTTATAACAAAGTGGATCTCCACAAAATGTTAAATGACTTCCCCAAAGCAGAGTAGAGTGTTTCAGAGTAAGTGACTGGCTGGGTCCTGAAGCATGAATAGGAGTCTACTCAGCTGTGGAAAAACGTCCAAAGTAAGGCCATTTAAACGCAACTAGGAAATGTAAATTCTGAGGCAGGAGGACCAGCCTATTAGGAGTTTCTCAGAGGCTGACATCTCTCTTACTCCCAGTCTCACCCTGGGAAGGTGGTGGTGGGTGTGAGTGGTGAAGTCCAGGTGGCAGGTTCCTAAGGCTACAGCTGCGTGCTGCTGGGGGCATGAGCGAGAGGATAAAGAGAAAGTTTGGGAGGGGGTGGAAAGAGCCCTCCCGCGCATGCGCCCTGGTCGTCAGCCGGCTCAGCAGAGGGTTTGGCCTGCGACTCACTCCCCACGTCGCGCCTCGCATGGCCCCACAGACTGGGCCCCGAGAGCGAGCGCGTTGCGCGCCCGCGCAGCCTCCTGGCCGGGCGGGCGCCTGCGCACGAGCGTCCTGGGCGTTCGAGCTGCGGGGTTATTAGAGGTGGAGCGCGGGGAGGGCGCGCGGCGGGAGGCGGCCGCCGTTACGGCGCGAGCGTGGTCACGTGGTCGCTGGTCACCGCCGCCGCCACCCCCTCCCGCCCTGTTCTCTTTCTGGTCGGGCCGGGCCCGGCCGGTTCCACGAGCGCCTGGCAGAGACTGAGGGAGAGAGAGAGAAAGAGGAGGGGAGGAGGAGGATTCAGGGAATAGGAGCTGGGGAGCCCTTCTGCGCCACAGGTAAAACATGATGATGATTATAATCGTAAAAAAGCCGAGCCCCCTGAGCGCCTCCGCCTCCCTCCAGTGCAGCCCCACATGCAGTCGCTCCTGCCCCGGCCTCCCCCCTCTGCGTCTCAGGACCACTCCCGCCTCCCCCAGCGCCGCTGCTGCAGCTGCCGCCGCCTCACGGGAGGGCCTGAGGGTGCTGCTGCTGCTGCTGCTGTCGCCGCGAACGGGTAGTCGCACTGCCCCCGTTTGTGCGCTTCCCGGATCGCGTGAGGGCTGGGTGGCGGGAGGGAGGTTCCTCTAGCTCCAGGGCGGGTAGGGCGAGGGGGCTGCTTCCCCCAGTCCGCCTGCCTTCCTTGCCTCGGGAGGTTGGGGTCTAGGCTGCAAGGACAACTGCTGCAAGAGGGCAGAACCTGGTGGTTGGACTGTGGCTCAACTTCCTACTTGGTAAATTTCTCTGTTCATATCAGCCCTGGGCAGCACGCTTCCTTCGGAGGCCGGAAGCGAAATGGGCCCGGAATCCCCAAACCTTTTAAAATGCAGCCTTTAGAGTAGAGAAGCCTTTAAGCTTTGAGGGTAGAAACGTGGTCCTGTTTTAGTACGACCTGTAAGAACATGCAAGTTGAGGCCTTTAAGGATGAGAAAAACTTTGTGAAAGTTGATTCCCCCTTCCTGCTTTTCCTGGAAAAACGAACACAAACCTCCTAAACAATTTTTTGATTCTACAAATGACCTAGAGTTTGTTCAATACCAGCCATTAACTAGTTTTAGTTTCGGGAATATGATTTAAAGTTCACATCCTAAAGATTTTTTCCTGAATAATAGTTTTCGGGAATGTTCTATTCATCAACTCCGAATTGGACTAAATCCCGAAATTGTAGCGTACAGGTTGCACAGCCTTGGGCCTGATTGCGTGGAGATTTCTAGAACCAGTCATTACTTGTACTCTTTGTACAACAAAATATAGTACAGGGAAACTATATTATTAGTGTGCTGTTGCACAAAATACTTAAAGCAGGAAGTAGTAAATGTAGGCATTGTTGAAAATAAACCTTTGAACACTTAAATTCATTTATATGTTGGTCATTTCTCTTAATGAGCTTTTCTGATTACACATCTTGGAAGTTTCATACTATATCGCTAAATTCAAATGTAAACTTGAGCATTTAATATTTTTACAACTATCTGCAATAGAGTCAAAGCAGTACTTCTCAAACTTTAATGTGCATAGGAATCCCTTGGGGCTCTGGTTTAAAAATGCAAATTCTGATTTAGTAGATCTGTGATGCATTTTGATATTCTGCATTTCTTAAAAGCTCCTAGGTGCTGCTGGACAAGGAACTTTGATTCTTGAGTAGCAGGGATGTGGATAATGTGTGTGCTAAGAAATAAAATGATGTGTCAGTGAATAAGAGCCTTAATTCATCCTGAGTGTAGAGGTGGTTTGAGAGAAGGGGGAAAAGGCAGGATGAACTGAGAAAGTTCCCCTTCGGGCGATACTTTATGAAGAATGAACAGGCTATGTAGGGGTAGGAGGGAAGGGGATAGTAGTACTGGGGTGAGTTGCCCCAACCTGGAGGAGTGCAGGTACCAGGTGTGCATGCTGTGGTGCATACATCACCTGGCCTGTGAATTTTCCATGGAAGCTTGGTGTATTTCTAGCTGAAGGACGCAGCTATGGGTAGTTGGGTTTTATCAACTTCTAGACTATGAATCCTGTGTCTCTGAATCCATTGCTGGGATGAAATTCTCTTTTATTGGTGACAGTATTGAGTGTTTGCTTTTTCTCTCAGATGCAGCCTCAGTTGAGCAATGCGTTCCTGAGCCTTGGAAGCAAACTTGTAAAGAATTTAGGGTCCTCACCTGCTGAGGTTATCCTAAATGGATTTAGATTTTTTCCTAATCTAATTAAGAAAATGTAAATTGAAAAGTTGAAAAGTGTCATACTTAACCTCATACTTTATGTCTATAAAAATGGTTGTACCTAACTTTTTAAAAACTTTATTGAAGTGTAACATCAATTACTTTTAGCACTGTAATTGTTATAGTCTTCATTCTATTCCTTACTTTATCATTTTTTTTCTTCATGTACTTAAATAATATGTATGACAGTGCTTTTGAAGCACGAAGTGCCAGACACTGTTCTGAGCACTTTATGTATCTTAACTCATGTGATGCTCACAACAATCTTTAAGGAAACTGAAGCAGAGAGGGTAAAAGTCCTTTGCTAACACAGAGCTGGCACTCTGGCTGGCTGACTCTACAGTCCATGCTTTAACAATCTTCTGAATGTGGCTTTTATGGAAGAAAATAAATTAATGATACATTTTAAAATCCCCTTTCCCTAGTATTGTTGAAAATTACGAGCTTTTCTTTCATTTTAAAATCCAAACTTGTCATCTTTTAAAAAAATTTCCCCCATCGTATAATGAAAACTTGCCTAAATGCTTGTAATCTTTTCTGAATAAGATACTGAAATTTGCAAAGCTCTATTTTGTTTGCATGTGTTGGCCAGACCATTCTCATTCAAGTCTATAAGTCACTGTTAAATGTGAAAGTAGTGTCTGCTTCCTTTTGACCCTGCAAGTTTTTGTTCTTCATCTTTTTGCCTATGCCTCTCTTCCACCTTCCATCCCCTTTCCCCCTTTACGCATACGTAGTAGATTTATCCTGTATTTGTTATCCTGACGTTTAGGATTTTTTTGGGGGGGATTGATGGGTCACTGACTTTTTATTTGGCAGGAAGGGCGATAACAATCTAAGCATGAGTCATTGTTATATTTTAACACTGGAAAAGTAGTAAGGACAACTTAAGTGTTGTTTTGTCTCTGACCGCTTTTATAGCAGCACCAGTCTGAGGAGTGGTGCTTATACACTTGGTCTAAGACCATTCTCTTAACGTGGACAGATGATTAGAATGACAATAATGTTACAGTGTGTGTAGTGGAACTTGAGAAGTGAGATTTTATGGCTGTGGGCAGTTGTGGGAGGGGAAGTGAGAGGAGAGGGCCTGTGGGCTGATTCCAGTAGCATTAATTCTTCATTAACTGGGATAATAATTTGGGAAGTAAGTCAGTATAACAACAAATCCCTGTTGTAAACGTTTTCTCAAAGTTCATACTCTGTTGTGATGTCTGTTGTAATGTTATGCTGGTCAGTTACTTAGCTTCATAGTGCCTCACTTTTCTCAACTTTAAAGTGAGGATAATAGTAATAAGTACCTCAGAAAATTGTTTTGAGGACTAAATGAGTATATTTGTGTGTGTATATATGTATAAGTATAGTATATATACATATATAATGCTTGGTGTCTGACACAATGCTTGTTAGGTACTATATTTTACTGTGTAAGTGTTAGATACTATGTTTTACTATGGATAATCTACAGTGTGGCTGATCATAGCCACATAATCAAGACTGACTGTATTTGAATGAACTTAATGGGAATTGTACATTTATTTGTATGAAGTCGTATTGGCCAGCAAAACAAAGTTTGTACTTTTTGGATTAAATACAAAATTGGTATAGTAATGCTCTTATCCCTTTGGGAAATTAAATATGAATAAATATGGTTTGGCTGCTCAGATCTTTCAAAACAAGGAAGTAAGGCTGTAGAAATAATAAAAGATGTTTTTGGTGGTGGTATGAAAGGATTGGTTTAAAATTTTCTAGTGTAGTGTTGTGAAGCCTAGAACAAGGTAACCTTATTTCTGAAGATTTTTCTGACTGTAACTTTACCTCCCTCAGCAGATTCTTTGCTCCTTGAAATAATCCATCTGTCCTTGCATACTCCAGACCTGATCTCCGGCCCCTTATCTAAAACCGTGGTGGCGTATGTGTCTCAGAAGTAAAATTTTTGGAATTTAGAAAATTAATATGGTGCATATGCTATATATCATGAAACCTCCTGTGTTTAGGAACAGTCATCCCGTAGTTGTACACATTAATTTTCCCAGCAAATTTATACATGTTCACACTAAGGAGAATAAAAAAGACCATAAAAAGCCTCATGTTAGTTTAGGCTGTGTTTTGTTGACAGCTAAGAAAACAATTTTAGTTTTCAGAGTTTTTTTGATTTTTGGAATTGGACATGAAGGGTTGGGATCTCTCTCTGTATATATATTTTATAATTTATCATAGTACCTGTCTCTTTGATTAGAAAAAGAACTGGAGTATAGGATTTTTGTGTTAACATTTTCTATTTTTAGCACCTGTCATGGGACCTGGCATGCAGTAGATGCTCATTAAATGTCCACTAGTTTGGATGAAAAACATCTAAAGATAATATCATTCAGTCATTGTTTTGTGCTACATGTGGTGTCTCTGACTCCATGAAAATATTTACTAATTGCAGATTTATTATTTTTCTTAACTCAGTTGCCTAGGGAAGGTGATTATTGGATTACTTTTTTGAGACAAAATAGACTTAAGAGATTTGAAATAGGCATTATAGATGATTGCAAATTTTTATAAATTTGTGTTGACAAGAATGCTTATATTTACTTTTTTATGGGTCATGAAGTCTACATTTAGAAGAATGGTTTACTTTTTAAAAATGATTGGATTTAATTTTGTCTGATAACTTATGACAGACTAGTTGTGGTATATCTAAAGAAAATGTTGCTGTGCATGAATATCTTAGGTTGGATAATTACAGTATGATAGCTTAGCCTGCCATTAGAATTTTTTTTTAATTTTCTATTACAAAAGGTAATGCCTATTGTGAAAATGTTATAAAAACAAATGATCAAAAATAATGGTCTGCACTATTGGGAATTTCTTCACTTCTCTTAGGGGGTTATATTGTCTTGAGAGAGGCTGAAAAAAAATCAGATTTGTACTGCAAGTACTAGTTTAGAAAACCAAGTTGCAAATGTTGGTTAGCAACGAAGTTTTCTTACTGTTACTAAACATCTAAGTAAGATAAAAAGGTTGAACTAAAAGCAATTTGGGTCTCTACTTCTAAATAATGGATCTTCAGAATAATTAATCAGTGAGAAGTAAGCCCCCATTTCTCATATAACCATCTTGGGGGAGATGAGATGCACCTGCCTTCTGATGGAGTTGGAGTGGTCTAGCACTGCAAGAAGACTGAGCCTAAGTTACAGGTCCTGGCTGTAGATGGGTGTATTCTGTTTGCTGGTAATTAGTGGGGATCAGAATTGACCCCTTTAGGTTTCCCAGAATATGTACCTTTGGAGGTATTCCAGTAGCTACCTTGTAGGAATCCAAGAAGAATTACTAACATTACATCTCTTGCCACCCTGGGGTGAGATGGTGGGTTGATTGCCCTGGATCCTTGGTGGGGGTTGGGAAAGAAGGTGGAGTTGATAGGAGATGGCTACATGGTATCACTGTTTCTCTGTCTACTGCATTGATTAAACTAGACTTCTTTTTCTTCATGAAGTCCAGGAGTCTTGTAGTAAGAATGCTCATTTTGATAGGTAGATATGTATGGCATAGGGAGGCTTGGGATAAATTGTCTCCCCTCTCCAATATTTGTTACTCTTAATAGTTTAGGAGTTAATTTTAACCTTTTTACCTGTGTTGTGTGTGTGTATTTGTATTGTAGATATATATGGATAAACATGTATGTGTAGATACAGCTGTTTTTTAAACTAAAAGTGGATTTATGCTATTTTGTTACTTGTGTTTTTCATTTAATATTTTATATTAAAATATAATATATATTGATGATGTTACTCTCCCACACACTTTTTAGTGGCTCCATGACTGTTTCATTGTATGAAGGTACTATTAGTAGTCCTGCATTCTTGGACACCTAGATTCCTTTCAATCCTTATATGACAAGCAGTACTACACTGAACATTATTGTAGCTAATATTCCTTTGTGCCTATGCATTATTTACTTAGGAAAAATTGTTGTGAGTGGAATTATTAGTAGGTTAAAAGATATGCCCATGTTTAATAGTTTTGAAACACAAGACCAAATTGTACCACTTTACCCTTAACTACAAAGCTGAGAGGCCCCGTACTTGCTGTTATTCGGCATTATCATCTTTTCTTTATTTTATTTGGGCATACTTAACTTTACACCTCCTCCTCTTCTGCCTTCTTATAGACTTTAACATTTCTGTAGTTAAATCTTGTTCTTCCTTTATGAGTCTTGTAGGCTTTTCCTACCTCTTGTTTATATAGCTATTAATTTATATCTTAAACTATTTTTATAGTTTCAGTTTAAAATTATGAGTTTACATTATTCCAGAACATGTTTAGTTGTGTAGTGTGAAGCAGAGGGTACTAAATTTTTAAGCTTTTGATTAGTTTTCTCAGTACTACTGAATGATTTATTCTTTCTCTATGGATATCAGAAATTTTATCATTTTGTCTTCTATTCAGTCCCACTGTGTTTTATTTTTTATTGGTGGGAATGAGATTTTTCTCCGTGTGTGTGTGTGTGTGTGTGTGTGTGTGTGTGTGTATTTTTTCTACCTGACTATTGCTGGTCAATAGAAGAGCCATTGATTGTGTGTGTGTGTGTGTGTATTTTGTAATTAGTCACTTTCTGAATCTATTACAACTGGTTTTCAGTTGATTCTCTTACACTTTCCAAGTAGATAAGCGTACCATCTGAAACAAGCCATTTTTGTAGAGTTTTTTCTTTTTCATGATTAATTTTTATTTATGGAAGCTGTGTTGGAATGATTTTCTTAATTTCATTGACTTGAAATATGTTTTGATATGGTGTCACTGTGAAATAATCTACCCAGTTCTCAGAAGGATTTAAACATATTTGGAAAACCACTTCAAGTGATCACTTTTATGGACTGAATGTGTCGCCCCAAAATTTGTACGTTGAAACCCTGCTCCCTCACTGTCCCATGAGATGGTATTAGGTGGTGAGACTTTGGGAAGTAATTACGATTAGACGATTAAATGAGGTGATGAGGGTGGAACCCTCATGAATGGGATTAGTGCTGTTATGAGAGTCAAGAGAGAGTTTGCTTCCTCTCTCTGGCATGTGAAGATACAATGACAGGTCAGCAGTCTGCAATCTGGACAAGGGCCTTCAACCAGAACTTGACCTTGCTGGCACCCTGACCTCAGAGTTTAGCCCCCAGAACTGTGAGAAGTCAATTTCTGTTGTTTATAAGCCTTCCAGTATATGGCACTTTGTTATAGCAGCCGGAACTGATAATCTCTAAGGACCCTTCTGGCTTAGAAGTTTTGTGATTCTCCTTTTATGTAAAAATACTCGTGGTAATACACAATGCTCTGGTACTTTAAGTTAAAGTACCTGCAGCTTCCTTTATAATTGTGGCTGTCTAGCTCCACTGCCCAAGTAATTATTTTGAGGTTTTACATTTTCATCTCCTTAGAGCTTGAAGATTTCTTTCTATGTGATTTGGCAGAAATTAAAAGGGAATACTGATAGACTACAGAGATCAAACTGTGCAACATTGGGTTTATTTGCAGTATCAGGTATCATGATTTTCTTTCTCTGGTCAGGTCATATAATTTTTCTACTTTTTATGGTGAGTTTTCTTTTCAAGCTGTGGTCTTGCTATGGTCTACTTAAAGTTCTCCGAGCTAAATTATGTAATTGTCAGAGCTGAGTGTAATGGAAGCCATTGGGAAATGATAGACCAGGAAGCAGTGAAGACAGGACAGAGTATGAAAGGTAGGGATGGGGGAGTGCCTGGATGTGTCTCTTTTTCTCTGCCTCCCCTTCTACTCTTTGGTTATCCTTTTGTACTTCTTTGCCCTTTTAATGATTTTATGGCTTCCTATTTATTCTCCAGATACACTTCATTTTCTCTTTCAGAGAATAGCTCCAGTACCTCCTTTCTACTTGGATCAGGAGTACAGATGCTTTCCCCCAAGGCTGCAAAGTAGTCCTGATCAGTACCCCTAATTTCCTTCCTCTTTTTGTCACTAAAACTACCTGCATAATGCCCTCACCAGTGGCCATCACGCATCCTGCCTTGCAAAGGGTGTGGCAAAACATTGATTAACTTGAGTTTCCTCATAATGTAAAACCACTGTTTTGGAAGCATTAACATTTATGAGAGTGAGAGACTTTATAAAGACAAATTGTGAGAGAATTGTAGAGTAATATCTGAGTGGCTGAGGAGATAGTGAGAGATTAATGTTATAAAGAGAAAAAAAAGGTCCTGAAGAGTCTGTAGTCTTAGATCTCCAGTCCTGATTTCTTCTGTGAGCTTTAGACCTGTGTATCTGATTGTTTGTTGGATGGCCCACAGACAGCTCATGTTCATAATGTCTGCAACTGAATTTACCATCTTCTCTTACAAAACCTATTCCCCTTCCCAAGTGAATTATCTCAGTGGATGACTCCACCTTCTTTCTGGTTGTTGAAGCCAGAACCCTGAAGGCCCCTCTTATTCCCCAAATCCTCATGTAACGGCATCAATCTCAGTGGATTTTAAGTCTTGAATCCATTGTCTCTTTATGCCCAATACTCCTACTCTGGTGTATCATTTCTAGATCATCATCTCTTGCCTTTGTCTCTGTAGGGTTTTCTGACTGGTGTCCCTGGAGCCAGGTGATCTTTCTAAGCTGTCAGCTAGCTGATTCTCTTACTCTATAGCTTAAAACCTTTCAGTACTTTTCCATCATTTATTGCTCAGTCTTGTGTCTCCTTCTGCCTCCCCTATGATTTCATTATAAAGTACTGAAATCTTTTGAGTTTTTGGAACTATTTAGGATTTTGCTTGCCTGAAGCCTGGAATAGTCTGTCTCTTGATTTTACTAATTCTTGTGAGTTCTTAGTTGAAATGTCACTGCTCTAGGGAGCTTCTTCCACCACTAAGTCTGTGTTGTCCCTTCCTATTTGGCCAGATACCCTCCCTGTACTACAAAATAACATTTATTATGTATTATAATTGTCTTTTTACCTAACGATTTCTGTCCCACTTTTGACTGCTCTGTGAATGCCAAAACCATGTATGCCATCTTTACTCATACTCCTGAAGCTGTGACTATTAAAAGTAGGTGTCCCGTACAATGTACTGTTTTAAGTGCTGAATATATAGCAGTAAATAAGAGACTGTTCCAGTTATTAATTGCTGTGTGATAAACCACTCCAAAACTTAGTACCTTAAGACAACAGTAATATTTATTTACTCATGATTTTATAATTTGTATAGGATTCGGTAGGATTAGTTTATCTCTGTTTCATTTGGTGTAGGCTCACTGGAGGTTAGAGTTTCTACTTCCAGCATGGCTCACTCAACGTGGCTGGCAGTTGATGCTGGCTGCTGTCTGGGAGCTAAACTAGGGCTGTTGATCAGAGCACTTGCATGAGGCTTCTCCATGTGGCCTGGGTATGAGTGGTGGGTTCTGAGCATGAATGTCTCAAGAACAAGCATTCTGAGAGGTAGGAAGTGGAGACAGAGAATCTGATGAACATTACTTCTGCTATATGTTATTGGTAAAACTGCTGTCTTTTATTGGTTAAACAGCCCAGATTCAATGGAAGGAGAATTAAACCCCATCTCCTGATGAAGAAAGTAACAAAGAATTTGTGACTATGTTTCATCTATTATACAGACCTAAAAAACAAACAAAAAAATCAAACTACAAAAATTGCTGGGTGAGGGGCGCCTGGGTGGCTCAGGTGGTTAAGCGTCTGCCTTTGGCTCAGGTCATGATCTCGGGGTCCTGGGATTGAGTCCCACATCGGGCTCCTGGCTTAGCAGGGAGTCTGCTTCTACCTCTGCCTCTCCTCTTCCCCCTGCTTGTGCTCTCTCACTTGCTCGCTCTCTCTCTGACAAATAAATAAATAAAATCTTTAAAAAAAAAATTGTTGGATGAGTTAAATCCTATCTTTGCTTTTAACCTCTCAAGAATCATGATAGTATATCACTAATTAAAGAAAAATCCGGGGTGCCTGGGTGGCTTAGTTGTTAAGCGTCTGCCTTCGGCTCAGGTCATGATCCCGGGTCCTGGGATCAAGCCCCGCGTCGGGCTCCCTGCTCCGAGGGAAGCCTGCTTCTCCCTCTCCTACTCCCTCTGCTTGTGTTCCCTCTCTCACTGTGTCTCTCTCTGTCAAATAAATAAATAAAATCTTAAAAAAAAAAAAACAAAAACAAAAACAGTGAAGTTTTAAAAAGTAACTTCTATTCCTACCCTTTTTAATAACTATATATTTTTTTGTTATATAGTTCCAGAATTTTTTAGTTTTAATTGTGCATGTAAATTAATTTTAATCAGTTTTGTGTTGTTTTTATTTTTGTTTTTTGTAAGTTTTCATGCAGTGATGTTATTACTCAAGTATATTACTAGAAATGGGGTTATTGTGCGTGTGTGTGTTTAAGAAATGGGGTTATTGTATAAAGGGAAAATGCATGATTTGGATTTTGATTCTTATTGCCAAACAGCCTAATAGATAGTGTTAATTTATACCCTAACTTTAGTGCAGGGTGTAAATTATATTTGCCCATAACTTGCTACCAGAAAGTATTATAAATCATTGCTTTTGGTTAACATCTTGGCACAGATTGATTGCTTTTATCTTATTATTTAATGGCTTTTTGGGTTTTTGTTGTGTTGATTTTCAAGAGCTTTTTGCATATTATAGATTTTAACTCTTTGCCTATTATATATATATATAGCAGATATTTTCAATTTTCTTTTAATTTTGCTTATACATCTTTAAAATTCTTACGAAGAATTATTAAATTTGTATGTAGTTCCAATATTTGTTTTTTCTTTACTATTCTATTTCATGGCAGAAACAAGATTAAACTCAGGTCCTTATTTGTCATCTTTTTACCATTTTGGCTAATCTTCCAGTAGCTTCATTACACGTGTTGCTGGCAGAGAAAAAAAAAATCAAGACTAATGAATTCCATAGCAGTTATACAGATGTCTATTTGGGGAATGAATTTCAGAATCTTATCCATCTCTTAATGGTCTTATAATGGAATTGATCAGTTTTGGGATTTGGCAAAATTCTGTCCTAGATTATACCAGTGAATCAAGCTTAATAAAGAGTAATTGTTACATCAGTGTTACACTTACCCACAAAATAAAACTTTTAGTGATTGAAATATAAAAATATGAAACCTATTAAAATTCAAAACAAGGTAATATGGTCAGCTATATTATATGGAGAAAGTAATTCCCTGATAAGAAATGCTAGAATTTTTTTTTTTTCCTTAGGAACAGAGATGATAGTGAGAAATTACCAGGTTAAAATCTACATGAAAGCAGGAATTTTGAGAAGTAAACAGAATATTAAAACTGCTTTTCCTCTGAGGATATTTGCCACATTCTAGGGAACTTTGACTTCAGTTTTGAGGGTCTCACAAAGCACAGGGTGTAGAAATTAAAGCCCATATATGCCCAGGGAGGGGAGTCTAATAGGATATTCCTTCCCTATAAAACTGGACTCCAAAAGAGCTATGGTCATAGAGTATGGTTAAACCAAGATTAAAACACTTCTCATGTTCTTACTCACAGTAGGCTGTAAGAATGTTTGCTTTGGGCTTGAAAAAATACCTGTTCCTAAGAAGTTATAACCATAAGCCTTCCTCCTTGATTTGCAGCTCAAATTCACTGTCGCCTGGTCTGAAAGAACCTCAGACTGTGAATTTAAAGGTGGTTTTAGGGCGCCTGGGTGGCTCAGTTGGTTAAGCAACTGCCTTCAGCTCAGGTCATGATCCTGGAGTCCTGGGATCGAGTCCCACGTCGGGCTCCCTGCTCAGCGGGGAGTCTGCTTCTCTCTCTGACCCTCTTCCCTCTCGTGCTCTCTCTCTCTCTCATTCTCTCTCTCAAATAAATAAATAAAATCTTTAAAAAAAAAAAAAAGGTGGTTTTAGGTGCCGGGCAGAAGCAAATGAAAGTCCTCTCAGGTTGAATACATTTTTATCTTCTCTCTCTGACCCTCTTCCCTCTCATGCTCTCTCTCTCCCATTCTCTCTCTCAAATAAATAAATAAAATCTTTTTTTAAAAAAAAAGGTGGTTTTAGGTGCCGGGCAGAAGCAAATGAAAGTCCTCTCAGGTTGAATACATTTTTATCTTCGGTCCTAGGAAATTCCCATAAACAATTTTCCAAAGAATTATCTCACAATAAAATATAGCCAAGGAAACAAGGTACCATGAGTAAGAAGCAGCAGAAACAATTGACAGAAATGAACCCACAAAAACTTCAGATTTTGGAATTATCAGACAGAGATGATAAAACAACTGTTTATTATGTTTACAAAAAGGTGGAAAATATCTGCAGGCAACAGGAAACTTGTGAGATTTGAAAAAGACCTGAACAAAACTTACAGAAATAAAAAATACAGTAATTACAATGAAAAACTCAGTAGAGGGATGCCTGGATGGCTGAGTCAGTTAAGTGTCCAATTCTTGATTTTGGCCCAAGTCATGATCAGGGTTGTGAGATTGTGGCCCATGTTGGGTTCTGTGCTCAGTGTGGAGTCTGCTTGTCCCTCTTGTTCTGCTCCCCCCCCAACCCCACTGCTTGTGTGCGTTTTCTCTCTTTCTCGATCTCAAATAGATAAGTAAAATCTTAAAAAAAAAACAAACACAAAACTCAGTGGATGTGGTTAGTAGTAGATTAAATACAACTAAAGAGAACCAATGAACTGGACATAAATTGTTGAGAATGTAGAACAGAAAGACAAGGAAATGGGTAAAAAGAAAGATTACAATATACAGGACATAGATTGAGAAAATCTAACAGTTTCATTAGTTTTCTAATTGTGGAAGGGAGAAATAATAGGAAAGGAAGCAGTGATTGAAGAGAGAATGACTGAGCATTTTTCAGAGCTGAGAAAAACACCAGTCCACGAATTTAAGAAGTTCTGAGAATTTTAAATACACATCTAGACACATCATAGTGACATGGAGAACACCAGAAACAGAATATTTTAGTAGTTGGCAGAAAACAAAAGATGGATTACCCTTAAAGTAGCTGTAGCAGTTACACCGACAGCTGACTGCTCAGGAGCAGAAATGGAAGCCAGAAAACAGTGGGATAATATCTCATTGTGCTGGGAAAAAGTTGCCAACATAGTATTCTATAACTAATGAAAATAACTTTCAAGAAGAAGGGTGGAATAATGACATTTTCAGATGGAAATAGTCTCTGTGAAGAAAATGTATAGATCTGTTTTTCTGGTTGATCCTAGTATTTAAAATGAAGACTTAACTAAGCAATTTTGAGCTTCACTTAGTTCTGTTCTTAGAATGTTGTTATGTTTACACTTGGTAAACAGAGCTACTGTTTGGCAATACTTTTACCAATATATTCCAACTTTTGGATCTTTGATCTATTTAGAATCTTCAGTATTGTTGGAAGAAGTCTTTTGTGGTAATTAATGCATGCCTTTAATCTTGCTGAACCAGTGATGCAATTCTTAATATTCATATTTGAAATGATATAAGTCAAACCAAGAAGAATTGGGAGAAAATTGTGTCTTGATATTTGCAAAAATAATTGATGTAAATAACTTTATTCTTCTCTCCCAGTCCTAAATACAAATTTCTGGAGGAAAAAAAAAGAGTGGGCGTTTTTTTTTTTTTTTTAAACCCGTGAACAAGGTTAGCATAAATGCGAGTCTACAGTGGTGGGAAGAGCAAACAGACCTTAAAAGTTAGTTAGATGGACTTGGATTAGAATCTGGTTTTGCCATTTAGTAATTCAGTCGTGATGATGTGACTTAAACCTTCTGATACTTAGTTTTCTCATTTGTAAAACAGGGATACTTTGCAAGTGTATGGTGAGGAATAGAGTAGTGTTTCTAAGTACAGTTCTGGGGCTCTTACTGAGTTCTCAACTAATTGTTACTAATGAGTAACACAGATGAGTGAATTGAATCTGGCAAGGAATTTGAAATTGTTTACTGTACAAGTTATATAAAAGAGTTAATTATACTTTTAGTGTTGGAGAGTCATGGACACTGATGATAATATTTTTTTGAAGTTCAGAAATTGTCAGAATGTGGCTTCACTTACTGATTTGGTGATTAATTTTGCACCAGATCAGTTGTGTATGCTGCCTACAAATTAGGCAGCTTCACATTCTTCATGGCAGGTAACAGGGCAAGATGAAATCAGTGACTTTCTTTAGAAAATTTAAAAGATTGCTACTCATACACACAGTATATATTTATATCTGAGTGTGTGTGTGTATATATATATGTGTGTGTGTGTGTGTGTGTGTATATATATATGTGTATATATATATATATATTTCTGTCTCCTGAGGTTGAAGTTCTTGATGGTAATTTATGGTAAACCTGAATATTTTAGTAATTCAGTCCATAAAATGTTTACAAAGAATGTGCTTAAAACTTTATACTGTACTTTTCAGAAGTTAAATAAATTCATTGGCCTCCAGTAATTAAGAGTAAGAGCCATCAGATCACTCTAATTATTGCTATTTGAATTGAGAATCTGACTTCTATAAAATATTTAGACCTAGGTTTTCCTTTCTCTTTTTTTCCCTCTTTTTGTTGTTTGTAGTCAAGATGTGATATAGAATCTTTTATGATGTGGGATCACTTGTACACCTTGCAAATCATTTTCTTATTTTTTACTCTTTATTCAACATTTAGACATTTCCCCTCATTGAGTAGTGATAATTATATAGAGCATATTAGCTGACTGCATTTTTAAACCATCCTTACAGCAAACTTTAAAAATTATATAATGAAGACAATTCGGGAGTTTTTATTTTTGGAACTTGACATTTTTAGAATGTTGATTATAGTAATATGTTATATTTGTAGCTTTTGAGTTTATTCAAGTTAAAAAGACAATGACTAAAACCAAATTAGGCATTTCTTGTCTTTCAAGAAGTTCTAGGATCGCCACTCAAATACTTTGAAAATGATTTGGGTAAAGATAGTGACACAACTTTAAATAGAAGCACAAATGCTTCCTATTAAACATGTAAGTGTTTTAATTTTCTTGATTTATATTAGACACTCATGTGATGCAGAAATTGAGTAGCAGCAAATTTTTATGCAGTTAGATCATGTGATATGGTATTCCTCCAGTGCTGCTTTTGATCTTGGAGGTAATCCCTTGTAATCACAAACTTTAAAGAACCTTAAGATTATACTTTCTAAGCTGATATATTTTGCATTAGTGAAAATACATAGGATTAGAGAAGATACTGTATGAAACTCATGTAGATATTTTTTTTCTTGTTTACATTTGACTTTGTATTTCATATTTTGAGCTTTGGTTGTTTATATTCTACAGGCTGATAATTTCTTTTTAACTAGTGGTTGTACTATGTGAAAAATTATAGGTTAAATTTGAATGAGCCCCTGTTTTGTCTTTCATCTCTTCCAGTCTTTTATATTTTGAAAATGAGTGTTATTTCATGATATCAGACTCTCTCTGAATCAAAGTCATTCCTCATAGGAATAGAAATTGTTACTATAGTTTTTAAGCCAGGATTTATTCATATGTCTTTTCAGTGCTCTAGTTTGACTTTTTTGCAGAACTGAAGAGGTTTGTAGGTACAATCATATCTTCACATTTTACAACACTATTGTTCTTACACTGATAGGTTAAAGAAAAGTAATCTAGGTTTTTTTTTTTTTAAGTTCATCTAGTAGTCCGTTAAAAAATAACACTAGACAAATGTAGGCTTTTCTAGTTAGTAATGATTGCTTATATAAAATAAATAATGATGGTATCAGATTTCACTAGGTTGCTTTTGTGGTGTTTTGCTGAGAAAACATTCCATTTATGAGATACTAAATAATATTCTGTGTTTTTAGTGGAAAACCATAGTCTCTCTGTAGAATTGCTCAGAAAGCTTTCATTTGAAACATTGTGGTATTTTTGGTCTTGAATCATAATTATCTTTTATTAAACAGTTACACATGAAATTATTCAGAAATAATTGCAGTATTGAGAGGATCAATGAAAAGTTTGGTGAAAACAAGTATTTTTATAATTAGGTAAATTATATTAATAAAATTTCAAAGTTTGATGATAATGAGGAATTCTTGTTAATATTGTTAGCTGTGATGATGACATTGTGGTTATATAAGAAAGAATCTGTGTTTTTTATATTTTCTAAGTAAGTAGGGTTTTATGACAGGAGTTTTGGGACAGGTAAATCATTATAGCAAAATCTGATAATTTGTTGAGTCTGGGTCATGTGTCTATAGGGGTTAGTGATTTTATTTTCACTTCTTTTGTATATGTTTATAAAATCTTATTTAAAAAATTAGAGTTTACCAGGGGTTGGGGGAGGGGGAGCAGGGATTTATTGTTTAATTGGTACAGAGCTTCTATTTGGGGTGATGCAAAAGTTCTGAAAGTGGATAATGGTGATGGTGGTATCATTGTGAATGTACTTAAGGCCACCAGATTTTACAATTAAAAATGGCTAAAATGGTAAATTTCATGTTATATATATTTTACTGTAATGATAAAATATAAGTATGTTGTAAAAATAATTCCCAAGAATCATACTTTAGGGAAAACTTTTGGAGGCTGTAGTACCTTCTATCTTTATTTTTCTTTTCTCACTGACTTTTTTCTCCTTCAGTTTGGAAAGAAACAGGAAGGAAAAATGCTCTTGTCATGTCAGCACTTTCTTAATGGGGTTGGGTTCTATCTAGAGTGGCGTTCTAATAGCATGTTGGTGATTTGTGAGATCAGTTTAGTGGGTTGCTTCGAGCATTAAAACAAATTAGAAAATATCAGGTGCATTGTATATAGTGAGTGTAAATGTCGTTATTAAATTTTTCTTTCAGTTGTATAACATGTATACATGTACTGAGTTGTGATGTAAACTGTATTCTCTCAGTGGAATAGGTATTTTTTAGAAAGGAATAATATCAACGTAGAGGATATAGGTGACTGCATAGTAACTAGGAAGCAAATGTCAAAGTTTGCACAAAGGGGCTAGGATAATAACTCGGATTTCACAAAATTTTCAGACATTAATCAGACAACTAGGAGGAATAATTAATCAAGATGATCTCACAAGGCTATTCTATCAGCATATGATGATAAGTAATGTACAAAATGAGGGGAATAGGTTGGCTGGTAGCTTGGGGAGGCTGATCTCATTTTTGAGCCTTTGTATCAGTGAGAAATTAATTGGTAACTATGAACTTTTCTAGGTAGGTTTTGATTTGTTATTTGCAGATCTTGACACACAGTTGATACTCTTTTTAGTTATACGAGTATTATTTATATTAAAAATGTGTGAGAGTTTGATAATATTAAATATGATTTAAAATATTGTCTAGAGATTGTCATGTCATTTTATCCTTTTTTTTTTTTTTTTTAATAACTCTTTGGTTTGTTTTTAGCTTGAAGTCACCCACAGGGAATATTGTTCCAGAGAAAGCAAGGAAGAATCAGACTCTAGAGCCAGATAAGACTGAATTCAAATTTTACTTCTACTAGTTGCTGGTTAAGTTGCTTGGAAAAATTATGTAACCTTTTTTGGTTTCCATTTCCTCACTGTGACATTGCCTTGTAAGGTTTTAAGTAAAATGAGGTGAGTTATGTAAAATCACTGGTAGTGTGTGGTTGCTCATGAAATGCTTGTTGTTGTTAATGTCAGGATCCTTTTCCTTCACATATCTCCTTCTTCCAAAGTCTGTAATCTTAAATTGATTTTTTTGCTTTAGTTTGGGGATTATTGTCTAATACTTTTCTGTGGCGATCTAGAACAATTTCAATGATTAAGAAATATTCACAAAATGAAACTGAATAATGTTTTCTGTGCTTTAGGAGTCTTTCATTTCCTGAAATGTTTTGTAAATGGTGAATGGTTACTGAATTATTTTATTAGACTAGTTCTACTTAGGGAATTTCATGTAGTAATTATATGAAAGGGGAGTTGAGAGGTCCTGTAAAAATCAGTTGTTAACATTGAACCCCTTACAACTTGTGCTCTTATTATTTATATTTAAAGCAGTTCTTTTCACTTTAACATTTTATGATCTTTTAAACAATTTATGAGATAAGATTAATGGTTAAAGGTATATCTTTTAACTGATTAGTCTAGTTGGATTTGTCTTGAAAAAGGACTGAATTTTGTGGATTTGAATAAGTCACTGACAGGAGGTCTTTAACATTTTTTTCCCTCGAACAGATGTCTTGGCCTGCAGTGACTCCAACTCCCATAATCCTTCCAATTTTCTCCTCTACCAAATAAGTTTTTAAAAAGTGACATTTTTATTATAAGTGATTGACTTAATTCAGGCAAACATTGCAGCTGAGGGAAGACTTCATTCCAGTGAGGAACACTTTGATGTGAATAAAATGTTACATTCTTTATTTTTACTTTATGAATTTAATGCATGGTTCCCTTTTGCCCAACACCCCACCCTGTATTCAGAATAATAATTTTGTGTAATAAATTTTCTTCAGGATTAAAGTTTTTATGTTCTAGTATGCTGAGGTATTGCACTGTGTGATACATTTTATTTTAAGTGACATTTAAAAACAGAATCAGTCAGGATTAATCCAGAAAATAGTAACTATGCATAGTGTGTCTTTCAACAGAGGAAAATTAATTCAGGAACTGGTTGTACAGGTAATGCTGAGAAGCCTATTCGGACTGTGAGACAAACCAGATATTAATAATACCCAGAGCCTCCCTGATGCCAGCAGGGCTCCGGGGGAGATGAGAAAAGCTGGTGTTGTCAGAGTTCAGAAGCCAAAGCTGTGTGCGGGAGCTAGAGCCATAGCTGGGGCTTCATGATAGGAGCTGGTACATCAGAGGGTGGGACTATCTGGAGGGAATTGGAATTATGGAAGAGACAAAACTTCTGCCAAGGATGTGTCAGGGAGTGGGGAGAATGGAGGAGAAATACTCTGGCTTCTTCCTCTTTTGCCTTCTATCACTCGTCACTTCCCACTGGCCAAATCTCCCTGGAAACCAGAGGGAAACCAGTTTGCCTATGATACAGAGTAGTACAGGCTTACCTGGGGAACGGATCTGAAAGCCTTTATTATGTTGCTAGTGTATGATATTCATCAACACCCCAGTGCTCCTGGGTAGTACTAGGTATTAAGAAGATCTAGATAAACAACAACAAAAACCAACCAACAAAAAAACCTAACAAAAAAATCCTTTCAGTGTTTTTTTTTCTTTTCTTTCTTTACTTTTTTTTTTTTCCACAATGGAAAGAAAGAATTCCTTGAAAACCAGTATTATGGTTAGTATTTTGGTTCAGTAAAAACATTTACTTAGTGGCACTATTTAGGTAAATAAGCTACAAAGTGGAAAACACTTGGTTCTTGGTATTGTGGTTCTCATAGTTTACTGGGAGAAACTTTTTTTTTTTAATTTATTTTTAAAAGATTTCATTTTAGAGAGAGCATGCGTGCATGCAAGTGGAGGGGGAGGGGTGGATGGAGAGGGAGAGAGACTGTTGAGTAGACTCCATACTGAGCGTGGAGCCTGAGATGGGGCTCAGTCCCACAACCCTGAGATCATGACCTGAGCTGAAATCAAGAATCAGTTGCTCAACCAACTGAGCCACTCAGGTGCCCCTGGAAGAAACTTTTTGTAAAGGATAATTTTAAAAATTTCAGTAAAATGTTTGATAAGTTAGAGATAGGGGACATGTTTTTTGTAGGAACTCAAAGGAGGAGTTGTTAACCTAGTCTTGTATTTTGGAATGTTCTCAGGAGTTGGGAAACTTGAGTTGAGTCTTCAAAGGACTGGTCAGAACTGGTAAAGGGAGGTGGAAGGGAAGCTGCTGGAAGGAGGAGAAGCTTGAGCAAAGGCTCAAAAGCTTGAAAGAGCTTAAGGCACGTGCAAGAAATTTCAGTCACTGTTGCTAGAGCTTGAAGTTTGGCTCATAAAGTGGGCCTGGGGAGCCAGGGAGAGGCCAGGTTATTTTTATTCTCAAGCTGATAGGGAGCTGTTGGAGGGCTAGTGAAGTGGCTTGATTAACTTTGTTGTAGCTATACTTTTCCCAGAAGTGTGAAAGATGGGTTCAGGAGGGTGTCATCTAGAGGTGGGAGACTTATTAAGAGAATATTACACTGGTCCAGGCAATATAGGAGTAATGGACATACACTTTTCAAAGGTGGCCTTATGTCTTAGTCATTTACTTCATCTAAATGCCTCTTGGTACCAAGCTTCTCAATCCATGCTCCACTTTGATAGACCCTTCTTTTGTGTTATTTGAAAATTCAAAGTAAATCATTTAACTTTTAAAATAAAAAAATGGACAAAGTGTTGTTTTGTTTTCAAATTACATATTCCTCTTTGGATATTCTGTTATTTGTTCTTTCTGAGAATCCTAGAGTCAGAAAGAGAAATAAATCACAGACTGCTCTCTAGAAGCAGTCATAGGATACACTCACTAATCATGCTCTGGTATGGTTTGGAGTGGTGGAAGGGTGCCTTGTTCTCCTAGAGCCAGGTTATTGTTGTTACTGAAATGTTATGGGATGCAGCAATTTCCTGTAGAAATTTACTTAAAAAAAATTTTCCTGTGTTCCCTAATGTAGTTTCTGATATTGAAGAGTGACAGATTTGTAGTGTGACATTTAATTTTAGTAAATATATCTTTTAAAATACCAAAATCCTGCATTTGAATATGATCCACTTGACACATTAATTTTAATGTATATTCTGTAATTCTGATAATGAATGTGAGATAGATGTTATTAGTAGTGCTATTTTTTCTTTCTTTCTTTCTTTCTTTCTTTCTTTCTTTCTTTCTTTCTTTCTTTCTTTCTTTCTTTCTTTCTTCCTTTTCTTCCTTTTCTTCCTTTTTCTTTCTTTTCTTTCCTTCCTTCCTTCCTTCCTTCCTTCCTTCTCTGGTCTGGTTGTTTTATTCAAACTAGTGGGACTGCTACTATATAATAGATGAGCAAGACAATTTTTGTCATCACGAGGCCTATAATGTAATGGGGGGAGGGCAATAGACATTAATTCATTGAACAAGACCTGAGAAATAAGTTAAATAGAAATCCACACACTGTATTGAGGGGATTAAGAGGAAGAAGATATTTCTTGTATTTTACTATATCTAAGGCATATATTTTTCCCACATTTTAGCATTTCTAAAATTGACAGATGTCTTAAAATTTGATAGCATCTTAAACTTGAGGAAAAGTATATTTTGAGAGAATAATAAAGACATATAGGTTTTAGAGGATGAGGAATTTAGTTAAGTTGGACAAAGTTCTAAGAAAAAACACCTGGGGGCGCCTGGGTGGCTCAGTTGGTTGAGCGACTGCCTTCGGCTCAGGTCATGATCCTGGAGTCCATGGATCGAGTCCCGCATTGGGTTCCCTGCTCAGCGGGGAGTCTGCTTCTCCCTCTGACCCTACCCCCTCTCATGTGCTCTCTCTCTCTCTCTCATTCTCGCTCTCTCAAATAAATAAATAAATAAAATCTTTAAAAAAAATGTTTAAAAAAAACCCAAAAACACCTGGGCAAGAAATCTGTGATATGCTAAATTAATGGTAAGTGCTTTTGGGAGGCTGACATTTTTAGTGCTCAGGAATGACATAAGAAGAAGTGACATTAAGGTAGGTGGATTGAACTCCCTTTATAAAATTTTTGTTGTTGCTTAAAGATTTTATTTATTTGACAGAGCGAGAGAGATAGTGAGAGCAGGAACACAAGCAGGGTGAGTGGGAGGGGGAGAAGCATCTTTGCGTGGGGCAGGGAGCCCAATGCAGGGCTCGATCCCAGGACCCTGGGATCATGACCTGAGCCGAAGGCAGCCGCATAACGACTGAGCCACCCAGGTGCACCTAAAAGTTTTTGAATATAAAGCTGTGGAGAAGGGAATTTTATTCTATAGTAAGTGGGAAGCTATTGAAGGGTTTTAGAAGGGGAAGGTATGGTACATATTATGTTGTGAATTTCTTGTCTTGTATTTGGGAATATAATGCTATACTGGAGAGAAGAATTGAAGGAAAGGAAATTATGCTGATTTGAAATAATTACTTTACTGAAAGAAAAAGAAAGATGTTACGGAGGTACAACTGACAGAAATTGGTGACTGACTGTGGGGGTAGAGTAGGTGGTGGTGAGGGAGAGATACCAGAATTACTAGTATGGGAGAGGAGGACTGTTAGGTAAAACAATGTATTGAAGTCTGAAAATGTATTTGAACTTTGTGACTGATGCAACTCCTCCTGTCATTCATGCAGCAGAAAGTGGGGGTATTTAGGTTTGGAGGTCAGCAGAAAGGTCAGGGCTGATGGTAAACATTTAGTAGATATCACCTAGAGGGTGTTATAATTGAATACATTTCAGAAATTCATGAAGAAAGTAAAGGGAGCATAGTAGTGAAGGGGAATTATATATATGGATATATTATATATTTTTTAACATTTTTTTTGCATTAGTGAATAATACCAAACATTTAATGAATAAATTATACCAATTCTGTACACTCTTTCAGAGGATAAAAACAGAAGGAACACTTCCTAAATCATTCTATGAGACTGGCATTACCTTTTTATTTTAATTTAAATGCAATTAATTAACAATGTAATTTTAGTTTCAGATGTAGAGTTCAGTGATTCATCAGCTTATATAACACCCAGTGCTCATTACATCATGTGTCCTCCTTAATGGTCATCACCCAGTTACCCCATTCTCTCACCCTCCTCCCCTCCAGCAACCCTCAGTTTGTTTCCTATGATTAAGAGTCTCTTATGGTTTGTTTCTCTCTCTGATTTAGTCTTCTTTTATTTTTCCCTCTCTTCCCTTATGATCCTCTGTTTTGTTTCTTAAATTCCACATATGAGTGAGAGCATATGATAATTGTCTTTCTGTGATTAACTTATTTCAATTGAGTCCTGCATCAGGCTGCCTGCGCAGTGAGGAGTCTGCTTCTCTCTCTGCCCCTCACCCCGCTCTCATGCTCTCTCTCTCTCAAATCTTTAACAAAAATAATATCCTCTAGTTCTGTCCATGTCATTGCAAGTGTCAAGATTTCATTTTTTTGGTGGCTGAGTAGTATTCCATTGACATCTGAACCACATCTTCTTTATCCATTCATCTGTCAATGGACATCTGGGCTCTTTCCATAGTTTGGCTATTGTGGACATTGCTGCTATAAATATTGGGGTACAGGTGCCCCTTCAGATCACTACATTTTTATCTTTGGAGTAAATCCCCAGTAGTGCAGTTGCTGGGTCGTAGGGTAACTCTATTTTCAACTTTTTGAGGAACCGTCTTACTGTTTTCCGGAGTGGCTGCACAGCTTGCATTCCTACCAGCAGTGTAGGAGGGTTCCCCTTTCTCCACATCCTCGTCGACACCTGTAATTTCCTGACTTGTTAACTTTAGCCATTCTGACTGGTGTGAGGTGGTATCTCATTGTGGTTTTGATTTGGATTTCTGTGATGCCAAGTGATGTTGAGCATTTTTTCATGCGTCTTTTGGCCGTTTGTAGGCCTTTTTTGGAGAAATGTCTGTTCATGTCTTATGCCCATTTCTTGATTGGATTATTTCTTCTTTGGGTGTTGAGTTTGATAATTTCTTTATAGATTTTGGATACTAGCCCTTTATCTGATATGTCATTGCAAATATCTCCTCCCATTCTGTCGATTGTCTTTTGTTTTTTGTTGACTGTTTCCTCTGCTGTGCAAAAGCCCTTGATGAAGTCCCAATAGTTCATTTTTGCCTTTGTTTCCCTGCCTTTGGAGACATGTCTAGCAAGAAGTTGCTGTGGCCGAGGTCACAGTGGTTGCTGCCTGTGTTCTCCTCTAGGATTTTGATGGATTCCTGTCTCACGTTTAGGTCTTTCATCCATTTTGAGTCTATATTTGTGTATAGTCTATTTTGTGTATTGTGTACACTTTCATTTTTCTGTGTGTGGCTGTCCAATTTTCCCAACACCATTTGCTGAAGAGACCGTCTTTTTTCCATTGGATATTCTTTCCTGCTTTGTCGAAGATTAGTTGACCATGGAGTTGAAGGTCCATTTGTGGGTTCTCTATTCTGTTCCATTGATCTGTGTGTCTGTTTTTGTGCCAGTACCATACTGTCTTGATGATTACAGCTTTGCAATAAAGCTTGAAGTCCGGAATTGGTTTTCTTTTTCAACATTCCTGTGGCTATTTGGGGTCTTTACTGGTTCCACACAAATTTTAGGATTATTTGTTCCAGTTCTGTGAAAAAAGTTGATGGTATTTTGATAGGGATGGCTTTGAATGTATAGATTGCTCTAAGTAGCATAGACATTTAACAATATTTGTTCTTCTAGTCCATGAACATGGAACATTTTTCCATTTCTTTGTGTCTTCCTCAATTTCTTTCATGCATGTTCTGAGTACAGATCCTTTGCTTCTTTGGTTAGGTTTATTCCTAGGTATTTTATGGTTTTTGGCACAATTGCAAATGTGACTGACTCCTTAATTTCTCTTCTGTCTCATTGTTAGTGTATAGAAATGCAACTGATTTCTGTGCACCTATTTTATATCCTGCCACGTTGCTGAATTCCTGAATGATTTCTAGCAATTTTGGGGTGTAGTCTTTTGGGTTTTCCACTTAGAACATCATGTCATTTGTGAAGAGTGAGAGTTTGACTTCTTCTTTGCTGATTTGGATGCCTTTTATTTCTTTTTGTTGTCTGATTGCTGAGGCTAGGACTTCTATTTTTCTTTTTAAGATTACTTATTTATTTATTTGACAGAGAGGGCACAAGCAGAGGGCACAGCAGAGGGAGAGGGAAAAGCAGGCAACAACTGAGCAGGGAGCCTGATGTGTGGGGCTCAGTCCCAGGACCCTGGGATCATGACCTGAGCTGAAGGCAGCCACTTAACTGACTGAGCCACCCAGGCGCCCCAAGGTTGGGACTTCTAGTACTATGTTGAATGACAGTGGTGATGGTGGACATCTTTGTCGTGTTCCTGACCTCAGGGGAAAAATACTCAGTTTTTTCCTGTTGAGGATGATTTTCACTGTGGGTTTCTCATATATGGCTTTTATGATATTAAGATATGTTCTTTCTATCCCTACAATGCAGAGAGTTTTTATCAAGAAAGGATGCTGTATTTTGTCAGATACTTTTTCTGTATCTGTTGAAAGGATCATATGGTTCTTGTTCTTTCTTTTATTAATGTGGTGTATCACATTTGTGGATGTTGAACCACCTTTGCAGCCCAGGAATATATCCCACTTAGTAATGGTGAATAATCCTTTTAAGATACTGTTGGATCCTATTAGCTAGTATCTTGGTGAGAATTTTTGCATCCATGTTCATCAGGGATGTTGGTCTGTAAATCTCCTTTTCGGTGGGGTCTTTGTCTAGTTTTGGGATCAAGGTAATGCTGGCCTCATAGAAAGAATTTGGAAGTTTTCCTTCCGTTTCTGTTTTTTGAAACAGCTTCAGAAGAATAGGTATTAATGCTTCTTTAAATGTTTGGTAGAATTCTCCTGGGAAGCCATCTGGCCCTGGGCTCTTGTTTGTTAGATTTTTGATTACCTCTTCAATTTCCGTGCTCATTATGGGTCTGTTCAGGTTTTCTATTCCTGGTTCAGTTTTGGTAGTTTATATGTCTCTAGGAATTCATCCATTTCTTCCAGATTTGCCTAATTTGTTGGCATATAGTTGCTCATAATATGTTCTTATAATTGTATTTTTTCAGTGTTGGTCCTGATCTCTCTTCTTTCACCCATGATTTTATTTATTTGGGTCCTTTTTCTTTTCTTTTCAATAAGTCTGGCCAGGGGTTTATCAGTCTTGTTGATTCTTTCAAAGAACCAGGTCCTAGTTTCCTTGATCCGTTCTACTGTTCTTAGAGTTTCTGTTTCGTTGATTTCTGCTCTAATCTTTATTAATTCTCTTCTCTTGCTGGTTTTAGGCTTTATTTGCTGTTCTTTCTCCAGCTCCTTTAGTTGAAAGGTTAGGTTGTATATTTGAGAACTTGTTTCTTGAGAAAGCCTTGTATTACTATATACTTCCCTCTTAGGACCACCTTTGCTGCATCCCACAGGTTTTGAATAGTTGTGTTTTCATTTTCATTTGTTTCCATGAAATTTTTTAATTCTTCCTTAATTTCTAGTTGACTAATTCATTCTTTAGTAGGATGCTCTTTTGCTGCCGTGTATTTGGGTCTTTCCAAATTTCCTCTTATGATTGAGTTCTAGTTTCAGAGCGTTTTGGTCTGAAAATATTCAGGGAACAAACCTAGTCTTTTGGTACTGGTTGGACCTGATTTGTGACCCAGTATGTAATCTATTCTGGAGAATGTTCCAGGTGCACTTGAGAAGAATGTGTATTCTGTTGCTTTAGGATGGAATGCTGTGAATATATCTGTAAAGTCCATCTGGTCCAGTATGTCATTCAAAGCCATTGTTTCCTTGTTGATCTTCTGCTTAGATGATCTGTCCATTTCAGTGAGGGGGTGTTAAAGTCCCCTACTGTTATTGTATTGTTGTCAATGTGTTTTTTGCTTTTGTTATTAATTGGTTTATATAATTGGCTGCTCCCATGTTAGGGGCATAAGTATTTACAATTGTTAGATCTTCTTGTTGGAGAGACACTTTAATTATGATATAGTATCCTTGTTTTTTATTACAGTCTTTGGTTTAAAATCTAATTTGTCTGATAGAAGGATTGCTCCCTCAGTTTTCTTTTGATGTCCATTAGCACGATAAATGGTTTTCCATCCCCTCACTTTCTATCTTGAGGTGTCTTTAGGTCTAAAATGAGTTTCTTGCAGACAATGTATTGGTGGGTCTTGCTTTTTTATCCAGTCTGATGCCCTGTATCTTTTGATTGGGGCATTTAGCCCATTTACATTCAGAGTAACTATTGAAAGATATGAATTTCGTGCCACTGTATTACCTATAAAGTCACTATTTCTGTATATCGTCTCTTTTCCTTTCTGATCTGTGTTACTTTTGGCCTCTCTCTTCGCTTAAAGGATCCCCTTTAATATTTCCTGCAGGGCTGGTGTAGTGATCCCGAATTCTTTTAGTTTTTCTGTTTGTTTTTTTGTCCTGGAATCTTTTTATCTCCCCTTCTATTTTGATGATTTCCTTGCTGGATAAAGTATTCTTGGCTGCGTATTTTTCTGGCTTAGCACCCTGAATATATGTCATGCCAGTCCTTTCTGGCTTGCCAGTCTAATGTTTCTACCCGTGTTGATAGTGGACCTCTTGTCTGGAGCTGCTTTCAGGATTTTCACTTTGTCTCCGAGATTTGCATTATATGTTGTTGTGTTGACCTATTTTTATTGATTTTTGATGGGGATTTTCTGTGTCTTCTGGACTTGAATGCTTGTTTTCTTCCCCAGATTAGGGACGTTCTCTGCTAAAATTTGTTCCAGTATACCTTCTGCCCCCCACCCCTCTTTCCTTTTCTGGAATCCCAATTATTCTAATATTGTTTTGCTTTTTGGTATCACTTATCTGTCAAATTCTCCCCTCATTATCCAGTAATTGTTTATCTCTTTTTCTCAGGTTCTTTATTCTCCATTATTTTATCTTCTATATCACTAATTGTCTCTTCTGCCTCATTTTTCCTATGATTAGAGCCTCCATTTCTGATTGCATCTCATTGTAGCCTTGTTTATTTTGACTTGATTAGATTTTAGTTCTTTTACTTCTCCAGAAAGGGATTCTCTAGTCTCTTTTACCCTTTTTTCAAGCTCAGCCAGTATCTTTATTTTGTTATTCTGAACTCTAGTTCTGACATCTTACTTATGTCCATACTGATTAGGTCCCTGGCCATCAATGTTGCCTCTTGTTCTCTTTTTTTGAGGTGAGTTTTTCATCTTTTCAGTCTCTCAAGAGAAGGATAGATGAATGAGAGATGAAAATGCTAAAATGGCAACAACGGCCTCAGATAGGTGAACAGAACAAAGTAATACACTGGATCCTGTGTGTATTTTGGTCTCTTTGTTAGAAAACTAGATCCCAAAGTTGTAAATGAAGAACTTATACGTGTGCAAAAATAAATACAATGAAAGGATAGAATGTAAGTGTAAAGATGAAAATTAAAAGACAACAAACCAAAAATAAAAAAAAAGGTATAAGAGACAGGTGAAGAGAACAGAGTAATGCACTAGTTCCTGGGTGTATTTTGGTATGTTTGTTGAAGAAACTGCACCCCCAAATTGTAAAGAATGAAAAAGTTTATATATATATAATATAAAATTAAAGACAATGAAAGGATAGAATGTAGCTGTAAAAAATTTAAAAAGACTTAAAAAAGGTTAACAAATTGGTTGAAAAAGGAAAGAGAAAAAAAATCAAAATTGAAAGACTAAAGAATCATGAGAAAAAAACCATGAATTCTGTATACTGTTTTCCCCTAGCACTGGAGTTTTGCAATTCTGTGTAACTGGGAAACTTAGTCTTGGCTGGATGTTTTTGTTGATCTTCAGGGGGAGGGGTCTGTTGCATGGATTCTCGGGTGTCTTTGCCTGGGCCAGAACTGCACCGCTCTTTCTAGAAGTCAGGCTAATAAATGGCCCAGGTTACTCTGTGTGGCTTTTGTTCCCTGAAGGCTTTCCCTGCTGCTTTAAAGGATGAGAATGAAAATGGCAGACTTTCAATCTCCAGCCCTAGAGCTGAAAGCTCAAGGCCCCTACTCCTCAGTGCGCCCTCAGGGAAAAGCAGTCACTCCTGTCTCCCTGGTCTCAGTCCACACTCCGTGCTCCCCCAGCCTGTGACCAAGCGTTTTTTATCTCAGGCCACAACCCCATTTTGAGTCTTGAAACCCAGCAGGCTCCTGAGGTGCACAGGAGGGCCGCTGCTCCCGTGGTAGAAAGTGGGTCTCATCCTGGTTCTGCTGCCTGCTGGGCCCCTGCTTGGAGAGTGGTTACCTAACCAGCCGCCCACTCCTGAATTTGCTGATTGCAGCTGGCCTTGACGCTCTGATGCCTGGGAGCTCTGCTGCACTCAGATACCCTGGGTTGTCCTGTGACCCCAGAGATCCAGAGACCACACTGTCCCACCTAGGATTCTGCCCTGCTTTACCCCGAGTGCCTTTCAGGCAGGGACATCCCTCACCGGAGCAGACTTCTAAATGTCCCGAGTTTGTCCACTGCTGCTGTATCACTTTCCCGTGTCGGCTTAAGGAGGCTCCCCCCCACCCACCCCTACGCTTTATCTTCCCATATAGGATTTCCTTCTCTGCACCTCCTACCTTGCAGAAAGTGGTCACTTTTCTATTTGTAGAGTTGCAGCTATTATTTTTTTAGATTTCCAGTTGAGTTCGCAGGTGTTTAGAATGACTTAATAGCTATCTAGCTGAATTCCTGGGACCAGACAAAACTAAGGTCTCCTACTCCTGTGCCATCTTGGATTCCTCCCCATTTTTTAACATATATAATTATATGTTATATATATGTTGTTATATGTTATTATATATAATAACAGATATAATTCACATGCCAAACAATCCACTTACTTTATCTATTTATTTTTTATTTATTTGACAGAGGGAGACACAGCAAGAGAGGGAACACAAGCAGGGGGAGTGGGAGAGGGAGAAGCAGGCTTCCCGTCGAGCAGAGAGCCCAATGTGATTTTTGTGTTTTGAAATTGTACCCTGTAACTTTGCAGAAATTGTTTATTTGGTCTAGTGGCTTTTTTGTGGATTCTTTGGAATTTTGTTTTATATACAGGATCATGTGAATAAAGATAGTTTTACTTCTTCTCTCCTAATTTGGATGCCTTCTACTTTTTAAAATTTTATTGTTAACTGCTGTGGCTAGAATTTCTAGTAGATTGTTGAATTGCAGTAGTATATATGGGCATCCTAGTTTTTTTCCTAATCTTAGAGGTAGAGTTCAGTCTTTCATCATTGAGTATGCTGTTAGCCTTGGAGTTTTCATAAGTGCCTTTTATCCTGTTGAGGAAGTTCCCTTAATTCCTAGTTTTCTAAGTGTTTTTATAATGAAAGGGTGATTTGGATATTGTTAAATTCATTTTCTGCATCAGTTGATATGATCGTGTGCTTTTTTTCCCCCTTCATTCTATTAATGTGTATCACAATGACTAATTTTGTTGTGTTGAATCATCCTTGTATTCCTGGGATAAATTCTACTTGGTCATGATGTACAGTCCTTTTAATATTCTGCTGGATTTGGCTTGTTAGAATTTTGTCGGACATTTTTTTTTTAAAGATTTTATTTATTTATTAGAGAGAGAGAATGAGAGATAGAGAGCACAAGAGGGAAGAGGGTCAGAGGGAGAAGCAGACTCCCCGCCGAGCAGGGAGCCCGATGTGGGACTCGATCCCGGGACTCCAGGATCATGACCCGAGCCGAAGGCAGTCGCTTAACCAACTGAGCCACCCAGGCGCCCGGACATTTTTGATTTATATTCAAAGGATATTGATCTTTAGTTTTCATGTGAAGCCTTAGTCTCTCTTTAGTATCAGGGTAATGCTGGCTGCATAGAATGAGTTGGGAAGTATTCCCTTCTCTTTAGTTTCTTGTAAGAGTTTGAAAAGAATTGGTGTTAATTCTTTAAATATTTGGTATAATTTGCCAGTGAAACCATCTAATCCTGGTCTTCTTTATTGGTAGGTTTTTACTACTGATTCCATCTCTAGTGGTTTAGGTCATTGAGATTTTTCTTTTTCTTCTTGAGTCAGTTTATGTAATTTGTGTGTTTCTAGGAATTTGTCCATTTCTCTGGGTTATCTAATATGTTGGCATAAAATTATTCACATTATTTTCTTATGATCCTTTTTACTTCTCTAAGGTCTATAGTAATGTTTCTACTCTCATCTGTGATTTTAGTTATTTGTGTCTTTTCTTTTTTCTAATTAAAGGTTTGTCAATTTCATTGATCTCAAAAGAACAGCTTTTGGTTTTGTTGACTCTTTTATGTTTATTTTACCTCTGATCTTTATTATTTCCTTCCTTCTGATAGCTTTGTGTTTAGTTTGCTCTACTTTTTCTCAGTCCTGAAGTTAGGTTATTGATTTGAGCTCTTTCTTCTTCTTAATGTAAGCATTTACAATTATAAACACCCATCTGAGCATGATCTCACTGCATCCCATAAGTTTTGATATATTGTGTGTTTGTCTCCATTCATTTCTAATTTCTGATTTCTCCTTTTACCAACTGGTTGTTTAGGACTATTTTAGTTTCCTTGTATTTGTGAAATTTCCTTCTGTAGTTGATGTCTAGCTTTATTACATTGTGGTCAGAAAAAGATAATTTGTATAATTTCAGTCTTTTTAAATTATTGAGACTAGTTTTATGGTGTAACATATGGCCTTCCTTGGAGAATGTTCCATATGCACATGGGATAAATATATTCTGCTATTCTGTAGAATGTTCTATATATAGCCTATTAGGTCTAGTTGGTTTATAGTGTTGTTTATGTCCTCTGTTTTCTTATTGATCTTCTTGCCAGATGTTTTATCTGTTTTGGGAAGTAGAGGATTGAACTCTCCCAACTATTTTTGTGGAACTGTTTATTCTTCAGTTCTGTTGGACGTTTTTTGCTTACTTTTACAGTAATTACAGAAAAGAAGCACTTGCCTCTGCCATTTTATGTGTTTCCTGTATGTCTTACTCCTTTTTTGCCCCTCCATTACTGTCTTTTTTTGTGTGTGTTTAATTGATTTTTGTAGTGAATCATTTTGATTCCCTCCTCGATCCTTTTGTGTATATTTTTAGATATTTCTTTTTGGTTACCATGAAGATGACTACTAATGTTCTGAATTTATTACAGTCTAGGTCAAATTGATACCAGCTTAACTGTAATTGCATACAAATCTGCACCAATAACACCTCCATTCTCTCACCCTTTATGTTGTTTTTGTCTCTGGTTATATCTTTATACATTGTATGCCAATACTACAGATTTATAATTTTAAAAAATATATTTTTATTTTAAATTTTGTAGGAAATAAAAAATGAGGCTACAAGTAAAAAGTACAATAATAGTGGCCTTTATGGTTGCCCATGTGATTACCTTCTTTGGAGGTCTTTATTTATTCATATGGCAATGAGTTCTAGTGCTTTTCATTTAGACTAAAGGATTCCCTTTAGCATTACTTGTAGTACGGGTCTAGTGGTAGTGAATTGTGTTAACTTTTTTTTGTTTGTTTTTTACTTTTTTTTTTAAAGTAGGCTCCACACCCAGCGTGGGGCCCAATGTGGGGCTTGAACTCATGACCCTGAGATTGAGACCTGAGATGATATCAAGAGTCAGATGCTTAACTGACTGAACCACCCAGGTGCCCCTATCTGGGAATGTCTTAATTTCTGTCTTATATTTGAAGAATGGTTTTGCCATATACAAAATTCTTGGTTGACAGTTGTATTAAGCAGGGTTTTCCAGAGAAGGAGAATCAATAGGGTGTGTGTGTGTGTGTGTGCACGCACATGAGTGCATTCACACATTTACTTAGATATTTATTGTAAGGAACTGGCTCAGGTGATTTTGAAGGCTGAGAAGTCCCAAGATCTGCAGTTGTAAGCTGGAGACCCAGGAGAGACAGTGGTGTAGTTCCAGTCAGAATCTGAAGGCCTGAGAACCAGGATTGCTGATGGTGTGTTTTAGTCTGAAAGTTGGTAAGCTCCAGATCTAAGGAAAGCCAGTGTTTCAGTTCAACTCCAAAGACAGGAAAAGGCTGAAGACCCAGGCAAAGCAGCCAGGCAGGAGGAGTTCATTCTTACTCAGCCTTTTTGTTCTATACTGGCCTTTGATTATCTGGATGAGGCCTACCCACATTGTGGAGGACAATCTGCTTTATTCAGTCTACCAATTCAAATGTTAACCTCAGCCAGAAACATCCACACAGACATATCTCCAATAATGTTTGACCATCTGGGCACTCTGTGGCTCAGTCAGGTTGATACATAAAATGAGCTATCTCAAGGTTTCTTCTTTTAGTATCTAAACTTGTTATACTACTGCCTTCTGGCTTTCATGTTTTCTGATGAGAAATCGGCTGTTAATCTTATTGAGGCTTCCCTTTACCTGATGAGTTACTTCTGTCATGCTACTTTCAAGATTCTCTGTCTTTGGGGCGCCTGGGTGGCTTAGTTGGTTAAGCAACTGCCTTCGGCCCAGGTCATGATCCTGGAGTCCCGGGATCGAGTCCCACATAGGGCTCCCTGCTCAGCAGAGAGTCTGCTTCTCCCTCTGACCCTCTTCCCTCTCGTGCTCTCTCTCATTCTCTCTCTCTAAAATAAATAAATAAAATCTTTAAAAAGAAAAGATTCTCTGTCTTTGGGCTTCAATAATTTTATTAGAATGGGTCTCTGAATTTATTCTACCTAGCATTCACCAAGCTTCTTGGATTTGTAGATTCATCAATTTCATCTAATTCGGGAAGATTTTTGACCTCTTCGAATATTCTGTTCCTTTCCTTTTCCTCCCCTTGGGACTCCCATATTGTCTATGTTGGTCAGCTTGATGTCTCAGCAGGTCTCTTAGGTTCTGTTCACTTTTCTTCATTCTGTTCTCTCTTTCTCAGATTCAGTAATTACAAATACCCTACATTCAAGTTCACTGATTATTCTGCTTGCTGAAATTGCTCTTGAGTCAGTCTAGTGATTTTTTTTTTTTTCCCCCATTGCAGTTGTGCTTTTCAGTTTCAGCATTTCTGTTTGGTTCCTTTTTATAATTAGCTGTCTCTTTATTGATACTCTAATTTTGCTCATACATGGTTTTTCTGAATTGTTTTTGTTGTTTTTCTTGTTTTCTTTAAACCTTTTAAGCATATTTAAGACTGTTGTTTTAAGGTCTTTGTCTAGTAAGTATGATGTCTGGATTTCCTCAGGGGCATTCTTATCAATTTTCTTCCTTTGGATGGACCATACTTTCTTGTTTCCTTCTATGCCTTGTGATTTTTTTGTTGTTGTTGACAACTGGGTGTTTGAATATTATAATGTGATAACTCTGTAAATCAATAGTCTCCCTTTTCCTCAAGGTTTGGTTTCTTTTTTGCCTGTTGAAGGCGCTAGTAGTCCATTTTGTTTAATGATTTTTCTCAAAAAATTTTTTTGTTTTTTGCAAAGACTTTATTCCTAGTCACATATGGTCAGGTAGTTCTCTGTTCCTTAGTTTGTGTTCAACCCGTGTTTTGACAGAAACTGCCTTGAATGCCAGAAACTAAAACAAAGACCAGAAAATTCTAAACAAACAAATTGAAGAATACCTCTCCCAGGCTTTGTAGATTGATGGTCAGGGCAGTTCTTCACTTAGCCAGGCTTGCACTGAGCCCAGTGATCAGTCCAAGGTGGAAGCTTAGAGATTTCTCAGGTCTGGTCTTTTCTTTCTTCCTTTTTAAAGGTTTATTTATTTATTTATTTGAGACAGAGGTCACAAGTGGGAGGGAGGGGCAGAGGCAGAGGAAGAGCAGACTCCCTGCTGAGCAGGGAGCCTTATGTGGGGCTCGATACCAGGACTCTGGAATCTTTGTGATCGCAAGTCTTTTCTCAGCATACATATTGTTGTGGGCATACATGTTGTCTTCACAGTTCCATCTATACTCTTAATTTGTCAAAGAAATTCTCCCCAGCATTTGCTCCTGGGCCTTAGGTAATTTATTCTATGTTTAGATAGTAATTTTTTGTTCCAGGCATCTTTAGGTTGTCAGTTCTGCTTGCTCTGTTTTCAAATGACTACTGCCTTTTTAGCTTGAGTTCTAAGTTAGGTGAATCAGAGATGAGCAGCTTGCATCAGTCCTTCGGGTAGTACCCAGACAGGTGAGAATGGATATTCACAAGATTTGTGAATAAAGTCTGTTCTGCTGTCTCTGGGAACAGGGTTCCATACTGGGAACATAGATTAAGGTTGCTGCTGTGCCAAGTTTTTGAAATTGTCTTTTTCTTAATTGTTGTAAATCTTTACCTGTTCTCCCTAGTTTTAACAACTTGGTTCTGATAGTTGCTTGTTTTTTGGTGTTTCTGTCAGGGGAGAGAACTTGAAGTTCCCTACTTTGTCATTTTGCTGACTTTATTTTTCATTGTGGTTTTGATTTGTAATTTTCTGATGACTAATGATGTTGTGCATCTTTTTAGGTGTTTATTGGGCATTTGTATATATTCTTTGGAGATTTGTTTATTTAGATCCTTTGTCCAGTTTTTAATTGGGTTGTCTTTCTGTTGTTGAATTTTGAGGTTCTTTACATATTCTAAATACATTTATTATATAATCATTATATAAATGATTTAGAAACATTTTTTCTTATTCTGTGGGTTGTCTTTTCACTTTGTTGAAGTGAAGTGATGAGCTGTACTTTGAAGCACAAAAGTTTTAAATTTTAGTGATGTTTATCTCTTTTTTCTTTTGTTACTTGTGTTTTGGTGTCATATCTCCAAACTGTACTTAGGGGCAGGTGGAGAAAAATGAGAGAGTAAACTGCTGATATCTGCTATCAGAATGACCACTGGCTATGTACATGTTTGACTTTTGAATTATTTTGATTATAGGTGTCAGTTGTGTGGAGTTATGGTTAGGTTTCTCATAGTTATAATCCATTTTACCTGTTAATATTTTCCCTCGGTTGTTGTAGATGTTTTCTGTGGTATCTGTTCATCATAGGCGCTTGTCTGAGACTTGATGCCTCTGCTTCAAGAGTAGGCCTCTGTAGCTCTATAGTGTTTGTAAAGTAGAACCCTCATATTCCCAGTACATATAGCTGTTGGGACCATAGGTAGACCCCTGGGCTAAGCTGTTTTTCAGCAATTTGGAATTGTTGGAAGGAAAGATTCAAGTTAGATTGTGTTGGGTTTTTCTTCTAGAAAAATGTGTAATGACCAAGGCATGGACAACCATGGTTAGCCTATGGTCATAGAGAAACAGTGGAGGGGACTGGTGTGCAGAGAGCAGAATGAAGCCCACTGCCAGAGACAAACTGTCTCTCACCTTTGAGAGGAAGTTTTGTTCCGGAGGATTAGAATTGCTTTAATTCTTGGCAGCTTTGTAGTACCTGATTTCCAGCTCCCACTGTAATTTCTACTTAATCAGTTCTGTGAGATACCTTTATTTCTTTTTAATGTAAGTTTTCACTTTGGGCTAAGTACCTTTGTATAGGTTTCTATCATTGTTACCCAGAAAACCTTGTCTAAGAGAGTGGAATGTGGAGATGAAAATATCCACTGAGCAAACAGAAGGGAGTGAGGAGACCATTTCCTGTGAGATGTTGGTATAATTTTAACTTGCAATGCTGGGCAGTAACAGAATGGTGATGATTATTTTTAATGTGGATTTGAGTGCTTACCTGTGATTCAAATTTAATTAGGCATGTGTTTTACATTGCTTATGTTCTTTGGTGTACTGGCTTTCTAATTTAAATAACTTTTCTTTGAAAATAATAAAGGGAAAATAATTTAGCATTATTTGTAAAATTGAACATGCATATAACCTGTGACACAATTTCCCTTCTAGTTTGTACATAAAGTTCTTGTATGTGTGCACCAGGAGATGTGTTCAAGAATGATTTGTTAGAAGCATTATTTGTAATAGCATAAACTTAGAAATACTCAAATATACTTCAGTCAGAGAAAGGATGAAGAAGTTGTACATACATTAATGTGTTCATACAGTCATATATTGAATTGAATGGAGTACTGCAAATGAATGACCTATAGCCACATATACTCACACTGATTATCTTAGAAACATATATTTAGTGAAAAATAGTGTGTCTTCACTGAAAAAAAAAACACATATACAGGCATACCTTGGAGATACTGCTTATTTGGTTCTAGATCTCTTTAGTAAGTAAATATTGCAAGAAAACAAGTCAGATTAATAATTTTGGTTTCTCAGTGCCTATAAAAATTATGTTTATACTCTTATAGTCTATTAAGTGTGCAATAGCATGCCTAAAAACAATGTACATACCTTAATTAATAAATACTTCATTGCTAAAAAATGTCAACCATCATCTGAGTTTTCAGTGAGTCATAATAACTGATCACAGATCGCCACAATAAATATAATAATAATGAAAAAGTTTGAAATATTGCGAGAATTACCAAAGTGTGAGACAGAGACACAAAATCAGCAGCTGTTGAGAAAATGGTGCTGATAAGCTTGCTTGATGCAGGGTTGCTACAGACCTTCAGTTTGTTAAAAGAAAAAAAAGGCAATATCTGTGAAGTATAGTAAAGTGAAACAATAAAATAAGGTATGCCTTGTAGTATGATTCTAATTTTAATGGGGAAGTTCAAAACAAGTTAAAAACTAAACATATTGTTTAATTATACCAAAAAAGGGTAAAACATTAAGGAAAAGTGAGAGTATGATTAAGAAAAAAATTAGAATAGTGATTTCCTATGTGGGATGTGGGGCAGGTTAGAATTGGGGATGAACACACCAGGAACTTAAAGATAATGTTCGTATTATACTTTTTAAGACAGAGATGAGTTTATCATATTTGTTTTATTACTGTGCTTTATGGTATGTATTACATGTATGCTTATCATATTCTCCACATGTATCAGATACCTCATTATACAAAACTAAGAAGTTTTATAAATATGTTTGGTATAAATTTTTTTCACAAAAAATAACCCTCATAAGAACAAACTCAGCATTTCTAAAACTGAAATAATCACTAGTGTTTTAAAATCAAGTGTTTTCGGGGTGCCTGTATAGCTCTCTAAGTTGAGTGATTGATTCTTGGTTTTGGCTCAGGCTGTGATCTCAGGGTCGTGAGATCTAGCCCCACCTTGGGCTCTGCACTTAATGCGGAGTCTACTTGGGACTCTCTCTCTCTCTCTCTCCCTCTCACTCTACCCTTCCCCCTTGCTCATCTGCACTCTCGCCCTCTCAAATAAATAAATCTTTTTTTTTTTTAAGATTTTACTCATTTATTTGACAGAGAGAGACACAGAGAGAGAGGGAACACAAGCAGGGGGAGTAGGAGAAGGAGAAGCAGGCTTCCGCGGAGCAGGGAGCCTGATCCTGGGCTCGATTCCAGGACCCTAGGATCATGACCTGAGCTGAAGGCAGATGCTTAACAACTGAGCCACCCAGGCGCCCCTTAAATAAAAAAATCTTAAAAAAAAAAAGAAAAATCAAGTGTTCTCTCCACACTTCGCTATTTATTTGCCTCATCCCACCTTCTCAGGCCCCAAATGTTAAGGATTACTTTTGACTTCTTTATCCTCAGATTAATTTAATAATTTAATTTACAGGTATCTAAGTGCTAAAGATATTGTAATAAAGCTTATAATGAACATTTTACAAAAATAAATGAATGAAGCAGTCTTTATCTTTTCCTCTCTCATAGTATAAAGTCATTCAACAGGTTCTTTCTATTCTTACTGATATGCCTAGGTGAATCTGTTTTCTTTTTAGGTCCCTGGATTTCAAGTCCTTACATGCCTGTACTGTTTCCTGACTGGCCTTCCTGTCTGTATTCTTCCCTCTTCTTAGTTCATTAGTTCATTCTTCTTTTTTTCTTCTTTTTTTTAAGATTTATTTATTTATATGAGAGAGAGAGAGAAAGAGCTTGCGTGCAGGCGCAGGAACACCAGCAGGGAGAGGGAGAGAAAGAATCCCAAGCAGACTCCCTGCTGAGTGCAGAGCCTGTCAACGGGGCAGATCCCATGATCCTGAGATCACAACCCAAGCCAAAAACAAGAGTCAGACACCCAACTGACTGAGCCACCCAGGTGCCCCTTAGTTCACCCTTCTTACTGATACTGGATTAATCTTCCTAAAGCATTGATTGATCATCTTACACATTTCCTCAGAAACCTTTGATAATAAAATGTTGAGGTATATATTCTTTAGGTAGGGTACCAGTATTCTACAAAGTGTTTACCAAGGGTCCACACTCCTATTAGGGGGCAGGAGGTTAGGGGGAGACACACAGATACCTCTCTTACTGGCTGCTTCACCGTGGGGCATGGGGGTGAGAGGTGTGAAGGTAGCCTGCCTGATGTTCATACTCTCTGTGCTGCTGATAGCCTTCAGACTCCCTCTAGCTTCAGATATCATAGCTTTTTTGTATTTGGGATTCTCAGAGAAACTCCTGTATTTTGCAGCAAATGTAGTAGTTGTTGTTGTTGTTTGTACTTCAGTTAAGATTTTGTTTTCTGTCTTTCTGGTATTCCTCTTAGTTTCTGGTCTACCTTCTGGTTTTTGAATCTGGTTAGTGTTGGAATCATTATCAGAAGAATCATTTCATTGTCCCACTGTCTTAGACAAGGTTCTTTTGGTGCTAGTAGCAAATTCATACAATACTGCTTAGCCTAAAGTAGAATTTATATTAAAAAACAGTAAAGGTGTTTCATAGAACTGATGAGCAGGAATTACAGTTGAGCTTTACAGGAAGTTGGAAATCAAGAACCATGTATTTCAGATCTAATTTCTGTGGATTTGGTATGAGATATGGAGGCTACAATGTGAGTTGAGTCCACTGTCTTGATTCAGTCTGATTTCCAGGTTTAAAATCAATTTGCTGAGTAGATTCCTTTATAGATAGGGAGTTTGGTAGAAGATATTTCTTTTTTTTTAAATTTTTTTATTGTTATGTTAATCACCATACATTACATCATTAGTTCTTGATGTAGTGTTCCATGATTCATTGTTTGTGCATAACACCCAGTGCTCCACGCAGAATGTGCCCTCTTTAATACCCATCTCCAGACTAACCCATCCCCCCCCGAACCCTCAGTTTGTTTTTCAGAGTCCATCGTCTCTCATGGTTCGTCTCTCCCTCCGATTTACTCCCCTTCATTCTTCCCCTGGTAGAAGATATTTCTATCATGAATGTCCAGTTGCATATCTCTAGCCTACTTTTATATGTAGGTATGACCAATTTAGAAGTCTTAGAGTAGGAACCTTCCACAGGTGGGGACAGCAGTTGAAATACTGAAAGTAAGCTATTTAAAACTCTGTATGATATTGAAAGTTTAAAGAAATGTGGAACAAGGATCATGGTTTTGAAGATTGTAGGAAAAATAAGTTTTATAAAGTTAGAATTAATTCAGTATACTAATACTAATCAATGTCAAGAAAAATTCACTTAGCAAAAAAAGGCAAAGTAAAGTGAGAAGGGAATATAATGTAAGTCAGTTTCTCCATTTACAGTTAGGATTTTTATAATTTGGAAGTAGCACACATGTACCTTTTTTCTTGAAGAGTTGCAATGGCATTCTCCTTTTGGAAAATTAATGATTTATTTTTATGGAAAGATTTAAATTGGTACACATTACCAAGTTCAGGCAAGGATATTTGGAAATCAGAGGTATTATATGCTGATGGTAGTATAAATTGATACAGCTGTTTAGAGAACAGTTGTTCAATATTCAGTAAAGTGGAAAATATACATGTATATTTTATGTATAAAATATATGTATATGTATACCTTAGAACAGTGGTTCTCAACCAGGGCATCTTTACCTCTCAAGGGACATTTGGTAATGCCTGTAGACGTTTTTGGTTGTCACATCTGGAGAGGCATCTAGTGGGTAGAGATCAAGGATGATGCTAAATGTCTTACAATTGACAAGACAGACCCCCACAACAGAGGATTATTCAATCCAAAATGTCCATACTTTAGAGAACAAAGTTCACATGTTCTTATATGTGAACATAGAGATTTGTTCAAGGTTGTTCCTTAAAGCATTGTAATAGTGCAAAATTAGAAACAATCTAAATGTCCATTAGTGGATGATTGGATAAATAAGATGTGGTATGCATATGTGATTCAGTACTTCATAATAGGAAGCTTCATATTAAGGTACTATTCATAATAGTACTTCATAATAGGGAGTACTGAATCACATGCTATTGAAAAGAATGAAGTAGGGGCGCCTGGGTGGCTCAGTCGGTTAAGCTCCTGGTTTTGGCTCAGGTCATGATCCCGGGGTCCTGGGATTGAGCCCCACGTCAGCCTCCCTGCTCAGCGGGGAGTCTGCTTCTTCCTCTCCCTCTGCCCCTCCCCCCAGCTTGTTCTGTCTCTCTCAAATAAATAAATAAAGTCTTAAAAAAAAAAGGAATGAAGTATATCTATATCAGTAGATCTCAAAGATAATGTTGAATGAAAAAGCAAGTATTTTTAGTATACTGTTTATGAAAATTGAAAAAATATACAACATGAGTCTTATTGTAATATGTAAATAAAAGTGTAGGAAATGTAAAAATACATGCCAATCTCATGACAGTGGTTGCTAATAAGGAGGTGAAAAGAAGGAAATGGCACTAGGAATGATGAATAGTGGACTTTTACTTTATCTCCACTTACTCTTTTGTAAACATACATAAAGTGAAGCAGATAAAGGTTCATATTTATGGACTTTGAATTCATAATGTGAATGCCATTTGTTATAAATTCTGGTTGGGGAAATGTAGAGGTTTATAATATTGTTTGTTTTTTTATAGTTCCAAAATTTCTCAAAAAAAATCTTATGAATTCCATTTACAGTTTTATCTACATTTAGGTTTCATGGCACTTAGTATAGCATGCTCTTTCTTATTTTGGTTCTTTCTGCTCAGGAAGTTAACTTGGTTAACTTGGTTTCTTATGGAGAGAAGTATAACTATTTTAAGGTATTTATTTTATTTAGTTTATGTGTATAATTGTGGAGAAGCTATATTAACTGCCATTAACCACTAAATTTGTGCTTAGTTCACAAAAGTAAAAGCCATCAAAAAGAACTCCCAACAACTGTTTATTTTTGTGTATTAGAATAGATAGAAATAATTAGGCTTTCAGTGGAAACATAAAATATTTCTCCTATTTGGACATTTTGTTGCATTGATTTCTTTTTATTACTGTAAAAGTATTTGATTATAATAGTTTAATCTTTTCAGTAACTATTCAGGAAATTAAATTTGGGTATCTAAGTGATTCTAGGAACTTTACCCATAAAATGTACTTTAAAATCTGAACTCACATTTTTTGAATAAGTTAACTGTGAAAATTTTTATAAATGTTACTGAAGAGAGAAAATGGATGTAATGTCATATCCAATATATATTTTTTGGAACATAAGGATCAATTTTCATATGTGATAAAATATATTCACAGTAAAATGAAGTAGAGATAGTGCATGACCTATAATTTTTTTTCTTAAAGTGATATAAAAATAAGTGTCTCAAATACAGTGTAATTAAAAGTTATAATAACTATTCATGATACCTTTGGATTTAAATTATGCCAAATTAAATAACTGAGATTAAAATTGCATTTCTAATTACATGGAAGTTTGTGATTTTTAAACAAAAAGCATTTACCAAAAATTATCCTAAAGTTTAGAAAACCCACCAATTTAAATTTAAAAACTTAAAATAACCTTTAGTTAATGATTTTTATTTACTTTTGTTAGAACTTAAATGCAAAAATAATAACCCATATTTCCTTACATGTAAATGGCAATCCAATCAAAAGGTTGGATTAACTTTATTTTAAAAAATACAGTTCTTTAAAATTTTAGATTAGATATAATTTTTTGTTAAAGGACTTAATACAAATGATAAGAATGGCTTAATTATAAAATTCATAAAGATAATTTAAATTCAGAATATTTAATTTAAGATAATTTAAGCTCAAATGTATAATTATGAACAGTTATGACTCCTAACTATATAGAATTTGAAATAAGTCCTATAACCTTTTTAGATAATTTTCATAATTAGGTAAGAACAAGGCATGAACTATCTCCGTTTGATTTTCTTGCTAATATTTGCAATTTAATACTAGAGTTATTCCTTAATTGCTGAAAAAGAGTTGTCTATAACATGGTTACCAATTATTTTTCTATAATACAATATATAATTTTAAAGATTTTATTCAAGAAATAAGTTGGTTAAAAACTTGTAAAAGAACAGCTTATTAGTGGTGTGTGTAAAGGTAGAGTTAAGTCTTTGGTGGATTCAGCATTTATGGAAAAGAATAGCTGATTAAACCTAGAAATTTATTAGAATTAGCTCTCCTTCAAGTGTAAAATTTGTTCTCCAACAAAGGCATGAGGTTCTGGTTTGAGCAAAAGGGTGAGACTCTTAACTGTACCCTTTTTAGTGCTGGCTCTGTGAGGAAGTAGTACAAACATGCTGCATGTTTGTACCATGGTGCATTCTTTTTGAGTTGAATTTTAGGGAGATATTACGGAATGGGAAAGAATTAGAACAATTATTTTAAAATAATACCCATTGCTGAAGAAAATTAATGATTGCCATTAACGATTTCAGGTTCTGTTCCCAGTATCCCATGTATATGAGTTTTGTTGCCTTTTGGGGCACTTATTAGGGGTGTTTTGGTGGGAAAACTTTTAATTTCTGACTTAGGATGTTAATCTTCAGATATTGAAGATTCAGATATAAATTAGTTATTGAGTGTCCCTATAGTAAGCTCAAGAGGTGCAAAGTACTAAACTTTATTTCCCCCCAATTTTAAGCCATTTGCAAATGTTTGTAATGAATTTTGGCTTTGTAGCTTGTTTTTATGGATGCCATAAAAGATCTTTGGTTTGCTTTTACTTAAGTATTTTAAAAGACTGTTGATTTTTAGTATTACCTTAAAAATTTATTTACCTATCCACATCCATGTTTTAAGTAAGGATCAGGAAGTACCAGTGAAAAGCTTACAATTATGGGAACATTTTCTATGTATGGATGTGTATATATATGTAGGTATGATTTTAAAGCCTGCCTTTTTCTCTCCACAAAGAAGACTTGAAGCAGCTGAGAAGAATACACATAAATTTGAATAAAAACTCAGAAGGCACTAAGGGATATTTAATTTTTATTAGTATTGGAATAGATTGGTGATTAGTTAAACTTGGTGTGGTTTATCAAAATTTGAAATTATAAGGGGGTGCCAGCGTGGCTCAGTCGGTTAAGCGTCTGACTCTTGGTTTAGGCTCAGATCACGATCTCATGAGGTTGTGAGATTGAGCCCCGCCAGGCTCTACCCTCAGGGTGGAATTAGCTTGAAGATTCTCTCCCTCCACCCCTCCTTCCACTCATGGTGCACCTGTGTATGCATATGTGCATACGCTCTCCCTCAAATAAATAAATAAATCTTAAAAATGTTTTAATTATAAGGCCAAATATTCTCATAGTGTGACCCTTGTGTCTGGTTGAAACAATGCATTGGAAAAACAACAACAACAAACTTCACCATGAATTTCCAGCTTAAATCCACCTTTATTGTAAACCACAAAGTTAGGGTGTTTTGTGTGTTTTATGTGCTCAGGCATTAACTTTGAATCAATACACCTATGGAATAGTTTGGAGAAAACTTCCTCTTATTTAAGTACCTTGCCCCTGAGCTTTTCAAAAGGCTTTCTGCCTTTCTCATCCTTTACTAACTTTAACCAGATGGATGTTTTAACTGCTTAGCTCAGTTTTATTTTCTATTTAAATTATTTTTCCATGTCCTGAGATGTAGTACCATGTGAATTTTATGAAGATTCAATAAGCAATTAAATTTTTAAAAATTTTGCTGAATTGTTTGAATTTGGTGGCACTGAATCAAATAGGTTAATACATCATTTCATTTAGTTTATTTGCTATGTATGCCTAGTGATCGTCCTTTCAATTGAATGTGATGGGAAATGACGCTAAGAAGCAGCCGTTGATTCGATTTTGAATATTTTTTTCTCTTTATATTGTTACATTTAATTTACATATCTTTTCTTACATATTTTTTGATACTGTTCAACATGTTCTTTCACTTTTTAAGCTTTTAGCCATTACTATGTCTGTTCTATAAAACCAAGATCCCATCAGGTTATTGTGATGCTTCAATTAGATGAGTGTCATACATTTGAAAAATGGCCAAACACTTATACAGATATTAGTTATGATTCTTCCTCAGGAGGTGTGATGCCGTAATTTCTGTTTTTCAGGTAGGTTTGAATTTATATTTGATTTCTGTTAGATGTCTGAGCAGCGTCTTTTAAATGAACTGCATTTAGAAATAAAAGAATCTGTTCTGGTTAGAGGATTTGATAGGTAGAGTATGGCGAAATATTACGTAGCTCACTTCACATTGAAAAGGACAGTGAATGGAAATTGGAATCCTGTTCATTTCAGTATATTTTTTTTTATTATTTCAGTTAGCCAGCATATAGTACATCGTAAGTTTTTGATATAGTGTTCAACAATTCATTAGTTGGGTATAACACCCATTGCTCATCACAACACATGCCCTCCTTAATACCCATCACTGATTACCCCATCTGCCCACCCCTCCCTTCTAGAACCCTCAGTTTGTTTCCTGAGTCTAGAGTCTCATGGTTTGTCTCACTCTCTGATTTCTTCCCATTTTCAGTATAATTGAAGATAATCTTTAGCCTGTGCTAATATAAGAATGTATTTCTTCTTGTTTTATAAACTTATACATTAAAAATAACTACTTTAATAAACACAATTTAGTGTTAGTGGCAGTATGGACAGAGTTTAGTGTTTAGTGGAAGTATGGACAGAATGTTTCTACTGGGAGTGGAAATCACGAACTCTTAAAACTTGGTCTCTGGTAACCTTTACTGAGTCCATTTGTTTCTATTTTGTTTAGTTAGAGTACATCTAGCCCAAGTTGTTTGTTTTTAAAAATAATGGTCCCCGTGTCCTGGGATCGAGCCCTACGTCCAGCTCCCTGCTCAGTGGAGAGCCTGCTTCTCCCTCTCTCTCTGCCTGCCGCTCTGCCTACTTGTGCTTTATCTCTGTGTGTCAAATAAATAAATAAATAAATAAAATCTTAAAAAAATATGGTAGAAAATGTTAGTCTGGAATTGTGTTGCGGTAATTTTGGTGGATGTAGCCTCTGCACTGATAATGAGTTAATAGCCATGTATTTACCTGTATCTTTATTATCTGTTTTTTTCTTACATCTTAGATTGTCCAACTGTGTCTTCAATTAAGCTGGGAAATTTTCAGCCATTATTTATTTGAATGTTACCTATACTCTGTTTTCTCTTTTAAATTCTTTTCTAATCTTGATCTACTTGTTTTTCTTTTTTGAAGATTTTATTTATTTGACAGAGAGAGTCACAGCGAGAGGGGGAACACAAGCAGGGGGAGTGGGAGAGGGAGAAGCAGGCTTCCCGCGGAGCAGGGAGCCTGATGCGGGGCTCGATCCCAGGACCCTGAGATCATGACCCGAGCTGAAGGCAGATGCTTAATGACTGAGCCACCCAGGTGCCCCATCTACTTGTGTTTTAGAGCATTGCTACTTTAAAGTGTGATCTTCAGATCAGTGCTGGTCTACAAATTGATTTCATTGGTCTATGATGAGTTATGGACAGAAATTTGAAGTAAGCTTTTAGAAACTTAATAACAACTTGATATTCTTGTGACATCCAAGCACAAGATTTTTTAAAAAAGAAATTCACTTTTATTGAATTTTACAGTTTTTGTCTGCAGTGGATTGACAATTTGAAGAATGGCTCTTCACAGATGGTTTCAGCATTATTTTGTTAGACCCTATTCTATTCTTTATATATTTTAGCTGCTTTTACATATTTTTTCTTTATCTCTCTGACCTGAATTTTAGATCGGTTTTAAACGTCTAATTCTTCCTCTACTTGTATTGAGTCTATTTAACTTTTACTGTGAATTAAAACTTACGTTTTTGATTTCTTGAGGATTTATTTAACTTGTATATATATATTTTAAGCCTTTCTGTTGATTGGAACATCTTTATTGTATAATCTGTTCAGTAGTTGAAGAATCTGTAGTCTAATCCTGCTGTCTTTTGTTCTTTTGTTTGTGTTGACTCCTTCATTGTATCTAGTATCTTTGTATGTTTTGTGACTTTTTTTTTTAATTTGAGTAGAGTTTTTTGAAAGCTGCTGTATTCTTTGAGGCCTGTATTGAACTTATTTTCTTTCACCAATAATTTGCCTATGTTTCCCCCAGATGCCTGGGGGTATTAATAGTTTAGGAGTACTTCAAACGACATCATCATATGAGATTTATTGGATTATATATGTAGTGTGAATTTAGTCTGAGAACCTTTTGGAGGTTACACTGTGGATACTGTGTTGAGAGAATTGATAAAACATTCTTGCAGTAACAAAATTGTAGAGCTGGAATACAGATTAGGGTTTCCTAGGGGTTAGGGATGGTGGGGTATGGGGTGGGTATGACTAAAGGGTAACAGGAGGGAGATCTTTGTGGTGCTCTTAACCTAAGGGTGTAGCCCTTTGGCATAACAGCTTTATAAAGGTGTTTCCTTTTGATAGACTTTTCGAGTCTATCCTGAGCCTGTGTAGCCATCAAAATGTAAGCCCAGTTTTCTGCAGTGGAACCACACATTCTCAAGATAAAAGGTGGTTTCTGGTTTTGCTTATTCTACTTTTGTTTATGGCTTATGAGAATACTGTACTTTCTTGCTAGCTAAGCAGTTCATTGAAATAGATTTTTCCACTAACTTTTAAAAGTAACCTCTAAGAGGGAGGCGGAGCAAGATGGCGGAGGAGTAGGAGACCTAGATTTCGTCTGGTCTCAGGAATTCAGCTGAATAGGGATCAAAACATTCTGAACACCTACGAACTCAACAGGAGACCAAAGAAGAGAGTAGCAACAACTCTCTGAACAGAAAAGTGACCACTTTCTGGAAGGTAGGACGTGCGGAGAAGTGAATCCGAGGCGATATTCGGGAGGATAGACGGCGGGGGAGGGGCCTCCGCCGGCCGCTTCTGGCAAGTGCTAGAGCCACGGAGCACAAAATCGGACCTTTTAGAAGTTGGCTCCGTGGAGGGACATCGCTGCAGTGGCTAAGCGGGGGGTGGAATCCTCCCGGGACAGTGTGGTCTCAGGACCCTCGGGGTCACAGAGAGACCGGGGGTGCCTGAGTGCGCCAGAGCTCCCAGGTATCGGAGCGGGGAAGCCGGCTGCAGAGACGGAGCAGAGTCGCGGGCTCTCAGCTCGGGGTGGCCATAAACTGTGATCTGCGGCCCAGTCGGGGCACGGCTCCTCCAGCAGGGACCCAACAAGCGGCAGATCCGGGGAGACTCCCCTTCCTTCCTGGGGAGGAGCGGTGCGGGAACGCACTGCAGGGATCTGCTGGGTTTGGAGACTCTGCGCGGGGTCGGGTACCAGAGATAGCAACGCTCGGTCACAGGCCGGGTGAGCACGGGGCGCGGCCGGAGACCGGGGACACGGAAGTGACTGCTTTTCTCTGGGGGCACACTGAGGAGCGGGGCCCCGAGTTCTCAGCTCCTCCGGGTAGAGATTGGGAGGCCACCATTTCTGCCCTGGTCCTCCAAGGCTGTACGGAGAGCTTGCAGGGAACAAAAGCTCCTGAGAGCAAACCGGAGCAGCTTCCTTAGCCCGGACCGACAAGGGCGGGGCAATTCCGCCTCCAGCAAAGACATTTGGAAACCACAGCAACAGGCCCCTCCCCCAGAAGATCAGCACGAACAGCCAGCAAGCCAAGACCAAGTTGATCGATCAAGGAGAACGGGAGAACTCCAGCGCTAGGGGAATACTGCACATAGATTCATGGCTTTTTTTTTTTTTTTTTTTTTTTTA
>NW_027397063.1:123576802-123577999 GCF_003265705.2 Callorhinus ursinus | reverse complement strand
ATTTTTCATTTTTAGAGTCATATTTTATCCCTTCATAGTAGTTACCCTTATTTTTGGCATATATATATAAGTTGTTCTCTCTTTAAAATTTTTGAGGTACAGTTTCTTCTAACAGATCAAAATATACCCTAAATCACTAGTGTATGGCTTTGTTCTAGTCTCCTGCCTGATCACATTCTCTCCCTTTTTCCTTTTTTTTTTCTTTTCTTAAATCTTCTTTCTTTTTTCAAACAACTTATCTTACCAAGTCCTTTTATAAAACCTTTTATAATTTTCATCTTTACAGTCATCTTCCATCCCTTCATTGTATCAACCCTTATTTTGTACATATATGTCTTTCTTCCTTTAAAATTTTAGGAGGCACTTTTTTCTAACAGACCAAAATACGCCCAAAATCTAGTGTGTGGCACTGATCTATGCATTAGCCTGATCATATTTGATCATATTCTGCTATTTTTGTATTGTTTTGTTTTTGTTTTTATCTTTTTTTTTCTTTTTTCTCTTTCTTTTTTCTTTCTTTCCCTTTCTTTTCCCCTGGTTTCAGGTCTTTTCTGATTTGTATACAGTATATTTGCTGGGGACGTTGTAAACCTGTTAGCATTTCGTTCTCTCATTCATCTATTCTCCTCTGGACAAAATGACAAGACGAAAGAAATCACCTCAGCAAAAAGAACAAGAGGTACTACCATCAGCCAGGGACCTACTCAATACAGACATTAGTATGATGTCGGACCTAGAGTTCAGAATCATGACTTTAAAGATACTAGCTGGGCTTGAAAAAAGCGTGGAAGTTATTAGAGAAACCCTTTCTGGAGAAATAAAAGAACTAAAATCTAACCAAATCGAAATCAAAAAGGCTATTGATGAGGTGCAATCCAAAATGGGGGCACTAACTGCTAGGATAAATGAGGCAGAAGAGAGAATCAGCGATATAGAAGACCAAATGATGGAAAATAAAGAGGCTGAGAAAAAGAGAGAGAAACAACTACAGGATCACGAGGGCAGAATTCGAGAGATAAGTGATACGATAAGACGAAACAACATTAGAATAATTGGGATCCCAGAAGAAGAAGAAGAGAGAGAGAGGGGGGCAGAAGGTATATTGGAGCAAATTATAGCAGAAAACTTCCCTAATGTGAGGAAGGAAACAGGCATTAAAATCCAGGAGGCACAGAGAACCCCTCTCAAAATCAATAA